>NW_028317942.1:760000-1121740 GCF_062004578.1 Staurois parvus
CACTGTAGGAAGAACAATGAAGATCTTGTTATTTCTGTGCAGAACTGTCTCAGGGGAAAATATACTTACCTAATTGTCAGAGAAGAATATACATACCTCAATATCAGCTATCAGCTAAAGATAGGAGAAACATAGTGACACTATAGGGGCTGAGATAGCAGCATACGATTTGAGAACAATTTGGTAACAAATTCTGTGTAGTAATTTTCTGTGAAACAGATGTGAACTCATATTCTGTTATGTGTAACCTGTTACTTTCCTACACACAGGTGATCAAGATTTCTTTTGAAGTTTTTGAGCTAGAGAGAGGCTATGATACCCTAACTATAGGAGATGGTGGAAAAGTAGGTGACACAAGATCGGTTTTATATGTGTAAGTATAACATTTGTAAAGCCTCCTCACTATTTGTAGGTGCACTTCTCTAACCTTGCCTTTTAGATTCTGCCATGTAATTTGCATTAGGACATGCATTTATTCAAACCTCTCTGTTTCTTGTAATGTAAGTAGTAACTTCAACATAGAAGGACTTGCTAGAAAATTAGATCTCCCAAGGTGGGTCCTATCTTGAGAGAAAGCAAAGATGATTTAAAAAATAAAGCAATCAGATGTTCTAGAGCTTCTGCATTTGCAGGGATCCATTTTTTTTCAGGTCACTGAATAATATTCTAGTGAATGGCGAGATAGAACACAGTAGTAGCAAATCAAAATAGGAAATGGACCCAAGAGAGCCAGTGCTGAGATTTTGTTCTACTGTTTTATAGGTATGAGTACATTGCTGTGCCTATTATGAATTTAGATACATTCATTTTTACTAGTTATTGTTTAAAATCAAATAATTCCTTTTACAAACATTTGAAATGGAAACACAAAGTTATAGATAAGAACATTTAAGTCTTTAAATACACAGCTACTGTACATGTGTGTATTTCTTAGATGTATAGCTTAATAACAATTCTAATTTTTTTGTGCATTTTTTACAATTTGTTTTTAATTTTGTCAGCCTCACAGGTTCTAGTGTACCAGATCTCATTGTTAGTATGAGTAACCAAATGTGGCTGCATTTACAGTCAGATGACAGCATTGGATCTCCAGGATTTAAAGCACTTTATCAAGGTTTGTTGTATATTACCTATATAAAATAGTTCACAAATAATTGTTCTTTTATTTTTATGATGGTTATTAATGTATTATTTGCGGCACTGGTATTGTAGACACACATAATACAGTTGAAGAAAATATATATGCAGTATTACATTTTCTGGGAGTCTTTACAGTCTTTACTTGTTATTAAGGATATAAACTGATTCATGACAAGTATGCAGCCAGTAAAGTTAGTGTAAATCACAAACCTTGATCGATCAGCATGACCACTAGGCAACTAGTATTTTCAGATGGAAAGCTCAGTAATAACAGCCTACATATTTCTCTCAATACAAGGTTTCTTTAAAGTCCTTTAGATTTCATATACAGTTGAGGTGTACATGTTGGTGTACTCATTTTTTAAATATAGTTAGGTGTTCTCATTAATTTTATTTATTCAAAGCGGCACTGATGGTCTGTCTTAGTAATATGCTATGAATTATAGCGATATGTGATCTTCTAATGGTCAGACTCAAAGACCAAAACCTCAGGCTACTGTATTCAAATGATTATATGTGTTCTATGAGTTACAGATAATGTCAAATCTTTCAGTTGTTGGATTATAGCTTTCAGGTAATACAGCTAAACTTCAGATACACTTGTAGTTTAATTCTGTTTGCAAATTGCCCTGATCTATTGCACCAACCTTTCACTTGTATTTTAATTGCTAATATTTACCAAGATCATTAACTTTCAATATTTGAATGTGGCAATCACTCTGTGCAAATTATCAAGCTATAATTATCAATGGTCACATGATGATTGCGACAAGTCAAATTTATTAGGTGATTCCAGTGCAAGTCAAGCAATAAAGAGGTTTCTATAATTGATTATGGCAATTTGCAACCAACTGGGTAAACGTTTCAAGTAACAGTCATCATTTTCAGCATATTTTCAAAACTATTTGGTGCAAGTTTGATACGAATTGCAGCCATATATGTTAATACAATGGATGAATGAATGAATAAATGAATGAATGAAATAATTAAATGAGTGAGCACATAATATATTGTAAAAAAGGATAGGATGATTGTTGTAATTTAATTGACATGAAATCATCAAATAGAGTCCATAAGCATTTTTTTGTTGATATAATTCAGATTACAGGAAGATAACAGCCAACATGTTTCAGGGGCCACACCACCCCCCATAATCAGGGCTAAAACAATACACAGCAATGGTCATGGTTAATATAATATATGTATACTGTGTGTGTATGTGCATCTATTTATATATATATATATATATATATAGAAGGAGGTAATATATAATATAGTATAAAAATATGTTTTGGACTAATTATGCAAATAATTTTGCTCATGGTTTGACTGAACTTGTTTCTTAACACTGGATCTCTGAGTTTCAATGACTATACAGTGGATTTACTAAAGAGGTATAGGGTTTGCAAGATAATTTTCCCTTTGCTTAGTGAATGCTTTTTGAAGTTCTGTTGACCTCAGTCATCCAATCGTTTCATAAAGAAAAAAAGTGTTTTTTTTTTAATTTTCCCTTGCCTGTAATTGGATACTTTTTGTAAAATAATTTTCACCTTATTCACCACACTAAATAAAAATGCCTATGCAAAGGGAAAATTAACTTTACAAAGTGAACATACTGTACTGTATAGCAACCCCTGTGTATCGGACCACTGAGCTAAAGGTTGGAGTAATACAATTCTGAACTATGAGTAACAGCTTGATGACATTTCTGGTGTGTCGGGAGTTGTGGCATTGAGAGATGACTGCATGTGTACAGTATAACAGAAGTACAATTGATTGTCGTATTTTGCCACTAAAACTGCTTGATGTGATTGTACTGCTTGGACCTTGAAAATGGGCCACGCTCAGAATGCTAGTTCTATAAATTTGGATGTTAATGCAAATAAAAAAAAGTAACATGGACGATACTCAATTGTTTTTGTTGCTAAAACCAGAATTGCAGAATGAATCCATATCTTTTAATCTAAAAGTCACACCAGCAATCTGACCATATTTTGATAAACCCTTAACACACTGTGCCCTAAAAATAAGAGTTGAGAGGTATAGTGAAATTGCAAGTTCTGTTGCTGTCCTATGAAATTTACATTAGTTTTGATATATGCTTAATTTAATTTTTATGTTCATTGATGTGGAGCATGGCTAGGCCAGATCAGTGTGCTTTTCCACATAAACACTGTTTAGTAACTGGAAGTTAAATATTGTATATCCTTCAAGCTTATAACCTGTGGAGAACAGAGAATATTTCCTTATTTCCACTGGCATGATGTCCCGATGTCCCCCTGGGATATTCACCCGAAGGGTCTGTCTAAGTAGCCAGTAGAATGCTGGAATACTTGCTTTTATTACATACAGTACTTTAACTGTTGTTTTCATGTATCAGTGAGGGTTTATCACTTTGATTGTTGTATAGTAATGTGGATGCTATCCATGTGGGAAATAGCTTTTCTTTAATGAAATATATCTATGAATCAGGGAAAAAAGCTTTCACTTCTCTAGATTTATTACACATAAAAGACATGATACAGACATCCAGTACAGTAAATAATGTGAAGAATGAGATAACACTCTTAAACGTTATCTGATAATACTTCTTTTATTTGTGCTTAAATAAACAAGGCTCATGCCCCATGTTTACTATCAATCATGCACATATATTCAGCTATTACATTTAGAGAGCTTGCATATTTAGAAAGAAATAGTTTCATCGGTAAAGAATAATCTCACAACAAATAGTTGCTGATCAATAAGGAAAGAAAAGATTTTTAGTATTACCATTGAGATAGCTTCTGACACATTGATACCATATATGCATCAGCAAGAGAATACATTTCAATGCAAGTACACTCAGGCACCGAGGAGAATACAGGCCCAAGAGCTGCAAAATGCACACTGCAAGATTATGGGAACACATGTGGAAAGTACATTCACCCCTGGAAAAGTGACATATTCAACATATTCGAACAGGCAAACATTAGATCTTTATTCAAACAGTGCCTACAGATAAAGGTGATATGCTTGAATAACGTGCCTTTATTCAACAAAAGTATTAATAAATGTAATTGTAAAATAACGTATTGTCTCGATATTTTGTTAACTTGTATTTGGTGAGAAAAGTTCAAATTAGAAAGTCCTTCCAACTCTTGCATAAACTCAAAAATTGATTTAATAATAATGTTGCATAAAATTAGAAATAAAATATTGGAATACAGAATATTTAGATAATGTCCAAAAATATAGTTAAGTTCTTAAGATATTGTATATAATTAAGTATGTGTAGTGATATGAATCTGTGTGTGTGTCCAATCTAGGCTTCTAGAAAGGTGTGTCTCAAAAATCTTTGTTCTGCTCTTTTAGGAGCAATCAGCCCCCACCTTCCCAAAAATGGGCTGGTGTACTCCTCTTTCCCTTGTAGTTCTACAAAGATAACACTGTTCAACAAATTTTTATTTTTTGCCAGTTTTGGAAACAAAAGGATGCATTTCTTAATGAATTTCACATTCTGAGTTCAAATATAACAATGAAATTTGTCAATTGGCTCTAGTTTTTCTGTAAACGGAAAGTTTTCTACTATAAGCGTAATGACTACATAATGCACAATAATTATATAGATAGATGTCTTTCCACAAATATAAAGCAAGTGATATTGACTACATAACAAAGCCTAAATGGCATAATATATTGCATAGGATTACCAAGAAAAATTATAGCCATAAGCTAAGTTGAATCATTTTAATACTTAGGATTCTCACTAGTTTTGTCTTCAGTTTGTGTTGGTTTTGCTTCTCTTGGCTTTTCTCTTGTATTCGAGGAAAGGGCTATCTCTTACAACTGCACGTGACTACACGCTTCAGGTTCTTCCTCACTTGACTCAACCACGAAGGATTCTGGTGCTTTAGGAATTGGTAGCCCCTCTCCATGAGGAACTGGACGTATTGCCGATGGAATATTTGGATAGTGCACAGATAACTTTTTCTTCTTATTTAGCCCTTTTACAATTGGAGGCACCATACAAAAGTAACAATTACTAACATGATCTGTTGGCTCTCTCCAAATCATTGGCACAGCGAAAGTCATATTTGCCTTTTTTCCATTGAACCATTGCTCCAGTGCCGTCCCACAAGAATTGCAGCATATATGTGGTGCCCAGCTCTTGTCCTGGTCTCCTATCTTGCAGCCAAAATACAAGTTGTAGGCTTTCTTAATCATTCCTGTTATCCTCCTTTTTTGTGAGATAAAAGTTATTTCACCGCAGATATAGCAGAAATTATCTGCTTTATTCACACAAGTTCGAGGCATTACTGAGTAGCCTATATAAGCATAAAACGAAATGTAAAGACGCTGTCGAACTACAATCAGCTACAGATACTGCAGCTTTTATGCAGTGAAGTGATGCAATTAAAGGCTAATATTGCATCATCTCAGTATACATGCAATTTTCTATTGGTCACCAGTATCAATTGCGCAATATGCAGCTGAAGTTGCATCATAATTTTGAATGGCTTACGTCATTAGATGGGTGAATATATCATGGAAACTAGAGCCAATCAACATTTTTTAGGGTCATTTTCATTTTCAGCACCCCAAAATTATGTAAGATTAGCTAATTTTATGCCCAAAACTTTTTATCTGTTGAACAGTGTAATTGGCAACAGATGTATTAGTCTTCTTCCCTCCCCTCAGAGTCTGAGTGAAACTTTAGCTTACAGAGATGGGGGAAGGACAGCTAGACTAATTACTACCACATGTTGCTTGAATGTAGGAAAAAAACAAAGTGTTTCCCCGAAAATAAGACATACCCATAAAATAAGCCGTAGCAGGAATTCTAAGCATTTGGGCAATATAAGCCATACCCCCGAATATAAGACATAGTGATGGACGGGCAGCCCTTCTCATCTCCCCCATTGTGACAGCTGCTATCTCGGAGGTGAACGTAGAGGTTACGGGCAGCCCCATCAACAAGGTCAGCTCCCGGTCATTCTGTCATTCTGTGCGTGCTGCAAGTTGATTCATAGAGGGAGGCAGTGAAGAGGTAGAAAGTGAAAGTAAAAGTCTCCTCAGTGAACTGAGGAGCAGGACGCTCTGCTTTAGGTACCATATTGTGTGTCCTCAGGGGGAAGAAGTAGAGCTGTGCCCCCTGTTTTACTCAGCACTGTGGGTCTCTCTCCCCCAGCACCAACCAGCAACAGTCTGTGCGTCTCTCTCATCTCCCACAAACACCAGTAAAGCTGCTGCTCCCCATACTTACCATACGTACCATACTTAATAAAAATAAGACATCCCCTGAAAATAAGCCATAATGTGTCTTCTTGAGGAGAAATAAATATAAGACAGTGTCTTATTTTCAGGGAAACACGGTATATTCACATAGACTATAAAAAGTCTAATTACTTACTTTTCCCAATCTAGAACAAATAGAAATATAACAACTCAATTATTTTATTAAGATCCAACTCATTCATACATATGTTAGTACTGTTAATAAGCAGATATTAGATATTAGGTTAAGGAAAGCTTCTAATGTTGTACTGCGGAAAAGTAAGTAATTTCTTGACAAAAAAAGCTGATATTGCACCCTGTAGCAGAAATCACTTTATTACTGGACATTTTGAATTACTGCTTGTAGGTCTTTAACATCAAGACCACCCATCTATGCAAGGGTTTTCTGTAAGCTACCTTGTGTGAACTGCCCATTTCAAAATCCCCTGTACAAAAACTTCAATGAGAAAAAAAAAATCAGAGCTTTGACTAGGGCAGTTCAGAACCTTCTTTTTTTTGGTGAGGGGAGGAGGGGGGGCTTTCCTGTTGGATTTGCCAGTGTGCTTTGGATCATTATCAAGTTAAAAGGCAGATTTCCAGTTCAACTTCAACTTTAGGACAGATGGCCCCAAAATCTCATTTAATGTAGAATTGACTTGTTGACTGAAATATGCCTAGGCCCTGAAGAAGTAAAGCAACCCCAGACCATAATATTTTACCTCCATGCTTCACAGTTGGTATAAGGTTCTCCTAAAATTTTTACTCTAGTTTTCGGCAAACCTGTCTACTGTTACTTTGACCAAACAACTCTAACTATGCTTGATCAGTCTTCAGTAAAATGTTTTAGAATGTCCATTTTTTCTATATCTTCAATGGTAAACTTTAATCTTTTGCTAACATTATTTTTGGACAGCAATTACTTTTTCTTAACATATTCCTCATGTAGGTTGAATTGGTGCAATCTGTCTCTGAGTGTATATGCATGTACTTGGATACCCACTTGCTGCAAGCATTGCCTGAGCAGCCCATGATGAATTGCAGGAGCTTCTGGAGACTATTTGCCAAATGAATTGAATTTAATCATTCCACTGTAAGGAAAATAATTTAAGATTGGCGTAGATATAAATCAACTGTTAACTTGTCCAGGAATGGCTGGCCCAGAAATTTGAACCTAAGAGCTGACCATTTGATGCCATTTGATGCCAATGTTTAAATCCTTTGCCAGATTCATAAGTATTCACAACTTTCTTTCTGAGGGCCTTAACCACTCTGTAACCCTGCTATAGCTGAATGACGGCTACAGCGCAGTTGTCCAGTTCTGGGAGAGCGTCATATGACATCCTCCCAGAACACGCACCCAGCAGCGCGCACCTTGTGCTATCAATGATTGCTGTGTCCTGTGGACACAGCTGATCACATGAATAGGTAAAAAGCCAATCACAGTGTCCTTTTACTAAATGATCAGCTGTGTCCAATGACACAGCAGATCACAAAGCAAATACAGTAGCCAGTTATCGGCAGGACTTTCCTCTGTCTGTCACAGTGTGACTGCTGTCACAGTGTGAGGAATGTACTGCCGATAACTGGCAAATGTCAGAGAGCAGGTCTGCACTGCTACGGGCACTGGTGATCAGTACCCTGATCACTAGTGCCCAGCAGTGCCACCCATCAGTGCTCAGCAGTGCCACCCACCAGTGCCCATCACTGCAACTCAGCAGTGCCACCCATCAGAAGTTGTGCCCATCATTGCCCAGCAGTGCCATCCATCAGTACCCAGCAGTACCTCCAGTCAGTGCCGCCTATCAGTGCCCATCATTGCTTCATATCAGTGCAGCATCATCACTGCCTCCTCATCAATGCCCACTGTTGTCTTATATTAATGAAGGTCCACACAGAAACAGTCCATAAGACAAATCTGTTGTCATATCTCATGAAGGAGAACGGATGAGTGTATATTTCTAAATGTTCTTTTCCTCCAGCAACTAGTCCAACAGTTCTTTTCCAAAGAGATGCATTTAATCAGTTCAGCGACAGTTCATAAAACAGAGGTACAGACAAGGCAGGGTATTTAGAATATTCATGCAACCATCAGAAATCCTTAGAGGACTCACTTTCTCCTGTAACAACTTAACTAAAAGAACCGTCCCTAATATATACATTCTCCCAATTCAGTAGAATGACTAGCACTTTGATTGGCTACTTTTAGTAACCCCTTTGATCTTCTGGGTGACAGGTAATGCCTTTTGGGCTTGGGCAGATACAGTCATAAATTCTAATAATAGATGTCTAGATGTTTCCTAAACTGCATTCTTTTACCATTAATTAGATAAACAAGAATGCTATTTACCATACTTAATACCCCTTTTCATGTTATTAGATAATAGATAATGACCAAGTCCTTTCAAGTCTGACTGAGCAATAAGCATTTTATCACCCTTGCAAGTTTGCAAATTACCTCCTTTGATTTGTAACAATGTGGCCCCCAAGTGCCAAGGTGATAATGCATAAAATTAACATAGAAAAGCATACTTGGCTATCCTTTTGCCTTTTGTTGTGTAAAGTGGTCTGGTCACTGGCCTGTCCAAGAATGAACAGTATGTGTTTCAATATCTTCAATCTCTCTCTCTCTCTCTCTCTCTCTCTCTCTCTCTCTCTCTCTCTCTCTCTCTCTCTATTTATATATATATATTTTATAAAAGAAACAAAGAAAAACTTTTTTTTGCTCTTTTTTTTGTTTATAGTTCAAGAAATAAAAAAAACCCATTGATAATTAAATACCACCAAAAGAAAGCTCTATTTGTGTGAAACAAATGATAAAAATGTTATATCAGGACAGTGTTGCATGACTGTACAATTGTCATTCAACGTGCAACAGCACTGAAAGCTGAAAATTGGACTGAGCAGGAGACCAAAGCTGAAAAGTGCCCGGTAGGCAAGTGGTTAAAGAGCTCTGTTAATCTGGGCATTATGGCACCAGACATGTTAACAGCAAAGTGAATACCACACCCACACCACAGATGTATGGGGTTTAAATAAGATAAGTTCCACCTGCACCTGCATGCTCCCTAAGTAGTTTTTTCATCATTGACACCTAATCTTTAATCATGGGATCGAATTTCTTGGATTTGAATGGACCGTGTATGTATAGTTGTCCTTACTCTGCATTTTTGTTAATTTAGAAAAATTAATACACCATGTCAATTTGACGTATAATTTGTTCAGGTATATCATTTATATCCATAGGCACAATTTCCATAGCGTGTACTAACTTTTTTAACATGACTATACTATGCTTTTGTGACTGAGCACATAAAATACCTGACACAAAGTAAGATACTTACAGTACATAAGAATCACTGTTCTTGCAGGAAAGTGCAAATGGCAAAAAAAGAACATATATCATGAGGAAAGCAAACACAAAACTACAAGATGCATGGCATTTCTAGGAACAAAATCTGCCATGGAGAGATCAGGCAAAATCTACTGAGTCCCAGAAGTTATAGGGGGTACTACTGAAGCCCAAAATATATTAAAATCACAATTTCAGCTCTACATTTTCACAGCATGGAGCTGAATGTAAACAATGGGAAATATACTGGCTGATGTCATTGACCAAATCTGTACCCTTCCCTTGTTGAGTACATGTTGCCTGTTATGGTTCAGGAAAGGGGGGTTACGTGCTTGCTGTCCCCCTTTTTCTTGCCAACTAGGCTGCATGCTCCAATAAGTGTCTGGAAAGGATTTGGTGAGACCCCATGTTGTGTTTTTTTTTGTTTGTTTGGTTTTAGTGATGCCCCTTAAAATGTATACCAAGCCTTCTTCATTGAGTGATTAAACTCATTCACTCTCTGTTTGAGTTAGCTTATGCAGGGTGTGCTAGAGATGACATTCTGTATAATGGATATTTGATTTCCCGGCCAATCAGCAGGATGGGGGCCTGCCAATGCATGCAGAAAACATTCTTTAATATCTGAGGCACTTTTCGGTGCATAGAGAACCTGAACTTTTGCCCTATGAGAAAGCAAGCATGACACATGCCTTGTGCCTAAGCTTTTGGGCCTAGATTTTGAGTGATGCAAGGATCTTCCCTTCTGGGAGGAGCCCTTGAAAAGTCTTTTTAAAAAACCAATGTTTTCAAGGTTTATGTAGGGATGTCAGAGAGTATGGCATTGAATTAACCTTATGTTCTAGAAGTGATATTTGACCAAAGTAAAAACTTTTGTTATCAGTGGTGTGAAGAGGAGGTATGGGACTACAAGCAAGTATCTAATCCCTTTAGATTGGAAGGGTTGTCACCAGTCTTTGCAGATAAATACCACAGTTGCATGATGAAATTAGGATATGGTAGACATATTTATAAGGACTATGTGGTTCTGAAAATACCTGGATGTCTTGATGTGGGAATGAATAACATGAATGTTCTGGATTAAGCTGGAAATATGATCCAAGACCCAAGGTACTATTGGTGTGTGCCAGTAAAGCTTGTGTGATACCTGGAGACTTACTCTTGAACACTTTCAGTTGTTATAATGCAGCTTAAAAGTGTGTGTGTCTGCATGGGAATGACAGCTCAAAGTTTGTTCAAGTTATGCTGGAAATGTGTTTCTAAGAACAAAACCCTTAGTCACTCTGAATGTGTGACAGAGAGAAGGATGCATAGATTCATTGACTAGGAGCAGTAGGCCCCAATGAAATTAATTGTAAAAAAGGTAGGTAAATAGTTAGGAAGATAGCTAGCCTGTGTTCTTTCTGAGAAGATCTGCAACATACAATCAAGAACTAACTGCCTTTGAACTCTAATAGACTTTTCCCACTAGGTGGTGCTTATACCATTAGCCAGGGATGGACTTCTAGTTTGAGCATATAAATGTAATTGCCATATTAATACTATTGGGAGTGACATCCCTGAAGGAGTGCTGCTTTGATGTGTTATTGTGTTGTTGTGTAATTTTCAGATGAAGAGGAATAGATGCTGCATATTGATTGCATGGTATGTGATCCTATATTTTTTTAGACAGACAGAAATAGGGTGTGTAACGGTAAAACATAGAGAGGAAACTTTCCGTGCTATCCTGCCCTGAATACTAAGGTAATTAAAAATGAAACAGTGCCAAACCAAAACAGAGTATATATTATTTCATGAAATATATATAAATCTTAACAGCTGCCCCTTTAAGTGCAATTACACTTTAACATGTATGTGGAAAGAAAAAAAGTAGGCTTGAGTCGCACATGCCACTTCCGGTTCCTCTGTCATCACATCTGGTTGTTGGAACACACGTCAGATATGGGGATAGCAGCAGTTTGAGCAGAGAGAGCTCCGTAGTGAGCTGTTTAGGTTGGTGCTACCTTTGGCGCCAATAACATGTGAGTGCATTAGAATTATTCCTTCTATTATTTTTAATAAAAACTTGCTGTACTATGAATACTTTTCTGGGCTCTTTCCTGAGATATTGGCAGAGAATGGAGGAGTTTAATGTTACGTGAGTGGTAGAAGTCTGAAGAATTCTGCAGGAGCAGGCATCGCACTGAATAAATACAGAAGCTGTGTTTATATGCTTGCTGGTTACTTTGTTGGCCGATTTAATCTAGTGGGTTCTTGTTTTGGTCATACATGGTGGTGCAGCACAGTTGGAGTTGTGAGATCTGGTTACCAGTTGGACTGTCACATGAGATTGGTGCTTGGGACTTTTCTTTATTTCACTATATATTTATCAATTTATGTATATGTGTTATTTTATATGGTATTCTTTTTCTTATTATCTGAGTTATTATCACATCTTATTTGGCCAGTGCCTACATTAATTCTCCCCACTGAATAATAAGGTACCACTAGATTCTCAGTTGTGTAGATGTCACATTTGAAATTTAAGTATCCAGTTCGTATAGCCCTGTAAGAAAGGGACCCAGCAAGTATAGAAATATGCTTGAAAGACCAGACACTGTGTTCTATATAGAAACATTCACTTAGCCTATGCCTTCCTTCCTGTTCTCCAATCACATGATTAATAAAACTACAAAAAACCCACAGCATCCATCATTCTTTACATTCTAAGGCAAGAATCACTCCCTGAGATGAATTTGTCTGGGGCCATATTGGTATGGCTAGGGACATTAACAAAGTAGCTGTTAGCTGAAGATTATTATTTATAGATACCTACTGAAAGTGATTCACCCTAGTTTTACAAGTGAATCTTTAGCCACTTCTTTTTTAACTTTTGATTAGAGTAGAGACGTAATAAACTCCATTTGTTAAATGTTTGCTGTTTTTGTGTCATTGTACAGATTTCCCTTCACTTCCTGTCACATAGATGCAACAGGGAGTAAGAGGAAATCTCTAGAAGGTCAGAGAAATCACCAGTTATCACCGGAAAAAGTGACCCTGTTGGAAGATTTATCTTTACCTCTTTTTCTAGTGACAATTTTAAAAATGTGGATTTTCTATCATTTTCATTCTCTATAACACTGGTCACCAGGTAAAACTCACAGAATAATTCTACAAGGTGGGGACACAGAAAGAAAATAAAAAGTAGGCCAAGAAAAAAATTGAAAAACCTGCTAATCCGTCTGAGCACTTTTATTGATGTAATTTATTTTCAGCATGTTGCTTGGTATATCATACTGTGGGTATCCTGTGGGTTTCCTTGTTTGTATTACTATTCTGTGTATTCTTGTGGATGTCATTGTTTTTTTATGGGTTAAGTACTGTACATGGAGGCTTTTGTATTGTAAACATACTGCTGCTTTTTGAAAAGCCATGTTCACTTTACTTAGTTGAGCAGCTGTTTTCAGTTTAGAGATACAGTTTGTCAGTCCCAAATGAACAAATTATACCAGAAAAGTATTAAATATTGTTAAATTAACCCTTAAAAAGGGAAATGTTTACAGTATACAAGTATATTCAGAAGCAACAAGATATTAACATATTAACATTTAAACATGGACAACCCAAAGAGTTCTATGTCATCATATAAATTTATTTAGATTGTTTGAAAAAAAATGGGTGATTGGTGCCACGTAGACCCCAATTCATCAATTACTGTATATAAAGTCTAACAATTATCAGTCGTTACGGAATTGATACATACTGTATATAATTTTTTGGGGAACAAACGGGGCTTTCTTGTGCTTCTAAGGACATTCTTCTGAAAACTTTTTAAAATTTATTTAAGGGGCATTTTAAGTGGAAAAAAGAGTAAAAATTTGAGAAAAAAAGGTCAAGTTTGATCAGCTATATTATAAATACAAGTACCGTTACTGTGGAGAAAACGTATACATTTTATTCTGCTGCTTGTTCTTTTTGCTGCAGCACTAAAATTTCATTTTTGGTAATAAGCATGTTAAAGTTACTTACAAATGAAAATTTTTTTTTGTTCTTTTTACATTTTTGTATATATTTACTTTTTCTCATAATGCATCAGTAATTTAAAGTTCTTAATGATTTAAAATAATACAGATTTACCCTAAAGCCACATATTGTTTTAACAGTAAACTCTTAAAGATAATTATGTATATATGTGTTTAATAATGATTTATTCTTTTTTTTTCCAACAAATAATTTAAAGTGTTACTAAACCCATGACCCTCATTCACTATATCTGGTCTCCCACAATACACACAACATGGAAATGCAATTGTTTTAGTAAATATAAACTGCTAAATACCTTTTCTCATCAGCAGTTAGAACAGTCTTGTGATTTCAGCAGAGCAAAGCTTGCAGGAGGAGTTTTCTTTCTGCTCTAGGAGGATTCAAAACCCCTGACTCTGTTTGGACGGTGCTGATTTGCCCTGTGCTGATCACATGCGCTCTCCCAAGAAACCAAACCTCTCTAGCAATGCACACTAAACTTAGCATGTGCATGTGGCTACGGGTTCAGTCTGTCTTATCAGGTAGACATTTGAATAAGAGAAGGGGCAGAGAAAACAGGACCAAATGGCCTTTTTTACACAATGCAGAGGATTAACCTCTTAGGTTCCACAGTGAGTATAACAAGTATGTTTTACTGCATATACAGACTGATTTTACTGTTGTGGGTTTAGTCAGGGGCATATCTGCTGTGAGGCAAATAAGGCATTTGCCTAGGGTGGCAGTTTTCAGGGGGGCAGCACCATTTGGCATGGCTCGGGCAGGAGACAGGCTCAGGCAGCATGGCTGAAGTGAGAGGCAGGCTTGGGCGGGAGGCAGGGTATACGCAGGGGGGCGGACTCATTAAGTCTTCAGCAGGTAAGGTGGGCTTGGCATATGCCATCCGGAATTAATGTCAAGCCGGCTGTCTTACCCTCTCTGACCCTCACTGACCATCGCAGCTATGTTCTGCCCACCAGGCCTCTGTATTCCATTCACTGCATAGGGTCGTAGGGCGGAGCCTAGAGGTCAGCTGACCGTGAAGAGGGAGTGCAGGAGAGGAGACCATCGCTGCATGTCAGGTATCAGTGCAGCCGCAAATAATACGGACCCCAGATACAGTAAGGGCTCCTTTACTTGTCAAATAGTCTCCCTCTCTCTTTCTCCCCCCTCTCTTCTCCCCCCTCTCTCTCTCTTCTCCCCCCTCTCTCTCTTCCCCCCCCTCTCTCTCTTCCCCCCTCCTCTCTCTCTTCTCCCCCCTCTCTCTTGTCTCTCCCTCTCTCTCTCGCTCTTCCCCCCTTCTCTCTCTCTCTTTCTTCTCCCCCCCTCTCGCTTCTCCCTCCTCTCTCTCTTCCCCTCTCTCTCTTTTCTCCCCCCTTGCTCTCTTCTCCCCCTCTCTCTCTCTTCTCCCCTCTCTCTCTCTCTCTCTCTTTTCTCCCCCTCACTCTCTTCCCCTCTCTCTTATCCCCCCTCTTTCTCTCTCTCCCCCCTCCCTTATCCCCCCTCTTTCTCTCTCTCCCCCCTCCCCCCTCTCTCTCTCCCCCCTCTTTCTCTCTCTCTTCTCCCCCCTCTCTCTCTTCTCCCCCTCTCTCTTCTCCCCCTCTCTCCCCCCCCCTCTCTCTTCCCCCCTCTCTTCCCCCCCCCTCTCTCTTCTCCCTCCTCTCTCTCTTCCCCCCCTCTCTCTCCCCCCTCTCTCTCCCCCCCCTCTTCTCCCCCTCTCTCTTCTCCCCCCTCTCACTCCCCCCCTCTCTCTTCTCTCTCTCTTCCTCGTCTCCCCCCCTCTCTCTCTTCTCCTCTCTCCCCCTCTTCTCCTCTCTCTCTCTCCCTCTTCTCCTCTCTCTCTCCCTCTTCTCCTCCCTCTCGCCCTCTTCTCCTCCCTCTCACCCTCTTCTCCTCTCCCTCTTCTCCTCTCTCTCTCATTTTGCACAAGATAAAAGTAATATGGGGACTAATAAACTGCTGAATTACTTTTACAGGTGGCGGAAAGGCATCCCTCCCCCTCCTGCCATCAATGCCTTTACCAGGCTCTACCATACACTCCCAATGCAAATGATCAGAATGATCTGTGTCTGATCGCATGCATTGGGAGGCCAGACGAGAGATTTGGGGTCTAATAGACCTTAAATCTCTCCATAAACAGGAACTGTCATGGCCCATGCTATCACAAGGGATGTTGTTCATCCCTTGTAATAGAAATAAATTTGAGCAAAAAAAGGTACAGTGTACAACAAAATTTAAATAAAGAAATAATAAAATAGCAAAAAAAATTAAAGCACCCCTGTTCCCCCTTGCTCACACGCACATAGGTCCTTCATGCATATGTAAATGGAGATCGCACCACACATGTGAGGTACTACCATGAATGTCAGAGTGAGAGTAAAAATTCTAGCACCAGACCTGCTGTGTAACTCTAAACTGGTAACATATAAAGGCTTTTAAAATGTTGCATATGGAGATTTTTAGGTACCGTAATTTGGCACCAAATGGTATACTGTGGCTGGCGTGGGACAAATTCAGATTGGGGGGGGGGACGCCCAATTTTAGTCTTACCTAGGGCAGCACAAAACCAAAATACATCACTGGGTATAGTAACACTTTAAAATGGAAACATGGAACAGAAGATAAAACTGGTAAATAGTGCATTTACAGGGTGATCTACTGAAATTAATGGGTTGAATAGTAAAATAGAGGTTAAATAAGGACATGCACAGGTTAACCACTTGCCCTCCAAGGGATTTACCCCCCTTAATGACCAGGCCTCTTTTTGCTACTCAGCACTGCACCAATTCAACTGATAATTGCGCGGTCATGCAATGCTGTACCTAAACAACATCTTTTTTTCCATACAAATAGAGCTTTCTTTTGGTGGTATTTGATCACCCATGCGCTTTTTATTTTTTGTGCTATAAACAAAAAAGACCAAAAATTTTTAAGAAACATTATATTTTTTACTTTCAGCTATAAAAAATATATAGTAAACTCAAAGTTAGTTATAAATTTAGACCAACATGTATTCTGCTTCATGTTTTTTGTAAAAAAAAAATCCTAATAAGTGTATATTGATTGCTTTGTGTGAACTTTATAGTGTCTACAAACTGTGGTATGCATACTGCAATTTTCGCCAATCAAAGGGTTAACTGTGTGAGGGGAGTGTTTTACCAGGGGGAAGGGGGGGGTGTGCTTCACAGGAACACACTGTCCTGGAAAGCTAAGCTCTGCTCTCCGGAACAGTGTACTGGAAACTGGCAGGGAGGAGAGCTGCAGTGTAAACACTACAGCCTTCTTCTCTGTCACTGTTTGCCAGCAATCGCTGGGACCCGGTAATTGACACCCACAGCCGCGATTGGCAGCGCAGGTAGGGCGATCGTGCACCTCACACGTGCCCCCTACCTGATATGCAAAATCACGTATATATACGTGATTTTGCACAGCGGTGCCGCCCTGTAGCAGTATATGTACTGTGGCTGGTCACAACCGGTTAATTACGGGTTAACTAATTCCTGCACAGCTGCAGCTCTCTCACTCCAGATAGCTGTATGTCAGGGAACTGAGAAGATAAGACAGCTACTGTGTTACTTTAGTTATTGTTTACTAATGTTACAAATGAATGATCACTGTAATTGGCTTCTGAATGGCTCCCAAATGTAGGATCAGGAGCTTCTTTATCTATAGAAGCTGGATGTGGATAGGAGCTGGCAGGGGAGAGGAGAAACTGCAGGCAGTCTCCTGGATGTACAGAAGATGCCTTGTGTACACAGGAGGAGATTTATTAGATGTGTGTAACAGGCTGAAGGTAGACAATTGGTTAAGGCAAGAAACTCACTGTAATCCTGTGTCCAAGAGTAACGCTATAAATGACACTATAAAGGTATACTAAAATAGTAAGAGAATTCAAAATAGGTTTATGCCAATACACTAATTTATTGTGTGGTCCCAATGGTTCAAACAAAGTAATGCGTCACACAAAACACAGCTACGGCATTGCAAACTTAACAGTAACCATATGCTATGAGACCATGGCATGCACAAACCTGTCTAGAACCAATAATTTAAATTGTCTTCATTAGCATAAAAAATGCTCAAAAAAGCATTACCACATTCATATTTAAAGCTTTAAACCATGGAAGAGGCAGGGCAAAATGCTGTTTTTTATGACAGCAATTCCTTTGACAGTGTATGCACTGTAATGGCAAAGAAGACATAAGAACACATATTGACCACTATAGCAGTAATCTTTCGGTGCTAGCAGGGAAGTGGCTTTTACCAAGGAGGCCAATATGAGCTACATACAGTATACACGCTTTGCGATGTCCAGACATATTTTTAGCTGTATATGTTGTGGATAACATTGTCTGATTTTATAATTGTGTAAGGTGGAGGGAAGGATTTAAAGATTTAATATATCAATATGGTGATACTTTTTTCAGCAATTTTTGTAATACTAAAGATAGCTGAAATTATTGGTAATGGATGGGTTTGTACATGCCATGGTCTCATAGTATATGGTTACTGTTAGCTTTCTGAGGTTCATGTCACAACCGTGTTTTTGTGTTAACCTCTTATGATCCGGAGGTTAAAAACGTTTTGTAAGAAGTGAGCCCAGGTGGCGGTGGAGTTGCACTTGGAAGTTGTATTGTGGCACTTGAAATGGCAGGGACATATGTTTTTAAATATAGAATTGCAACATTACTTAGTCACTGGAAGTTTATGGACTGTATGATTTTTAAAACAACTGGTGTGCACAAGATTTATATATGAAATAATTGGCACAATCCTTATTTTTTCTTTTTTAGGTACGTGAGCACTTTTATCATTTAATATCATACGATACAGTATGTACTGGTCTATTAAAAATTCATATGGGATTATGCACATGAATTGTTGGTCTTGAATATGTATTTATTGTTTGAGTAATTATGATATTGAATTGTTTTTTATTTATTTAATTATTCAGCACTGAAGAACTTTTTGAATTGTTTCTTAAGTAGATAGCTCACCTATTTGGGAGGACCTTTGAACATATTGTGTATTCTGATATGGAGGTTGCAGCAGTCTTTGTATGATTCTTTTTCATACTTTTGGCAGACATGGAGCGCAGGTTTTCTGATTAATGATGATGAGCAAAGATGTTTTAGGACTTTTTACAGCGTTCATGTTTATGCATATATTATAGTTCCTGCCCTTTATAACGCTCCTATTCTCCAATACTATTTGGAGAACTAGGTAAAAAGAGTACACATGTCACTTGGCAATAATGTGCTTTCTTCTCTTCTCTCTTGTGCTCTTAGTTTTGGGTGAAATACTGTATTCAGGGGCCTTTGAAAATGCTGATATGCTCATGTCTGGAAAACATTCATTCTTTTAAGTTAATATTTTATTTCTGATTTACTTCGAAGTATGAATATACATTGGTTCATAGAAAAGAATTACTGTATGAAACAGTATTTTATGTTACCTAGTGCTGTAGATTATATATATTGACATATGAAAAGCTACTGTAAGCAGCAATAGGTCTTCTGGCAATATTTTCTACTTCAAATGTCACAGTCTACTGAGATTTATTTTGAAATCTCAAATATAGAGACAAAGCAGGAAGAGATGGCCCTAGGTTCTGCAGTTACTTTAAAGTACCAAAGGATAAATAAAAAGTATGTGTGTATATATATATATATATATATATATATATATATATATTTTAAAAAAAGGAAGAGGGTCCATGTGTCATGACAGCACATATGTTAACTAATTCAACCTGTGCCCAAATGCCAGAGTGTGAATGGACACATATCACATATTTTATTAAAGTTTGGTATTATGCTTCTTGAGCCATTTAAACTGGTAAAATTGTGCATTCAAAGCTATCAATATTTCAAATGAGAATGAGCAGGAACACTGTTTCTAAAACAGTGCAATGTCTTTTGTATTTTTTGTATTTATATTTTGTTCTTCAGTCATGTAAAGGACAAAAATATGTAAATATTTTTATTCTTTGCTGCTTCTGTTAAAATAAGCATTTTCATTGTGTCAGCTGCGTTCTTCTAATTTTGTAGTTTGTGAAAGGCTCATTTTGAATGGATTAATGAATTACTGACAAAGGGTATTTATATACATATATATATATATATATATATATATATATATAACATATGTTTCATACACATGAACCTTCTGTAGAAATGTATACATGGTAAACTTCAGGAATAGTCCATATATATATATATATATATATATATACATATACATACAGTATTTTCTGGCGTATAAGACTACTTTTTATACTGAAAAATATAACCCAAAAATTGGGGGTCGTCTTATACGCGGGGTATAAAATATGAACCTTGAGTTTGTTTGGGTTAAGCTGGCTGGATGTGCGGTAATGTACATATAGTATACCGTGCTGAGCCAAGCTGGCTCACAACAAATGTCCCTATGACAGACTAATCTGTCAGCCCGCTGGATGTGCGGTATATACAGTATACTGCGCTGAGCCAAGCTGTTTCAAAACGTACCGGTACATGACTACTGTAAGCAGCCCGCTGGATGCGTTGTATGTACGGTGGCTGCGGCTACATACAGTATACACTGGGCCAATCACGGCGAGTGATGTATTCTACTAATGAATACAAAGCCTGCTCGAATTGGCTGAGTCAGAGAGGTGGGCTGATGATGTCACAACCTCAGCCAATCCGAGCAGGCTTTGTATTCATTAGTAGAATACATCACTCACCGTGATTGGCCCAGTGTATACTGTATGTAGCCGCAGCTACTGTACATACACGCATCCAGCGGGCTGATTACCGTAGGGACGTACCGGTACGTTTTGAAACAGCTTGGCTCAGTATACTGTATATACCGCACATCCAGCAGACTGACAGATTCATCTGTCATGGGGACATTTGTTTTGAGCCAGCTTGGCTCAGCACGGTATACTGTATGTACATTACTGCACATCCAGCGGGCCGTATATATACTGTATACTGTATGTAGCCGAAGCTACGGTATTACTGCACATCCAGCGGTAACCATCTGATTTGGAATTTGATCCATATGGTGACTGTCTTACAAATGTATCACAAGATGTCATTCATGAACTTATGATGTCAGAGGATGAACATGAGGATTTTGAAGGATTTTAAGTACCGGTAAGTCATAACCATTTCAATTAAAAAATCTGATGTTTGTAAATGGTGTTGCCTCGGAAGGGGGGTAGTCTTATACGGCGAGTATAGCCCAAAACCTATATTTTAACAGGAAAAGTAGGGGGTTGTCTTATACACCTAGTCGCCTTATTCGCCGGAAAATACGATATATATATATATATATATATATATATATATATACAGTTGTGGCCAAAATTATTCAACCCCCACTGAAATTGAGTGTTTTGGCCAGTTTGACATTGCTTTTGATCATTCAGTCATCTTGCTTACATTTACATTAAAGAGGCACTTGTAGGTCAGACAAATATAACATAACAGTTATAATGAAATAACCACAAATGTCTTTTCTGTGCTCACAGCATTATCAGTTTTATTCAACCCCCAAGTGACATTCAATCTTAGTACTTAGTACAGCATCCTTTTACAGTTATAACAGCTTTTAAACGTGAAGCATAGCTTGACACAAGTGTCTTGCAGCGATCTATGGGTATCTTCGCCCATTCTTCATGGGCAAAGGCCTCCAGTTCAGTCACATTCTTAGGCTTGCGCACTGCAACTGCTTTCTTTAAGTCCCACCAGAGGTTCTCAATCGGATTTAAGTCTGGTGACTGCGATGGCCACTCCAAAATGTTCCAGCCTTTCCTCTGCAACCATGCTCTAGTGGACTTGGAGGTATGCTTGGGATCATTGTCCTGTTGAAAGGTCCAACGTCTCCCAAGCCTCAGGTGTGTGACGGACTGCATCACGTTTCCATCCAATATCTCCTGGTACTGAAGAGAATTCATGGTACCTTGCACACGCTGAAGCTTCCCTGTACCTGCAGAAGCAAAACAGCCCCAAAGCATGATTGACCCTCCACCATGCTTCACAGTAGGCAAGGTGTTCTTTTCATCATAGGCCTTGTTCTTCCTCCTCCAAACATAGCGTTGATCCATGGGCCCAAACAGTTCTAATTTTGTTTCATCAGTCCACAGAACACTATCCCACAACTTTTGTGGTTTGTCCACATGGCTTTTGGCATACTGCAGTCGACTCTTCTTATTCTTTGGAGACAGCAAGGGGGTACGCCTGGGAGTTCTGGCACGGAGGCCTTCATTACGCAGTGTGCGTCTTATTGTCTGGGCTGAAACTTCTGTACCCACATCTGACAAATCTTTTCTCAGTTCCTCAGCAGTCACACGGGGACTTCTCTCCACTCTACGCTTCAGGTAGCGCACAGCAGTCGAAGTCAGCATCTTCTTTCTGCCACGACCAGGTAGCGTTTCAACAGTGCCCTTTGCCTTGAATTTGCGAATGATGCTTCCTAAGGTGTCTCTTGGTATGTTTAACATCTTTGCAATCTTCTTATAGCCATTGCCCTTCCTGTGAAGAGAAATCACCTCTTCTCTTGTCTTCCTGGACCATTCTCTTGCCTTCACCATGTTTGTAACCACACCAGTAAATGTCTAGAAGGAGCTGAGTATCACAGTCATTTTAAAGCTGCCTAATTGGTGCTTATTATGCTTGATTGCTGCTCGGTGACATCCACAGGTGTTTTCAATACCTGATGGAAAGCACCTGTATGAACCTCTGTTCTTCAGAGTGGTAGTCTTTAAGGGGTTGAATAATTGTGGCAATGAAGAAACCACATAAGAACCATTTACTACTGTATTACATAAACAATTGATGTCATTTTAGTTGCATTTGGGTAGTTACAACGTCCTTGTAGGATTTGATTCTGAATACAATTCCAAATGTACACTATAGTCCCTAAACCCCTTTACAGCATTGGGGGTTGAATAATTTTGGCCACAACTGTATATATATATATATACACAGTATATAGAGCAAACAGGAGGCGCACACACCCCTAGTGCATTATCCAAGGTTTATTCAATTTAAAAAGGGATGAAAACATACTCACAAACATGTAAATGTAAAGCTTAGTAGAATGGTAGAGATGGCCATAGCAATGGCAGGGGCCCCATGATCCCCTATTGCCCGGGGGGCCCCATGAGTTGTCAGTGCGCCCCTGTGTATATATATATATATATATATATATATATATATATATATATTATGCCTGAAGTTTAGAAGTATACAAATCATTAACATCTGAAAAAGTGTAATGTGCATAAAATATATAGTGTAATTGACATTAGGTTGAACATTTTACAAGACAATTGAGATGCATATACAGTACATATAATATATCTCGGTTAATACTCAAGAGAACTCACAGATGTGAGATGAAGTGATACTAAATAATTTTTTTTTTTTTTTTTAAATGAACCGTGCACATCCATTACTTAATTGCCTTGTAATCTATTTTTCAGTGAATTGTTTCTTACTGTGTTTCTCTTTCTCGATTACATTCTGTCAGAACGAGCAGTGCATGTTAGTTGCGGTAATGTGCACTGTTCTTTGCACACTACAAATCTCATAGTCCATAGTCCCTAGCCCATCTTGGAAAGCAAGAGAGGGAGGCTACATGTTTACATACAGTATGGAGATAAGGAAGTCATGTAACAGAATCAAAGCTTTTTTTAACTAAATGAGAAGTTCGGGGTATGTAAAAAAAAAAACAACATGCATGCTTACCTCCATGCTGCAGCATCAATCTGTTACTGCAGCTGTCCTCCACCGGTTCTAAACCAGAGAATTGATCAATCACATGACCACTGACTGCTCATTTCTTGGTCAGCTCTGAGCAAAGAGCAGTGACTGTCAGTCACCACTATCTGCTTTGCTGCTACAGCACTCACTGGAGCACTGCGCTGGTGCGTAGCTGGCTTCAGTTCTCAGCTGAGTCCTCAGAGCTGGAGCTAGATGTCAATCAGGCAGCTGAGTGGATCCTGACAATATGTTTAGGATCCTTCCTGGAATGGCTCTGTGATGTCAGCTGACAGCAGATGTTTCCCGCTATTACAGTAGATGACTTTGGGCCAAAAGAGAGCAAAACTAAGTGCACTCCCATGACCCACATGCGTTGACCGTACTTCTCTTTTAAGAATACATACTTGAATACAATTTTTATGGAAACCAGAGTTTAGTGTCACTTTAAACACCTCTTGGTCAAACCACTTGTAGTCACATTGGGAAACCACTACATATAGGCAGAAATACTTCAATCTCTGGAGACATCTCTAGGCTAACTTCTTTCCTAAGCAGAATCAAGTACCTCAAATGGAGTGCCCCAGATAATCACTAATGTTTGCTCCAAAAGCCTTTAGACAAGCGTGTTGTTCAGTTCTTAAAGTATATGTGAACCGTCATGTTGTAAAACAGCCCATTCTTTTTAAAATAGAAAAACATTTGTGTATACAAGGAGCTAGGGGAGGAGAAACGGAAGTACACTAATCTTCCCAGTAAATGGCTGTCCGGGGGGCATGTCAGAACAAGCCTGATTAAGGATGAACTACTAGCACAGCCAGAAAACTGACCATGCTGTCCTTTCATGCCCAGAGTGGTCAGTTTTTAATAGGCACACTGAGGTACTGGCAGGAACTCCAGGGATTTCACACAAAGGAAGCAATGCAAGGGAAGCAATACTTTTTCATACAAGTACTTGGTACAGCAGGCCCTTATCAGGAATGTGAAATGTTGGGTTTACATATTCTTTAATCATGCGCACTTGGATGCAATTATTAAGCATGTTTATGTCACAAGCATTGCAAGAAAATGACATGGTTGCACTTTTGATCTCTTTCACTGTTTTTCATGTTTTTCATAAACATGCTAAAATGTGCATTTTTTTTACATGAAAATGCACTTAAAACTCCAAAATATTATATATTTTATGAACACAGGGGATCCATAAACTAAAAAGATTAAAAAGATTATAGTCATAATATTTTATGTTGCTTGACATTAAGGCTGCTTTCACACTGCTTCACCACAAAAACGCTTGAAAAATGACTAGCATTTTTGGAGCATTTTTGAAGTGTTTTTCAAGCGTTTTTCAATCGGAACATCCTGGACATGTGACTTACTTTTGTAGCTCAAATTGGGCAGATTTGCACGTTTTTGGCAAGTTTTTATTCCCAAAACCTAGCAACAAATGATGCAATGGATGATATTGGGCACAATTCACTAAGCGGTACCTCACCGCATCCGAGTATGCTGTAGGATACCACATAGAATTAAAAAACAAAAAAGTTTGAAATCACAAAAAATTGCTACTAAAATACTGCATGAGTTATTTTATTAAGTCATACGATATTTTAGTAGTGAAAACCATGCGTTATTGTTTCAGCTGTCAGCGGGGTTCCCCACTGACAGCTGAATATAAAAGAGAGAATTGCCGGCAATTAAAAAAATAATAAAAAATGGCATAGGGTCCCTCCATCCATCCATCCATACTCAAAATTCTAACCAGACACAAAGGGCTTGGTATGGATGGAGGGGCACGTCATTTTTTCTATTTATTAATTGCCAGCTTTTTTTTTTTTTTTTTTTTTTTACACATTCAGCTGACCCTGCTGACAGCTAATTACTCATAGGTTGTTAGGGACTCTGCAACCACCCATTCCTTAAAACCCATGACAGTACTGACAGATACAGTACATACCGCAAGCCTGGACCCCTACTTAATTACTGCATGCATTTCATTATTTATTTCCTTTTGTGAATTGACTTTAAGGTCTTTTTATGCAGTGTGTTTTCTATTTTCGGTAAATACTGCATACTAGCAATAGTGAATTTACATTTTCAGTAAGATTAGCCCAGACCTTCCCACATGTGCGGTGCTTTTTTGGAGCATTTTTGAAGCGTTTTTGGAGTGTTTTTGAGGCAGTTACCATTCATTTCAATGGGAATCGGCATTTTTGATGTGTTTTTTTAACTCCCAAAACATGCCACAAAGATGCTGCAAGTAGATGTTTTTACAAGCGCAATGCCTCAGTGTGAAAACATACCTAGATATACATTCACAAACACAGGGAATCAGTTTTCTTGAGCTTTTCAGGTGTTTTTTTTCACTTAAAAATGCGTCAAAAACTCCTCAGTGTGAAAGCAGCCTAACTGTTTAGGAAAACTATATTTTCAATAAAAAATGCATTCAAATTAATTTTAATACACACAAATACAATCAAATCTCCAAATGAAATATGAGACTAAGAAGAGTAAATAGATACCAAAATTGTTAAGACTGAAAAGGCAAGCATATGTAAAATGGTGGCAAACTTCAAGAGTTTTTAAAAAAACTTTTACAGATCATATATTCAAAGTTAACCATAAATAATGGCTCTAGAATTGTGTTTCCCTCCAGCATGCATGGCAATACCTAATATGCATTGCTCAATTATTGTTTTTGTATCCATGCACACTTAACATATGCATTTGCATGTACAGATAACAATATATAGAGTGACAGGTAACCTTTACAGAGACCTCAGGGGTCACTTGGACTCCTAATACCTTCTGTGCACCTTTCCCAGTCAGACTGAGCTTAGACGTTGCTTGATAAGCAGATTTCCCAGCCTCATTAGCTGTGGTCTGACAGCTCTAAACCCAGAAGTGCTTAGACTTGAGCACTTTCAGGTTCATTGCTTCTAGAGAGAATCAGTAAACTAATGTTTCTCATCCCTCTGTTCTCCATTCTGACAGTGCTGATGGACATCCAGGGCTCCCAGAGGCCACAGGTGAGTCTTGGACACACATGGGGTGGGGTGAACTAATTTTTCACATATCTAAGTCACTTCTTTAACAGCTGAAAGGCAGCTGAAAGAAATACAATCAGGCTTGACATCCTGTTTGCATTCCAATACTGCAGCACCTTAAAATTTACAGTGGCTTCAGTAAATGGGTTACTACGTTTGCATTTTGTCCATGTAAGTGAGTGGTAAAACACTGTAGAAAAATAGAAAAAAAGCTGTCTTTGCATTTGGATAGAACAATTGTTTCCTTGTCAAAGATTTTTATTTCAACATGGAGCACATAAGAAAAAAAGAAAACAGACAAACAAGCAGGCCATTCTGAGGCTGAATGTAAAACAGGATACCGGCAGTACAAAGGGTGAAACAAACCCAAGACCTAATGTCTTTGGAAAATGATACATATAAGCAGTACAAGATAAACAGGTAGGGCACAGAAAATTGTAACCCAGGGAGAACCTGACAATATCCAGTAAATACTAAAATTCTAGAAGTATTAGCCTGAAAACAAGCTACTACAGGGTACAGTAGGCCTTTATAACCTAAGTGGTAGCCACAAAATACAGCCTGAGAAAACAAACAAAAAAGACTGCAGAGAAACACTGAAGTATAAAAGACAAAGGCACAGCCAAGTCAACTATTCAGTCACAGGCTCAGTTGTGCAGGAGGATAGAAAATGAAAAACGCACACACAGATACAAACACAAATAGTAGAAAGGCAGAATAGAGCCAGAAGAGGAGGGAAAGAAGAAAAAGAAGAAAAGAAAAAGGTCCCTGAGGGTGACGTGTCACATCATAAGCGTAACAAAAACAGTAATTTACCATGGCAAAAGTATCATCTCATCAAAATCAGGGGGAAGGCATTGTGTAATCCAAGGCTTCCAGGTCAGCTCGAACCTTTCAAGTATATCCTTTTCCAGTGCTTCCGTTTTGGCATGCACAATGGCACGGTGCATTCTTGTTTAGTCTCAGCCTAGTTTAAAGAGGGAGGCCGCCATGCCCAAGCTATAGTCTGTTTAGCAGTTGTCAGAAGCTGAAGAAGGAGTTTAAATTGTCTGCGGGTTAAAGGTGCAGGTTTAAGATTATGGAGGGCAGTGGTAGGGTCAGGAGGCAGGTTCGCCTCAAACATGATAGATGCGAGCGTAACGATTTTCGTCCAAAACAAGTAAACCACCAGACACTCTCACCAAATGTGCCAAAAAGTACCCAGGTGAGGACAGCCATGGAAACAGAGTGCCGAGCTATTCAGAATAAATGTAGCAATTCTATTGGGAACGAGATACCACTTGGTCAAAACCTTATAATTAGCCTCCAACGCCGCTACGTTGGGGTAGGAGGATTTGGTAACTTGCCAGTCATCTGGGTCCAACAGGCAGCCTAAATCCCTCTCCCATTTCATAACATAAGAGGGTGTATCACAATTAGGGTTAAAAAGGATCTGTTTACAAAGGGACAAAACAAGGCCTCTGACATGTGGGTCTTTAAGGCACGTTGGCTCAAAATGGGAAAGATGTGTCAACACTCCGTGGGCAGCGATGTAAGGGGAGTAAAAGTGCTTAATTTGCAAATGACGAAAGACCTCAGAGCGCGGGAGGCCAAAGGAGTCGCAGAGAGTTGGGAAGGACAAAAAGAGGAAGCATTGACCAACCTATATAGGCGTATAAGGCCCGTGGCATTAGATACATGAAATGAGGCAGGACTTTCCCAAGCTGGATGAAAGGCAGGGTTTTTGAAGAAGGGGAGCAATGGATTATGAATGGATTGTAAGTCGTACGTGGTCTTGAATTTATCCCAGATAGACAAAGAATGTTTAGTGATGGGGTTGTGTGAAGAGGTTCGATCTGCCGGTCGAAGCCATAACAGGTTAGCTACTGTCAGAGGATCACAATCAACTGATTCTATAGATACCAATAAGGGAGTTTCGGCAACAGCATGATACGTAGGTAATTGAGCTGCATAGTAGTAGGAGGAAAACTGGATAAACCCAACCCTCCACAGGGCTTGGGGAGAAATAATGTGAAACTGGGTATCCTTGGTTTTTTTTTGCCCCAAAAAAAAGTCAAAGCCCTTCTCTGCAAAATAAGAAAGAAATAAGCTGGGATAGGGATCAGCAAAACTCAAAAGAGACATAGTAATTTGGGTAAGATAACCATCTTAAGGACATTAATCCTACCTATCCAAGGAAGTGGAAGAGAGGACCAACGGGTCATTAAAGAAGATACCGATGTGAGCATTGGCTATCAAGTTGACTGCTGCTCATACTGACCTCTTTGCTGCTAATTACCCCTCAAGTAAAGAAGGTGATTTCTGAGCATTTACTGAAAGACCCGAGAGAGAAGCAAAATGAGTGAGCGTGGCTAGCAAGTTTGGCTCTGAAATTTATGGGGTGGATAGGAACAGCAGGATGTCATCTGCGAAAAGGCACAATTTATGCTGGTGTCCGCCAAGTTCAATTCCTCTGATTTTGGAATCCAAACGGATGTGCTGGGCTAAAGTTTTGATAAGAAGAGCTAATAATATAGGAGATAAGGTACAACCTTGGTGCGTACCTCTGCCAATGCAAAGAGGATTTATAACCAGCATACTTGACGTGCGCTCTCGGAGAGTTGTATAAAGCCAAAATCCAGCGGAGAAAGTGGGGACCAAATCCCCATTTTTGTAAGGTATAGTGTAGGCATGACCTCAACACAGTATCGATTGCTTTTTTAATATCAAGTGATAGGAAACAAGAGGGAATACGTTGTGTTCTGGCCGTACGTGCAATCAGCACAGCTCTACGGATATTGTCTCCGGCCTACCGCACTGGAATGAACCCTACCTGATCACGATGAATAATCTTCCCAATCATGGTATTCAGTCTTGTTGCCAGTATTTTAGCTAAAAGCTTAATTTTCAGATTTAGAAGTGAGAAAGGATGATAATTAGTCCAGATAGAGTCATCAGAATGTGGTTTAGGAAGCATACAGATAACGGCCATTAAGGATTCCGGCAAAAAGAGCATCCATCAAGTAATGTGTTAATAGCGGTAGTGAGAAGAGGAGTTAAAGTCTCAGAAAATTACTTGAAATACAGGGCGGGGTAACCGTCTTTTCCTGAGCATTTGTTTACTTTCTTGCCCTTGATAGCCAAAAGGCACCTCAGGCTCAGTGACAGTGGAATCCAACTTGGAGGGTTTGGCCTGCGAAATCTCTGGTAATTGAATATGCGAAAAAAAGGCCTCTGCCTTCGAAACATCCAATGCACAATCAGGTAAGTACAGGGAAGCCAGGTGCAATTGAAACTTGCATAAAATCTTAACTGGATTGCTGGTATAGACATCTTGTGCCATCTTAAGTATAATGGGCTTAGAAGGCTTCTCCAGTGAGGGTTCGTGCAAGCAAAGAGTCTGGCTTATTAGCTTTAATATAAAATTTATGTTGGGAGCGTCTCACGGATTTATCTGCCGAGTCAGTTAAGAATAGGTCAAATTCTAATTGAGTCTTGTCTAGTCGTGTTTTGTTAGTCAGGGAAGGGTCATGTGGTGTAGCAGAAGTTAAAATCAAATTCCAGTATTTGAAGTAGAGATTTGCGTTCCTTTTTAAGAAGGGCCAATTGGCATATAATTGCCCCACGAATCACTGACTTATGTGCTTCCCACAAAATAAGAGGGGACACATCTGGCATGGAATTATGCAATAAATAGTCCTGAAGAGATATCTCAATGTCTGCACGAAGGGACGGGTTTTTAAGCAAAGGAGGTGTAATGGGCCGTTGGAATAGGAGATACTCAAAAAGATGTGATCAATGCGCAAGAAAGATTTATGTGGATGCGAATAGTAAGTATAATATTTTTTTAGCGAGGTTTAGTTCATGCTAGGAGTCAACCAATTTGTGTTTTTTTTTTTTTTTAGCAAGGTTTAGTTCATGCCAGGAGTCAACCAATTTGTGTTTGATAAGTAGATATGGTTAAATGAAGGCTTAGTAGGACTAGCAGGTGGGAAAGGGGGCGATTTATCCAAAGAGGGCATTAAAACCCGATTGGAATCACCACAAATTAGGACCGTGCCCAACCTATGGGAGGCTACTTCCTCAAATAGGTGGGAGAAGTAAGATGTAGGGTGCCTCTTGGGGGCATAATATGACACAGTGGTGACATCCGCATCCATGAGTTAACCGGTGAGATCTGGATGACAGCCTTCTAGGTCTCTAACCTTGGTACTGAGTGATGAAACGCTATCAATACACCACATTGTTTAGTTATAGCAGATGCGGTATAGACATTGCACTCCATTGCTCCCATGGGCAATCCTGAAGGGTGTGGGACAAGGAAAGAGGAAAAAAAAAATGGGGGGGTAAGAGCAAAGGAAAGGGAAGTCAAGAAAAAGAGTGAGGAAAAAGGGGGGGAATTGCCCTAGGAGCAAGGGGGGACAAGCTAAAGATATGAGAAGCAACGGACCCCGGTAACCAACAGGGGCTGTATAGTCAGCCAACAACATCAGTGGCATACATCTGAGGATGTAGGACAGGCAGTAGTAAAAAACATATTTTTAACAATATAGCCTTATATGCCATTTTGTGTATCATATAATTCATTAGGCTCTGGAGACGCAGAGAGCTAGAAACAAAATAAAATGCTAAACAAAATGGCTCAGGTAGGAAAAACTGAGAAACCAAGCAATAGAGGATGTCCATCATGCAAGTCCTCAAATCTGGGCATTAAGACCTTAGTACCTCTGAAAGGCCCTCTCGGGGGATAGGGAGGGGGTATGGGAAAATGGAGGGGGGGAAAGGGTGTGGAGAGGGTAAGGAGGCAAGGGAAACACAACGGATATCTTAATAAGCATTTGTGATCAGTGATACTTAACAAACGTGGGCCATGCTAATTACTGTGGAGGAGGAACGAAGAGGATGTTGATAGAAGTAGCAGGTAGTATACTTGCACAGGTCTCAAACTGATGAGGATTGCAAATTTCAAGGGCTGGTGAAAGTAGCACCCTGATGGGGGGATAAATGGAGGAGCAGGGAATTTACAGGTGTATAGGAATGGTCATCAGTCCATCGAGTCCTCCACTGCCTGGACTGGGGAAGCAAATCGGCCACGTTTTAAAGCATTTTGGTGATTTCTTTCAACAGAAGCTGGCTTATTTTTTGGGAAGAGAGTTGGAGGCTGAACGCCAGCATGCACCATCAGAGATGCAGGGGCGCTCTGTGAGCTGCAATTCCTGTAAGATGATCTGTAACTCCTCTGAAGAGCGACAAACACGTTTGGAACCTTGATATGTAAAGCGGATAGAAAAAGGAAAACCCCATTGATAGGGAATGTGGCGTTGCTGGAGGATTTGGAGCTGCTGCTTCATGGCATGCCTCCGAGAGATGGTAAGAGGAGACAGCTCCGGGAAAATTTTATACTGGTGGCCCCGGAAACATACATTTTCTTTACCTCTGGCTGTCACTAGGAGTTGTTAATAACTCTCTTATTTCTCAGGTAAGACTAACCGTGATGTGGTCTGAAGTTTGCTTTAAGGCCCTGTGAAGTATTTGCTCAATATGCTTAAGGAGAATCGGGGATACAGCATCCCCTGAGGTGTATTTTTCCCCGTTCGATTGATCCTGGGAGTCCAGTGGGGACGAGGTGCATTTACCTGGCGCTCTGAAGGTTTTGCTGAAAGTGCGAGTCCTAGCACCATTTTAGCTGGGGCCTATGTCAGAGCGTCCTTAATTGACTTAATCTTTGGTTTTGAGCCTCCCAAAACCATCCTGCTTGCGTCTCTGGGTGCAGCGGTGAGCAGCGGTGTGCACAGACAGGTGGAGCTCTAAGCAGCCATGTCTACTCAGCAGGACTCTGCGCATGCACCTCCCCAGAAAATTTTTTTTAATCCCCAGCTGTAACTATTTCTCTAGTAGCTGTGAGCAGAGGATCATACTGTAAACCCCTGGGGAAAGCAGTCTTTCAGGCACAGATACCAAATTCAGTGAGGTGGGGACAAACAGTGTAATGTTTATTGATGATATTTACAAGACTGTGCACAGGTGCTGAGCAATGGTTCAGAAAATGAACAAAGCAAAAAAAAAAAAAAAAAAACTACCAAAACAAAATTCTAGCCATATCCCGGCACTAATTACACAAAAAAACAGGTCTGAACTAACAGGCTGAGCAAGTCTACCGCTTGTCACATATACAGCTTGTTGGCTTTTACCTACCTCTCTGCTCTCTCAGGCAGGACGTGTCCAGGCAAAAGAGCTCTGGCTACAGTTTCCAGGTGAGAATAAATTGCTAGTTGAGAGAGGATCAAAACCTGCCACAGATCATAAATCCCTAAATGTTTATGAGAGGAAGCTGAGAGACCTATAAACCCAGAACTCTGGCCAGGGGTTCTGGCTCCACCACTGAGTCGGTTACTGTGACCGAGTCAGGATGATCCCACAGTTCCCAAAACACAATTCACTAAGTGGGGTATGAGTCTGACCTGATGAGTCACAGTACCTAAGTCAGTTTCAAATTCAACAGTGGCTAAAGGATACTCCCAAGTATCCCCACATGCACAGACCATAGTAACTTTTCTGGCATCCAATACAAGTGAAGGGATGAACGCTGTTCAAACGACCCCAGGAATCAAATGTTAAGGAATGGCCTCAGCTGCCATTCTTGCCACGTTCTCTGAGGGTGTGGCCAGAATGGCGGCTGAGGCCATTCCTTAACATTGGATTCCTGAGGTCGGTTGAGCAGCGTCCATCCCTTCACTTGTATTGGCTGACATTGGAATCACTTGGACTCATGCTCCCCTCTTCTCACTTGCCAGTGGGATGATCTTTTTCCTTCCATCCCCAGCTTGGAGCGGCATGTCAGCTTTTCTGGCATGTCAGTTCACAGTTTCAACCATCTTGGCTTTAACCAAAGTAACTAGACTTCCAGAGTCCAGTGAAGCCATAATAGGCTTACTATTGACAGTCATTTAACACATGTCTCTTCCCACACTTGACACTGCAATGCATGAAACAGCAGCAAACATAGACTGCTGTCTGAGAGATGCATCACACTGCATTGGCTCATCTGTCAATGGACAGCCTGCTGCAATGTGTCCCAGTTTGTGGCAACAGAAACGCATGATATTGCTCCAGCTTGGTTTTCTAACTGGCACTGGCTTCCCTTGTCTGGGATGCCAAAAATCAGACCTGGCACCAACATTCCTTCCACCATCTCCTTGCCAGGCCTAACACCCTCTTCCCCTGGAACAGTCTTACTAGCTTCCTAGGGAGACCGTGTCCTTGGGCAGAAAGTCTGGACAGCTGTAGGGGTGGTGACTAGGCTCTCTGCTACAAAGTACCTCTCAACAAGATCCACAAGGTTCCCTTGGCTCATCCACTTCTACGGGGGAATTGGAGCGTGTGGTCATGGATCAATTTCTGAAGTCACTACCATTATTTGTGGTCTGGACAAGGATTCCAGCTGCAGAAATTTCTGCACTAGGTGAATTAGGTCAAACATTTGTGATCTTGGGTCCTCTCATCTCTGAAGGTTCAGCTGCTGCCCCATTGTGCTCGAATGGACAAGGTGACACCAATATGTGTCAGGATTTTCTGATTGACCTTTTCATAGTTTCTTGCTTCTGCTGACTCCAGATCATAGTAGGTCTTCTTCAATTCTCCAGTAAGCAAAAGGGGGACCAGTCCGGTCCACTGCGTTTTAGGCCAAGCTTCCTACTTGGTGGTCCTTTCAAATGACAGCAAAAAGCCCTCTGGGTCATCATCTGCAGTCATCCAGGAGGGGAAGCAACACACATGAATGGCTGAGGGGACACCCTGAATTTTAGCAGGTGAGGACTGTGCCAGCATCTGCACAAACTCATTCAGGGTTTTCCTATCTGCTTCTGCAGCAGTGACTAGCTGTTCAAACAGCCTCTGTGTTTGCTCCTGTACAGCACAAATCTGTTGGCACAGTGCATTTGTTTGCACCTGCATGATAGCATTGGCTTGCTGCTGTGCAGCATTAGATAACACAAACTATTTGAGGATTTCTTCCATGCTTAGCCACTCCAGGTACTGGCCCTTTAAATAGCAGTTCCTTGCTAAAAGTGCCCATATTCTCCACCTTATGTGAGCTGGGGATCAGTAGCCAGTACAAAAGCCCCATAAGGGTAAGCAGTCTTTCAGGCATAGACACCAAATCCAATGAGGTGGTGACAAGCAGTGTGATGTTTATTGGTGATATTTACAAGACTGTACACAGGTGCTGAACAATGGTTCAGAAAATGAACAAGGCAAAAAAAAAAGAAATACCAAAACAAAAGTCTAGCCATATCCCCGCAATAACTACACAAAAAAACAGGTCCAAACTAACAGGCTGAGCAAGCCTACCGCTTGTCAGCCTTCACATATACAGCTTGCTGGCTTTTACCAACCTCTCTGCTCTCTCAGGCAGGACTTGTCCAAGTCTGATCCCTAGGTCGAGAACTCTGGCTAAGAGGTTCCAGGTGAGAATAAATTGCCAGTGTAGAGAAGAGTAAACCCTGAACTGGACCACAGATCAGAAATTAATATATGAGAGAAACCTGGGAGACCTATAAACCTCAAACAGGACTATCCCTCTGTGACGCTCTGCTATACTCTATAGCTGATAAAATATGATATATAGCAATTGATGTGAGTATATATATCCAAAAGGATTTGAACATTTGTTTAAGAAAAAAATGATAAAATTATAATTTTTAGATTAATTGTTTGCCTTTAATTGTATGGCTTTTTAACCCTAGCACTATTACTCCATTTTTGTGTATTTTATGTTTCCAATAGAAATAGCTTGTGTAGTATGTTTGCATAAAATTGATTTGAAACTTTCTTATTTATGTGTTGTGTCCTTAGTTGACAATATCCTCGCCCCCCAATAAATATGTTGGAAAGTGGTTTACAGTAAAGGACAACTAGCTCTCTTAAAATTAAGTGCTTTAAGTTTTCCACAATGCATTTTCCTCACGACTAAGATACAATTAAATTATTTAATTTTCACTGTGATGGGAGTCACTTTGGGTGAGGGGCCCATGGAACCCAGCTGACTTTGGAGAGGTGGGGAGACCCTTGTCTCAGCTCCCCATATCCCTATTATGTGTAAGTCGCCCTGTGCCTGTTAGGGGTACAGGGTGATCTGTCCTAATATTGGGTTGGGGGGTTGTTGACTGTTTAATGCCATGTGGTTGCATCCTATTGTTCTATTGTGTGTCTTGCTTGGGAGCAAACTATTATGGGATGTATGTGTTTATGTGTATTAGCTTAGTGGGGGGTGTCTCCAGAAGCCCTCCCTCCTGATGGGACTATCTGCAAGTGTGAAGTTTGAATACCTGTGTGTCTCTTGTTGCTAAGTGTAGATTGCCCTGCCCTGTGTCATTATGCAGGGAGGGGGGACTGTCCCCTGAGTGTATAAAAAGCCAGTTCGAGTTTCAAATAAAGAGTTCCATGTTCAGACAGACTAGTGTCGTCTAGTCTTGTTTGGTCGGCTGTGGTGTCTGTGGTCAGTGTTCGGACGGGGAAGCGGTAGTCTAACGGAAGTACCCAAGTGCAGTCTGGGGTGGGTTCCGTTACATTCACTATTATCAAGATTTTCTTTAATGTGTTAACATTTGTAATAATGTTTGCATTGTTTGAGGTTAACAGTTCTAGGACAGCATTATTTCTAATTGGTTCATCAAAAATGTTACATATTTATACAGAATATAGTGGATATTAAAGAACAATGTTGATGGATTTTTTTCCTAACTAAGGTCACTATATTATTCCACATAGTTCCAGTATTGCAAGTAAATTGTGCATAAAAATTTAAGTTAATTCTTTCTATCAAGATTTTTAGAAATAGAAAATTAGAATAACACATTAACAAAAGCTTTAAATGGAAAAAAAATGTTTGCAATTGTGTGGTGTACTAATTTCAAATCCAGTATCCTTATATACAGTATACTATATATTTAAGGGTAATTCTTTGGAACATAGTATGTCAATATAATTGTCCCTGAATATAATTTCCTTTTTTAAGATACAATACAAATGTAGCTAAAAATCTACATGTCCTTTAGTTTTGGATTGAATACTGTAGTTAAAACCCATATTTTTTTTTTTTTTTTTTTTTTACCATCCGTGTCCCATTGGAAGATTTCCTGCTCTGTAGACATATCATGAAGTGAGAGGAAATATCTTCAAAGTGAGGGAAATCCCCTCTTAAATATCTGTAAAAAATGTCCCAGTTGGAGAATTTCTCTCTATTTCTGTCCATTGACAGCAAAGAAATTGGATTTCACTCACAGTGAGAGTGGTAGATTGGAAGAATAGAGATGGTGGATCTCCTCAAAAGGAATATAGATAGCAGAAAAATAACTTACAGGGTTGATAACTTCTCTACTCTATCCAAAGTTAAAAAAAAAGCAAGCTTTGGTTTTAGACACAATTTAATGTATATATCCAGTCATTAGTGGACATACTGAGCAAAACTAAGTAATGTCATTTTCTTTTTACATTTTGAATCTGAAAAAAAAGTAGTACTGTTCATTATTTAGTAGTGGTAAATTGCATTCTATAGCTTTTAATCCTCAGTTGTACATGTAGGAATTTATAGACTCGTGCTTTATGGAGGAAAAATCCAACAGTTAACCTACAGAGCTATTTAGAAAACAGCAAGACAAATGCATTATTCACTTTATACACACTGGTTAATTGGTTAGCAAATAAATATTATTGCATTAGGGATCTATAAGAACACAACGATAATCAATAACAAATTCTATAAAGTTTCTTGCAATAACCTTATCGTTGCAAAAGAACCTACAAATCTCTGAACTGATAATGGCTCAGAGATTGCCCGCTTGTGATAAATATCCTAACCAAGTAAACCCGGGAATCTCTTTAATTGCATATGATTTAGTTAAAATAATTCCCAATATGAGAAAATACATGTTAAGCTTTTATTTTGGCACCCAGTGGCACAGCATTGAGAAATGTTTTCTTTAATTTACCCCCTGCTTAAAATTTAAATAGCTGTGTCAAATATCGCAAACTTGATTTGTGGAAATGTATTTTATCAACAGGTGTCCGGGTCTAAAAGCTGAAAACGATTTTTGAGATGCAAGTAAATATTGCCCTTTACAAATTTGCCACAAATGAAACACATGACTTTTTTCAGTTTGTTCCTCAGAAAAGGATTACAATATATTCTGCTCTCATACTTTAGTCACTGTATATATAGAAATTCAGTTGATTTATACATCATACTGTGAACAGTTACAGTACTTCAAAGATGCATTCCCTTTTCCTTCCTGTATTCTGCCTGACAAAATCACTATCTACCATGCTGCAGAGTCCAAGGGAAATACATCAAAAGCAAAATATCCTGTTTAAATGTAAATTGATGGAAACCAGTACGGAAACTTGCTGGATATTTCATATGGTATATTACATATATAGCCTTAGTAGAACTGTGGGCTACAGTTTTTCTCAGCATTTTATAATAGCAGGGACATTCAGGAAGCTACTTCTATTATTGAAAAGATTAATTGTATAAAAGTGACAGCATTGCAGAATATTGCATGCATGATTTATTATAATGATTCCTAATTGTATAGAATATAAATATTGCTATACCTTTTACATAATATTAAAATGTTACTCTCAGTAGGGTGCAATATGGTCCACAAAGCATTAAAGCAGTCTTAGATCTTCTGTAGATGCCAGAATATAGACGAGATGGGCTTCAACGTCATTTGTACATATTGCAGCTAGCAACTGCTACTTTGCAATAACAAGCCCTAGTATTAATGCCAAAGCCAATTGGTATATCTGTCAGTTAGTCTTAAGTAAATGTTCCTTCCTGCTTACACATGGTAATGGAATCTTTAGGATTCAAGAACATACAGAGTCATTACCAACCAAGTCTTCTCATGTGATTTTGCTATAATTACCTTATGTTCTGGGTTCATATTTAAAAGGATACATTACTATTGAACTTGTTCACCTTTTTCTTAACTTTTTTATTAAAATTGGTAATATTTTTATGATTGTATTTTTGGAAGGCATTTGCACTTTTCAATGAATGCTGGAATTTCTTTTACCAGTTTCATAATTTTACCACAGAAATACACAAACATGTTTTCCATGTTTTCACACATTTGAACTATATATTTTTTTTACATTTGTGTTTTACTTAAATACTAAAATGTTTAAATATTCATTGTTCTTTTAACTTTGGCAAAACTGATTAAATAAATGTGAACTGAACTGATATATTTTGTATCTACAATAATCAGAATATAAATGTGGGTACCTAAATGGTTCTAAAGGTTTGACTTAATAAACATAAACGTAGAGTGTTGTATACAGCTACTATATGTGTGTGGTGTACAACATAGATATTGAGGTTTAGTAAAAGTAGCATAGTTACTTTTCACCATTGGTAGATGCTTTCTTCCTGTATGGCAGCTTACAATATTTCTTTGCCTTGTTTTAAATATTTTTTCCTTTGAGAGTGAAAAGACTTTTGCTGAGCTATGTCAACAGTCCTCACATACCTGTTTTTCCTTTGTACTACTATACTTTGAATTATAAATGAAAATGTCCAATAAAAAGTTGTTGATCATAAAAAAAAGAAAAATAGCAATAGCTCACAACATGGCACACTGTGTAAAAATCTGTTGAGAATTCTGTGCTGTAGTCAAATATTCATTTGATATTCACTGATTTTTTCAATGATAAAGTTTAACTTTAAGCCTAGAGCAGTAGACGGATGTGTATGTGCAAGGCCTGAATGACTGACTGAAGGGTAGGTGTAGCAACAAAGAAAAAAGAAAGTGAAGTTAGTCACTTACCTGTTTTTTTGAAGGGGTAGGGAGTGAGGCGGGGGTGTAGGTGGTCACAGGAGAGGGAAAGTTCCTGCTTTAGTCAGCATTCCTTCTGGAACCAACACTGGGTGTGTTAGAACCAGTGCCAATTAAAATGATTCCCGCTGTCATTTTAAAACAGCACTGTGATAAATAGCCATTATCCCAGTGGTGTTTTGAAATGAGGGTAGGTAGGACCTGTGGGTCCCAGTGGGGGTAAGCACTGGAACTATCGGCTTTCTGTTTAATCAAGTTTTAGGAATGGAGTTTGGAGAGCCATATAAGTGTTTCGAGGAAGGTGGAGGAGGTATCTTGTTTAAGCAGCACCCATTCCTTGGTATTTTTATGCTGGCTCCTGTCTAACACTCTGTCAAGGTGGTTAGCTATGTAATATAGTCAAATCTCTGGAAGGGCAATTCCTCACGGTTCTTTTGGTCTACAGAGGATGGCATGTTTTAGGTGCGCTAGAGGACCAGATGAAGTTATCAAAAAGATTGAGTGCATCTTATTACTGTTGGGATTGACATGTGGTCCCAAGATACAAGGTATCATGCCTTGGATGCTGTGACAAGGTAGCAGTTTCTATGAAGGACAGCATCCACAGTTAATATTCAACTGAGACTGGGGACTCATCTCAGGTATACCATCCCTGTAACAATGGGTCATGTAATGATTCATTCAGCTTCTGCAGTTTTGATGGTAGTGTCCCCAAGGCAGTGTCATGTAACTGGGGGTCTAGTGTGAAAAAATGAGCTGGTTTGCTTTAAAAAAAAAACCTTCGAAGACCTTGATCCCAAGTCCAGTTATTTATTGTTTATATGTATTGTATATATATAATATATATATATATATTATATCTAGGGTATATGAATATGTTATTTGTACTTGTATTATTTTTTATTTATTTATCAGGCAGACAAAAAAGAAGACATACAAAGCATAAGGCAGCAGGTATAAGATGAGCCAATATGCGTCATATATAATACTTTAAAACAAACAAGAGATACCTGTGCTCAAATCCCAACAGCTAGTGCATGCACTTATCCATCAAATGCTAAAGGGGTGTAACCACATTTTAACACTAGAAATTCTGAGGATCCTCTGCACACTGGTATATACCCTTTCAAGCAGACTATGCAATAAATAGGGATATTTAGTTCACACATATTGCAATACATGCTTAAGCTGGCCAACTGCATCAAAGTAATCCCTCTATGGCCAGTCCTACTCTGCTCTGCCTACGCAAATGCTACTGTGGACACAATGCTAGCATAGGGGAAAAGACATAATGGGGAGAGCTACAAGGTTCAGGTCTGGCTACTGACCCAACAGAGTAGAGTAGGACTGGCCATAGAGGGATTACTTTGACGTAGTTGGCCAGCTTAAGCATGTATTAGAATATGTGTGAACTAAATATCCCTATTTATTGCATAGTCTGCTTGAAAGGGTATATACCAGTGTGCAGAGGGTCCTTCAGAATTTCTAGTGTTAAAATGTGGTTACACCCCTTTAGCACCTGATGGATATGCATGCACTAGCTGTTGGGATTTGAGCACAGGTATTTCTTGTTTGTTGTATTGTTGGGTCAGTAGCCAGACCTGAACCTTGTAGCTGTCCCCATTGTGTCTTTTCCCCTATGCTAGCATTGTGTCCACAGTAGCATTTGCGTAGGCAGAGCAGAGTAGGACTGGCCATAGAGGGATTACTTTGACGCAGTTGGTCAGCTTAAGCATGTATTGCAATATGTGTGAACTAAATATCCCTATTTATTGCATAGTCTGCTTGAAAGGGTATATACCAGTGTGCAGAGGGTCCTTCAGAATTTCTATATATAATACTTTGAGGTGAACAACAGAGCATACAGATTGAGTAAGATCTAGAACCTGAATCACATCATCATAGAGAATCCAAGCACCCTATGGTACTGGCTAGACTTAGTAGTGGGCTGACTAGACTTAGTCTGGATGGAAAGGTACACTGTGGATGGGGAGGGGTAGGAAGGAGGAAGACGGAGGACAAAAGAAGGAGTAGGAGGAGAAAAGAGAAAAAGGAGGAGGGGTCATCCAGGGAGGGGCATCCTACTCAGGAGGAGGGAACTCTTTAAGATGGGCATCATAGTATATGAAGTATTGCTAAGTCCGCTAGACTTCTTCCTTGTTGTGCAAGGTGGCTGTGAGGTTTCCCATGTCCCTAAGTTCATTAACTTTGAAAAATCAAAGGTGGAGTAGCATCCCTCCAGTGAAAGGTATACATGCCTTAGCCACATTCAGCAACAGAAGTGTGAGGGAGGCCTTGTATTTCTTTATGGGTCTCTAAGACAAGTACAACAGGCAAGTGGCAGGGTTTTTGGTCATATCAAATCCGGTAAGCTGTTTGATGGTACTAGACACTTCCTGCCAGAAAGGCTGGATTTTGAGGCATTCCCATAAAATGTGGATCATCATGCCTCCTTCTCTCCCATACCACCAGCATGAACTCAAAACCTGAGGGAATAACCAGTGAAGGGTGGTGGGATCTTATAACCCATCTCCTGAACCCAAGTCGTGATGGAGGACTTCTGTGCAAAATATAGAATCTTCTCCCATTGTTTGCCAGTTACCTGAATACTCAAATCTGATTCCCATTTAACAACAAGGGTGGAACAAGGTTTGATGTGGACCAGTAAGAGTAGCATACAACATGGAAAGGCAATGACGAGTTGGTTCCTGCAATTGGAGCAAGACCTCCAGCTTTGTAAGGGAATGCGCAATCCCTAGTGACTTGGTAAGTTTCTGAAGAAAATGAGGGAGCTGGAGGCCACTTCAAAGGTCCAGGGGTGGATCAACCAGCATGGTCACATCAGTGGAAGAAAGACTGCCATCTGGCCCCAAGAAATCCATCAAATGTAGCTGACAACTAAGCTGGAAGCACTGGAACAGGGGAACTATGCAGACTTGGAATAAACTCAGGGTTGCCCAATATGGACACAGGGGGGATGGTATCGGTGACACAGTGGAACAGCGAAAAGTTTCCAGAGAAACTAATAAAGTACTCCCCAGTGTAGGTACACATACCTGTAACAGCCTCCTAAACCATCTATGACCGCCTAATCCTGGGTCTTTTTGATAGTGATGAAGCTTGTCAACCTCTAAGGTATCCAGGTAGTTTTGGTGTTTGTTGCTAATGCCCAGCCAGCACACATTCCTATTGGCCCATTACTAGGACGAGTGGTCATACTAGCCAATAGGAATGTGCAGAATAGAGGAAAAGATTTGTCTGTTAAAGTGGACCATTATTTAGCTGTGACAAGAGGGTTTGGAAGGCTAATGCAAGAATGTGCAGGTAACTGAAGGTGGCTTCCCTTTTTCCTGGCAACAGTTTGTTGGGTTGTATGACAAAATATTTTTGATTCAGATTCCTCAAATATAAATTCTGATTGGTTTCTATGTGTAAGTGTTATAAATGACTAGACAATTTATTACATCAAAATGTTGCTGTTTGCTCTGCATTCTTACTTAAAACAGTAAATATTCCCTCTTTCTTGGATTTGTGTGTTATTTTCTTCAGAAATTTCAGCAAGTGAAGATGCAACATCATATAGTATATTGACTGTTGAAAGCCTTTGACTTGCTGGCCAAGCCTATTAGAGTTCCTTTGTGACAAATGTACAAATAGTTGTCTGAAGCAGGGGAATAATTTCTGGATAGTTTTTTTTTTTATAACCTTTTCCTTGATTTACCAGTACAGTCAGAAATGTATATAATGCAGAGGAAATACATAAAAATGCTTGTGACTAGATTTTTTTAATCTAAATACCAAGACAGGGACCCGTTTGTAGGAAATACTGATTGCAAACCTATGCTGTATTATTTCTGAGCACTTGTGGACAATGTACATTCAGAGGAAACAAATCCTTAGGTTCAAACATCTGTGAGATGTGGAGCTACTATTATTTAAATATACTATACGCTGCACATGTTACACAATGATGTCTGTAGGAGAAAGATGAGAGAATGTGTTTGATCTGAACTCCAGAGGTCAGCCTTGTAAGTCTGACTTCTCTTTTGACATCTCCAGGGGCTTTTTGAAATGTCAAATGCCATTCTAGCTTGCAGTGATTTTAACATTTTCCTGGTACTTGAGTTTCCACTGCTGTTTTCACTAGCTATGTCACTATATAGAATTTATAGAGAGAGAGAGAAAGAGAGAGTGAATGACCGTACATGAAACTAGATCAGACATAGTATTAATATACTCAAGAAAATTAATTAAAAAAGTACTCCATGCATTATATATATATATATATATATATATATATATATTAGAATTAGCTAACGATAAATCAGATAAATAATACTTTGTAGAATCATTAAATCAGTCATATATCTAAATCTCTAAGAAGTAAAAAAAAGATTGTCTAATAGACTGTTTCACTGTGGTGAAGCTCTTGATGCAACCTGGCTAACTGTTAAAGTATTCACACGCATTGCATGTATTAAGATCAACAAAACAAAATAGTTTAAACTGGTGGGTAGACAGAAATCTTAATTCAAAACTGGCACTTTCTGAAATGCAGCTTTACAGAATAATATGGCTTTATCTTCTATGTATTTTATCTTTATCTGTACTTTAATGTATGTATTAAATGCTTAGGGGCCTGATTTAGGAATGTATGTGGTACAAATTATTGTATGCTATGTGGAAATAATGATACACTGAGGTAAGCAAATTTTCCAATATTCATCTGATTTTGCTTGGATATTCACCAAATCTAGTAGGTTTTTTTTTGCTATTTTGTTGATTTTTTTTGGTAAAAAACAATTAACACTGCTATGGCAATCTAGGGAGTGATCATCACTGGGGCAGATTAACCAAGCAGTTAATCCTTTACACATAGTTATTGTGATCATGTGTTTCAGCAGAAACACACACTGTTCAAAGCAATCACAATTGTAAATGTTACCTCACTTGCTTCCACACCCAGACATGAATGTAACAGTGTTTAAACTAGGGTAGATATTTCCAGATGCCACATTTTTTAATTTCTAGTTACAGGATTCATAGATTCAGCTTAATGATGTTTAAATATTCCCTAACATACGAGGAGTTTAGAAGCACCCATAGTGGGATGTAGAATGAATAAACTCCCTGTCAGCCCTTTGGGACTCTGCAATGTGCTATCAGGCATCTTAAAGTTTTGGTGAGCTTCCTAGTCTCGACTTGATGAATATATTTTCTGCCTTCTAGGGGATTACAGGAATATTATATTGTCCAGTATAAAGTGTGCCTTCTCAAGGAATGTCAATCTGAGGGGTTGTAAACACTGTGACTGATTGAAAAGAACCAAGAGAACTGTGTGGGGTGAGGTTATAGAGCAACTCAAGAGTTACTACAGAGTTACAGGGATATTATCTTCATCAAATGGTTTAGCAATTAAAGGAAACCCCCCCCCCCCCCACACACACACAAAAAAAAAATACACTCATGGGTTGATACCCCTACAAAGTAGACCTGGCAGCTGTAGTCTCCTCAGATGTCCCTACTATTTTTCTTCAACTATGCACTGTCTGAGATTTGTGTACTTTACCAGCTGGAACTGCATATTACTACTATTTACACATTCACCATATCTTGTGAGGAAGCATATATCATAGACTGCAAACATGTAAAAAGGGGAGCACTGCACACATTCCAGTGGTAAAGAGCAGTAAAAGTAAAAAAGTGGGTTAAAAGTGAAAATACTTTAATAGATTAGGTCTTTTTTTCAGTGCAACGTTTACTTGTAGAATAGGTCCAAATCTGTTTGTAAAAATCACTGGACCTCAGAAACATGACAGCCATCCTTTCCTGTTCCTGGAGAGGAGAGAGCCACCTCCACCCAAACAAAATCCTGAGAGTTGTGCTTTAGGGGGCTTTAGAGTATTTTGTTATACTTAGCAGACATATCCTTAATGCAAATGATCTTATTTTAAATACATATGTATATCCATATAACAAGGCTTCATAATCTGGAAACCAGCATATTATTTAGCAGAAGTAAATTATGATTTGTTAGACATCAAATAAGATATATTTGTTATGCACAATTGTTTGCTGTCTAACAGATTGGTATTTTCCAATACTTTGGTGTAACCACTTTTTACGATGATAACTCCATTACAATAAGAATTATGGAGATTGTATGAAATGTATATCGGTGCAATTCAGCCACATGTATAGTTTACATCATGACAATTTATGACAAACAACATCAGCAGAGCTTTATGGTATCACTGCTTCCTTTCTTAGTCCATGTTGTGTCACCTTCCCTGGCTGCCTAGCACATACATGAGAATTAAATCTGGTTGTTTCTGTTACCAACTTGTGAATTGTAGGGAAAATGGGGAATGGCACTATGTTCAATGTGATTCCCCCAATCTTTGCACGCAGTTCGGGCTTGATGAGAACTATAATCATGCCCCCCCCCTTCATAAGTAAACTAGCAATGGGACCCTTTGCATATTTTACTAATGTACTATTGTATTTTTTGAGTGTGGGAAATCCCTTTCTCCTTTAAGGATAGGGATAAGTAAACCATGCATTCTCTCTTTATAGGATTGGCAGAGGTATTGATAATTGTAAGCTAATAATCCAATACTTAACTTTTATAACTGTGCTAGTTTTCCAATAAGTCAATAGTAAATGTCAGTAATGAATAGTTAATAGTTTCCCTACTTTTTTTATTTAGTCTGTTTGACAGACACTGTACAGTGATACAGTTAATGTTTCCCTATATGATGATCATATCAATACATTTCAATGAAACAAAAATAATACTTTATTCATGCAAGCGTATTGGATACTATTTTAAAAAACAAAAGTACGTTTTGTCTTTTTGGCTCATCAGGTACGTAAACCTTGTAAACGTTACATGTAAAATAACACAGAAGGGCTTCAAATGTCCACCATTGAAAGGTCTACAAAAGAAAAAGAAGAAAGTGAACAATTTAATTGAAATAAATGATTGTATAAATAGTTAAGGATCTTAAATGTCCAAGAGGAGCATCACAATGAAAATGCTCCATTTTATCCATGTCTGTAACATCTATTAGTTCAAACAATCCAAAGTTACAGCTCCAGCTGCTCTTATCCCCTAACTACCTAGGATCAAAATGTTGTTATTCTTAGTAAAAAGAATAGCCACTGTGTGACTGGTACATGACATAACGCACATTTAACTAGTATGTGGTGAATTAATGTGACTATTTTATGTGCATAAATCAATTCTTTTAAATCATCGCAATAGTATGATTTCTGCATGCATATTACGTATTTACTAATAGTTTTACTATCCTAATAAATTTAAGATATGCTACTGTAGAGAGCAGACAAATTGTAGTCTCTTAAAGAACATGCAATTTACTTATAATTTGCTATTTTGTGTCTTGGTAAGACCATGTATCATAGTTTCAGACTGTATACAGAGCCTAAAGATGTTTTCATATTAAGATTAGGTCCCAGACTGTGTTAAGCGCTATCCCTTTCATTAAACTTTTAGAGCCTATATATTAGTGGCAAAGTTAGAAACCAGAGAGGTGGTGTATAATCCCATCCTGAACTAGGTTCCAGGTAAGGCTATATTGAATTTAATATCTAGACATAAAATACCACAGCGCCGTATTGCAAAAAATGTCCTGATCATGAAAAGGGGTACATTTTCTGGAGGTCCCCTTATTTACTGAAGATTCACATTGCTAAGCAAACATCCTCTACTCCTTAAGTAAATTGTTAGATAAGCTGAAAGTAGTAAAAGTGGAAAGTTGATGAAGTTCTCTAACTAAAATATTTAGTTCACCATTTCAATGGCAATTGCACAGTCTTGCAATGCTGTATATAAATTAAATTTATGTAATTTTCCCCCACAAGTAGAGCTTTCTTTTAGTGGTATTTGATTACCTATTGATTGGTTTGCACAAACATTATAGTGTCTAAAAATGGTGGTGTATATAATGGAATTTTTTTTTACTAATAATGGCAGCGATCAGTGACTTATAGCGGGACTTCAATATTGCGGTGGACAGTCTGACACTAACTGACACTTTGTGGTAACCAGTGACACTAATACAGTGATCATTGCTAAAAATATACACTGTCACTGTATTAATGACACTAACTGTGAAGGGGTTAAACATCTAGGGCTATCAAAGGGTTAATTGTGTGCCTAGCCAGTGCTTTTGTGTGTACAATGTGATGTTTTTACTAGGTCATCTGCTAGATTTTATTCCCGAAATAAAATCTAGCAGATTGCCATTGACATAACACAGCTCTGCCTTGTTTACATAGAACTGTGTTCTGTCAGTTTTCTCAGTGATCAACAAGTGGCGGTGCTCATCCATTGGCCGGCACCTGTTGATTGGCGTCTGCTGTGTCCAATCACAGCAGAAGAAGCGCTTGGACAGCAGGCGTCTGCCCCCACCAGTGACGGAAATGCAAAATCAAATTTTATGTAATTTTGCACTAAACGTCCGTCCTGCAGCAATAGATCTGCTATAGGGTGCCCTGTAGCAATATATCTGCTATAGGGCGGACAGCAAGTGGTTTGAGCACAGATTCACCTTATTTACTAACATTTGCACTGTGACGTGAATATTCTGCTGCATGCAGGTTTCTTACTTCCTTATTAAATCAATCCCAACATTTTTACAGTCACGTGTTGCATGCAAAAGCATACACACTAACATTAGTAGCATGTTAACTAAATATTATTGATGGTTTTATGAATAAAGCAATGTTATATGTTACTGCTATAATTGTTATAAATATGACCCTTATGGTCATGCTAAAACTTAATCATATACCTCCCCCTAACTTTAAAGTCTAGTGCTTGCCAATTTTTGTAGCTTTAAAAATAAAAGCAGATACATTTGACTTTGCCCTACATGCTATTGCTTTCTGTGATCCCATTGTGGAGCGTCAGGCAATGCCTGAATTAAAAAATAATGTAACTGACTTTTTTCATTATTTTGAGTTATTTTTCCGAGCAGAATTCTTTAAACAAAAAACATAAGATCAGTGTAAATATAGGTTATGGAAAGTAAATTAATATTAATGTACAATAACCCACTTATAAACACCACTAACAGTTTAATTAATAGGTTTACACAGACACTCTATTTTGCAATGAGGTTACAAAATTATTTGCTACCGTAATGTATATACCTACAGAATTGAATACTGCTATGATTTTCTCCATCTGTAGATATCTTAACCAATTGGATAAAAATTGGCAGATAATAATCTGCATTTGACCAACTTGACCCATGAATCCACTGCAGTTTAATTACCGGGTGAAGTTTATCTAAAGTTATGTCAATTAAGGCAAATTAAAATGACCAATTTTGGGGTGTTAGGGGATCTAATGGGATAGCAAATTGACTAGCATAAAATACTTTCACACAGAAAAATCAATAATAAATATGGAAAATATAGTTACCCTTTAAAATGGCTATTTGGCCAGACTCTCCTAAAATGGCTGCTGACTACTGGATGAAGGCGATCTTCCCCAACATGACATCTAGCTAGGCTGGAGCTGTGTTCCCTGGCTTCAGTGAAGTGAGTAATCTGATGAAGAAGTCTCCCAGATAATGTAATCTTTAGATAATGAATGTTCTTCAGATGATGTGATGGTGTATCCTTCCTGATGGTGTTTGTTTTTTGTCACATGACTTGCCATTTTATTGAGTGGCAGACAATACATTCATAACATTTTGATAAACCTTGCACAGAAGGTGTAACCTTCTCTATGACTGGTGGGGCAGTTTGATCATCAACCCTGTGTTTGCTTACAGAACATCTCACTTGGTCACCAGATCGCACCCTAGGACCAGAAATGTCTATCCTGAATTTTCAGTAAATTTTCTGGTGATTAATCCTGATATAATAAATTCATTTTTTCCTACACAGCTACAATTGGATTAGTTTGTCTAAAATAAGTAGAATGCCTTGAATAGTCTGGTGATTTCCTATACTATGGTAGCAGAAATTAAATGGAATTTTTTTTTAAAACAGAGCTGTAGTTTCATCTATATCAGTCCATAATTAAAAAATAGATGATACACATAGAGAAAATAAATAACTTGCATACTTAAACCACTATTTTATTATGGCTACACTAGAACACACCCATATAAAAAATAATGATTCAGGACAAACAACCATTACTACTGTATAGTAAGCTTAATTAATACTTTTGCTGAATTGTGATATTTTAACATGGATAGATATATGACTTGACAGGTGTGTTCCTTTAGTTTTTTTCTGAAATATCCAGAAAAATAAAGTTTTATTTTCTACAATACTAAAAAAAATACCAGCCCCTTCCTAAACGTTTCTCCTAGGTTGACTTATTGGTCAACAGTTTCTCACCCAATTTGATTGAAATGTTTTCAGCTTACTCATGATTTCCCACTTCCCAGGTCTATATCTTAGACAAATTTCTCCATTGTTTTGGAATACTGGAAGTCAACAGTGTCTCTTTATCATGACAAACAGTCCTTTCTAAGCATTATATCATTAACTAGGAGAGGATTTCACGTGAAATTAGTCTTTCAATCTTTCAAAATGAGAGAAATATGATAAAATAATTTTTCTTCCATAAACGTTCTCACAGGAGTGTTTTCCTTGCTTACTGTCTCCATGATGCCCATACAAGAATTGGAGTATGAAGGCATTTTGGTACAGTTTGGAGAGGAAACACTCTTATACATTTTTGTTTTGTGGTTTCCAGCCACATAAGTGCTATTTGGCTGGTGCAGGTGAGTTGCAAATAAGCTTTCTCAGCAGAACACCTATGAAGTGTAGAAAGTCTCCATTACCACCAGCAACAGGATGGTACTTTGAGAAGGATTCTTCTCCCCTTTGAAGCACTTGATTGATTCTGAAGTGTATAGGAGGTGGTATCAACATAGATGGGGGGAAGGGGGAGGGCACTTGCTAAATAGATTCAAAATTCAAACATGTAAGCAGAACTTCAAGCCTAGTATCATTTGGGAAGGATGATGCTGTTGTATGTTAATTATAAAAAAAATTAAAATTTAGCAAGAAACAAAAATTATATATACTGTAGACTAGGTTGGATGAACATTTCTAGTATTTCCTAATCCAGATTAGATTTTTTTCAATGCAGGTTGTTTGTTTAGCATTAGAAATCGATAGAAACATGTTTTAAGTACCACCACTATTCTTGAAGCTAGATGAGAAAAGCATGAAAGAGCCATCATGTTTTATTACATCTAACTGCTTAGGTCAATATATTCCAAACTTTCTAAATCTAGTTTTTTTTTGTTTTTTTTTTAAATATGTTAGACAGCAAATCTGCACTATTCAAAAACTTAAGAAGTTTATAAGTACCATTATTTAAGTTAAATTTGGTAAACAAAATGATAAACTATGTCTTGTTCAGAAATGCTATGCTAAAAATACTATTCTAATAATATGAAGTCTTGTACAATTCATGTATGCATTTATAAATCTGCCATAAATCACCTTATGTTTCAAGAACAATTTTCAGAAATGTTTTTTCAAGACAGTATGATGATTTAATAATGTTTCTATGTTTATATAATATGTTTTATTTATTTTGATTGTCTACCTTGTCTCTTTTTTCAGAAATTGACAAGGGCGGGTGTGGTGACCCAGGAATTTCAGTATATGGGAAAAGAAATGGCAGCAGTTTCCTCCATGGAGATATACTAACATTTGAATGTCAAGCAGCTTTTGAACTTGTTGGAGAAAAAACAATCACATGTCAACAAAATAATCAATGGTCTGGAAATAAGCCAAGTTGTGTCTGTAAGTCTCTTTAGTTGTATATTTGTAAAATTACACAGTTGGTCTTTTTATCTGGAGAGAGTAATTCCTATTTTTTGGGTGAATCATCTAAAAGGACAAATACGATTCCAAATCAATATCTTCTAAAAAGATGATTGATGGGGTGTTTATCACCAGGCAAGTGTGCTTTCCATACATGATGTTAATTTACAATGCACTGCAGGTATGTTGTTGTAAAAAAAGTAGCAATTTACATGACCAAGCCATTTGCCTACATTTGCTAGGTCTTTTTTCCTTTTTAAGGACAGAGAACTAGAACTTTAAATTATGCCACTCTGTGTTCCTTCAAAATAGGTTTTCACATTTTCAAGCAATTATTTTAGTCTCTGTGCCATATCCTATTTCTTAACTAGAACAGAAATAGGTGGTTGTCATACTATGCAAAGTTGTCATAAAATATAAGCATAATTGTAATTCTTTTGTATTTTTTAAAACACACATGGCCATAGCAATAATTCTTCTGAAGTTTCTGTTAAGATTACCAGAGGGAAAGAATGAAAAAAAAAACATAAATAAAATGATTCTGGAAACACTTATTTAAACAATTACTGTCATGAATTACCGTCATGCTTTGTGAATGCATTTATACAATTCTTAGATGATGTGTGTCTAGGCAGTCAATACAAATGATCACTTTATTGAGAATCAAACACAGTTCATACAATATAGCCTTACTCATTCCTAATATATAAACTAATCTTGTAAATGAGAGCTTATAAAATCAATTACCATATACAGTAGCACTTGTAATCTATCCCCTTATCTCAACAAACTTTTTACAGACCAATTTAAGTATTTGAATAAAGTTTAATACTTCCAATTAAGTCTTTAACAGAAACATCTATTCACAGAATACAGTGAGTATTTCTAATGAATCACTGATCACAAATAATGATATTGTACATGTAATGTGCCTTGTCTAAATAAAGTTCCAAGGCAAAAAACCATGTGAAGGAAGGATTTTATTGCACAGGAGACATGCACGGTCTCTTCCGCAATAAAATGCCCCTTCCTACCACAGCTCAGCACAGATCACTGGGCAGGTCTCTGAAGGCTGGGATGATGGCCTCCTGTGAGAGCACAAGAAAGATGTCTTCCCCCACCAGCTATTGAAGAAGCCCGAGGTGGTACAGGACCATTGGACAGGTATTAAGTATTAAGCCTTTAGTTCTGCTTTAATGAAGCTGCAGTTTTGTGTATTGGCATTGTGCTAGTAACCTAGTTTACTAAACCTAGTGAGTGACAGCAACATATTTAGCATGAAGAATATGCCTGTATCGTCACATCTTAACTGTAACAAAGCATTAATATTTTACAGTAGTAAGAATTTATTATTATTTATCTATTATTTTATACCAACAATTCCAGTTAGCTGTTTAATTCATTCTAAGTGTAAAACCAAACATTCATTAAAACCAAATTACAATTAAGAGAAAAAAAATCCTTTAAGGCATCTTTTCTTTCTGGATCATTGTCCCCAAATGCACAGCACTTTAAACTCTAATACCACGCAGTACAATGTTCATCCCCGTACAGCCCCAGGCTGCCATAGTCTTCCACAGGTTGCCTGCAGTGGGGCTTGATACTGCACCTGTCCCTCCAGAGTGCATTAAAACCCCAGGAAAAATGCACTCCAGTTGGACAGATCTGTTAACAAGGGACCTAAAGGTCTACCATTCCTTCACTGTATGTATACTTTATGCTCCCTATGTATAAGCACAACATGCACATGACATTCACTTTTCATACATCATCCAACAAATGATTTTCCTTGTTGTGTTGGAGTTATATTATAGGAGCCAGGGCCTAAGTGTACATTTCCACTTCTTGAAATATTGCATTGACAGAACTGTGGAAAGGATTCTAGTTTATAATTTCAATTCATAGTTATACAAACCCTGAGTCTTGTTTTCTTTAAATGGCAAAATCATTTTTAATTATTATAGTCAATCAAACCTATAAAACTCTTTTTAAAAATGTTTTACAAAATAATCAACTCTCTTTGTTTATGTCATTCCTTGTATCATCAACTATATTGCTTTTCTCTACAGTTTCATGCTTCTTTAATTTTACCACACCTTCTGGAATAATTCTTTCACCAAACTATCCTGAAGAATATGGAAACAATATGAACTGTGTTTGGCTAATAATATCAGAACCGGGAAGTAGGATTCACCTGATCTTTAATGACTTTGATGTGGAGCCCCAGTTTGATTATGTTGCCGTAAAAGATGAAGGAATTGCAGAATTACCTGCACTTGGTACATTTTCAGGAAATGAAGTGCCCTCTCAGATTGCAAGTAATAGTCACATAGTGCGTCTAGAATTTCAGTCTGATCATTCAACCACGGGTAGAGGCTTTAATATTACTTATACAAGTAAGTATAATTTAAAAAATCAATCTTAGCTATTTAAATATGTTTAAATTGATTTTTTTATTTGAATACATTCCCGGAAGTAATTGAACTGAACCATTGTCATATTTCAGTATGGATAAAAAGGATATTCTAAGAAATGGTGTATATACCCCATCATGTTCTTTGACTCAGATTACCAATGGCATTTTAAATGAATATGTTTCATAGTCTACATTAAAGCGTATGTATAGTGTATTTGCCATGAGCACGTTTTACTGCAGTGTTCAACTTAAAGTGGAGTTCCAGTGAAAATTGAAAAAAAAAATAAAAGTCAGCAGCTACAAAAACTAGAGCTGCTAACGTTTAAAAAATGGACACTTACCTGTCCCTCAATCCTGTGGTGTCCCTCCCACTTTGTGAAGCGCTTTGTGAATGGTCCCATAGTCTTCTGGGACCTGCCATGTATCCCAGAAGACTACAGGAGGAAGGGAAACTTCTGCTTCTGATTGCCTAGGTGATAACAACAGAAGTGGGAGTGGGTACCTGTCAATTTCTGGTACCCGCTCCCCCCCACTCCCCAAAGGTGGCAATCCTTAACGGGGAGTGGGGGACCAGTCCTTAAAGCAGAACTTCCCCTTTTAGTTGGGGCTCCACTTTAATGCATTTTTTTTTACTACCTAATTTTTATAAGTTTGCCATTCCATATTTTTGTTATTATATTGTGACAAGATCTTTATTATTAAATGGCGATAAGACCTACACTGTACAGATATCTCCCTCACTTTACACTCCTTGTCCACCTGCATGACCAATACTTCCCTTGTTTTACCCAGCTACTAAAGAGGAAGTCACTAAACCTTTTCTAAAGCCCACCTGGATCCTTTTCCCTCACAAATTCTATGTTCATCCTCTGGCTCTATCCTACACTCTTTAGTGCATGTTTTAGAGGGTTCGGGAAGATACCAATAGAATAGGAGAGATTGAAGATATGTGAAAGTCACCCCCATACTTAAAAAGGCTCACTGGACCCCACCAATGTTAACAACCTAAGACCCATCTCCTTACTCCCTTTTGCCACCAAACTGCTTGAATGTCTAGTCTATAACCGACTAAGTTGCCACCTCATTGAAAATTACCTTCTTGATCCCCTTCAGTCTGGATTTCGCCCACAACACTCACAGAAACTGCTCTCCTAAAACTCACAAATGACTTACTAAGAGCTGAAACCAGGGGTCAGTGTTCCGTACTCTTACTCTTGGACCTTTCCACTGCCTTTGACACAGTTGACCACCCCTTCTTTCTCAAAAAACCTTCAGTGTCACTTACAACTCTACTTCCTCCTCTGCTATTCCTCTTACCATCAGGGTCCCCCAATGTTCTGTCCTTGGACCTCTCCTATTCTCGATCTACACTCTTCCCTGGGTCAGCTGATAGCTTCCTATGGTTTCCAATTTCCAAAATTTCTATTCCGATGACACACAAATTTATCTCTCTTTACCCTTAAGCTCACCTCATCAATTTCCTCATGTATCACTGATTTACTAACAATATCTATAAATCCTGTATAATAATAATAATATTGAAAAAAGAAATTAGTAAACTTGCCACTTGAAGAAGCTCACTATAGCATAATGCAGCAACTCAGTCCTCTTTGATTTGTTTATGAATTTCCTTTAATTTGTTAAAACACAGTGGGTAGATTTACTAAAACTGGTGCACACAGAATCTGGTGGAGCTGTGCATGGTAGCCAATCAGCTTCTAACTTCTACTTGTTCAAGAAAGATTTGGCAGTAAAACCTGGAAGCTGATCGGTTTCTAGCCAGAGTTGCATCAGATTTTGCACTGTCCAGTTTTAGTAAATAATCCCCATTGTATTTTTAGAAGTCATCATTTTAGTAAAATATTCACTTTTTGTCTTTTTTGCATCTCAGATGTGACAACAAATTGCCATTTTGTGTGATAAGTGGTCACCTTTAGCTTCCACTGGAAGCCTGTGTTGGAAGGTGACAATACAGGAGCAAAACTGGGAGACATTGTTGTCACTCTATACCAATAAGTGACTGAATAAGTGACTTTCATGGCAGGTCAAGCTGCACATTTAAATATATATAAAAAATTCAATTACATTAACATGTGATTGGTTTTAAATATGATTTAATAATTGTTGATAAAAGATATTAGTCCTTCAAAAAGTGCATTTTTTAACTGACTCAGTGGACTGTTGGATTTGCATTTTGAGCAGAAAAGCAAAGTTTAACCATTGCTTTGCACTGCAATACAGGAATCAAAGTTTAACTTTTTAGTAAGAATGTACATGTATAATTGTAAATTATTTACACAACAAGGTTTTTAACCACTTCAAGCCTGGACATTTTCACCCCCTTCCAGTTCAGGCCAATTTTCAGCTTTCAGTGCTATCACACTTTGAATGATAATTGCACGGTCATGCAACACTGTATCCATATGCATTTTTTAGCATTTTTTGAAACAGATAAAACTTTATTTTGGTGGTATTTATTCACCACTGGGATGTTTATTTTTTTTCCCTATATATATGAAAAAGTCTAATAGTTTTGAAAAAAAAAGTGTTTTCCTTATAAAATTTTGCAAATAAATAATCCTTTTTTCATAAAACTTGGCCAAAATGTGTTCATCTATCTTTATAGTAAAAAAAAACAACAAATGAGTTTATAACCAAAATTTTAATTAAAAAAAAAATGTTTTTATTTATTATTATTTGTTTTCTTTTTTAAACATACTGTTACCCTAGCAGTACAGTTGCACCATAGTGACACTGTACTACTTGTGGGGGGTGATGAAGATTTTTTTTACTTTTTTTTCACTGATTGCTTTTACACCCATAAAGGCTGTAAAAGCAATCATTTCTCCTTCTCTCTGGCTGCATTCCTGCAGCCATTGAGAAATACTGTGCGAGCTGTGATTGGTCACAGCTTGTTACATGGTACAAGGCTGTTGCGAATAGCCTTGCACCATGTGACCTCTGTGATCATTCACAGATTTCACAAGTAGTAAGCAATGATGTCAGTAAGTAACATCTTGTTTACTACTATTCATGTGATCACTGATTGGCCAATCAGTGATCACATGATACGGACCTCACACAGAGGTCCCTTACAGCAATATGTGTTCCGCTGTGTCCTTCGGACACAGTGGGTACCAGTTGGGGTGCCGCGCTCCCAGGGAGTGCGCACAGGCAATGGATGCGGGGGGACGTTTAGATATGAAAGAGGTTAAAACACACGTTAATAACAATATTTACATCAAGCTGATTTCTTATGTGTTTATGTAAATACATAAACATTCCCTTTAAAACAAAATATCCAAAAAGCATTGAGTTTTTTTTCTAGCACAACGTTTTAAAACAAATTTAAAAAATTAGACATTCAGTTAGATAGTTGTAGAAATTCTGTGAGGGATTAGCAGTAGAGAAGAGCTGATGGTCCTTTCACTGCCAACAGGTTGAATAAGCCAATCTATCTGTAAGAATGTAAAGCTTCTACTTCCATGCATTTGTCATCTTCCTACTACTTTTCTACACTGCCATTGCCAAGCAGCAAATAATCTTTTTCCTCCTTCCCGCTGTTATAAGGAAGCAATAGGAGCAGAATAGCACTGAACTGGGGCTGATATAAATAGAATATATCATAGAACGATCCTCAACTATTCATCCCTGGATAAAAATTCTTGGACATTTATAAGAGATACATTGCATTTGGAGGATGGCTTCTCTATATGATAAATACTGGATATATATTGTTTGTTTTTATTACATTATAGTTTTTAATTTTTCATTTACCCATGTTAAATATGTTGAATTCTTTTGTCTGGTTTATCTTTTAATCTTAAAATTATGGTTAATACATGCATTTTTGTTACAGCATTTGGCCAAAATGAATGTCATGATCCTGGAATCCCAATAAATGGAAGGAGGTTTGGAGACAGGTTTCTCCTTGGGAGCTCAGTATCTTTCCATTGCGACGAAGGTTTTATCAAAACCCAAGGATCTGAGTCTATCACTTGTATTATACAAGATGGAAATGTAGTTTGGAGTTCCACTGTTCCAAGATGTGAAGGTGACACATCTCCAGTATGATGTTTGTTTAAACATTTCACAAATTCATGGATATTTTTTAAACCGTATTTCATTTTTTTAGAATGCAAATGTCCAAAATCCTCTAGTTGATGGGTGCATTTATAAGTTGAACATTAAAGCCCAACTCCAGCCATACTGTTTTACTGTACTTTAGATGGAGCAGGTGCATGTGACAAAGTTCCAGATATCCATTATTAGGCTGCATTTGCTAAAAAAAAACAAAGCCTTTCCCCTAGACTCATTCAAAACGTTAAAGAGCCATGTACTGTATAATAATTAGTCACAATTCATCTGATCTTTTTATATCATTAGTCTAACCTCAGAAAGATAAAATTCTCCTGCATGCAAAGAGTTGCTATAATTTACACCATATACATTATTCTATGATTTTATTATTGTGATATTTTATTACGGTATTTTATTGTCAATGTTTTGATAAACTGCCTAAAAAAATTAAAATGTACATGCTTTTTTGGTACGTTTCCTGCATGACAACAGAAACCTCCTCCTAGCAATATTAGCACATCCCAAAAACACAAAATGCATCAAAAACACATTAAAACGCATCAAAAACACATGTAAAAAAATTAAAACTGCACAACAAAATGCAACAGAAAAAAGCATCAACCGCAACCTGGTGTGTGAACTTAGGTTTGAACCTAGCTTAAAGTCTTACATCTTTATATTTTTTTTGTAGATCTACAACCCTTAGCCTTCCTATAATATTCTACCAGAGAAGAAACTCTGGGATTTTTTTACTGCAATAGGTGTACAGGGTTAATTTTAGCTTGAAAGAAAACTTTTGAGACAATGAATCTAAACTACTAGAGAGATAGGCAAATGTTTCTTACTGTATAGAGGGGGATCTATTACTAGCGAGAAGCCTGAGATCTGGCTTCTGCCCTTCACTGCATTCCTGTGCAAATCACATGTGAATTCTGTGCAGTTCAATTTGAGCTATGCATTTTGTATGGCTCAGAGCACACTGCATCCACACCAAAAAGGTGCAGGGCCCTTTTTCTGTCTGCACTAGAATAGGATTGCATGGGTATTCACACCTATGCAATCCACTTCTGCACGTCGCACCGAGTTTTGTGAACAGATTTCGGGGGGAGGGGGGGGGAGTTAACATACACACCCGCAGCTGTTCGCATGGATGGGGTGCGATTATGATGCGGTGTGGAATTCACGCATAAACCGGTGCGAATTCCGCACCACATCAGTGTGAACCCAGGTTAACAGCCTCTCTAATGGTTGCCTTACTTCTTCCCCAAGCCCAGTAGCAGCCTTATGGGCTGTTATATTTATTGTTACACCACTTTTGGTCAGCAAATTTTGGCTCCCATTTTCTTATGATTTTGCTGTTTACCTTTGTATTGTCTTTGTAAATTTTTATTAAACATTTTTTTTCTTTTTATTGGGGTTATTTATACAAGAGTTGGAAAGATCTGGTATTGTGTATATAACTGTTTCACCCTTATTATATTATTCAGACTTTACTTTTTAGCTGGTTGTAGATATATTTTTTCATAAAAGTAAAGATATCTACGATTTCAGTGACAAAAAAGCAAGCAAAACCGAGCAAAACCTTTATAAATAAATAATTTTACTTTACTTTTATTCTACAGCACCATGTGGAGGACACTTAACAGCTTCAAGTGGGTTAATATTGCCTCCAGGCTGGCCTGGCTATTACAAGGATTCATTAAACTGTGAATGGGTGATTGAAGCAAGAACTGGACATTCAGTTAAAATCTCTTTCGAAAGGTAGGGCAATATATGCTGTCAGCTTATGGTATGCTTGCAGACTTAATGGTTAGATTATTTTAATTTGCTTTATACAATACCCATATATACATTTATGAATTACATGATGGCTATGATATACTGTATATATCTTGACATTTTGGGGTTCATGTACTAAGATAGTGAATGTTCACTTAGCTTTATGCATTAAGAAAAGTTATACAGGGAAAAAACAATTTCACCAACATGTGACTGAAGTGAAAACAACTTAACTTTATTAAATATAACAAGATTCTATTCCTTTAGTAAATTATCCCCATGGACTTACAACAAACTTGTTAGGACTGACAGGCTAGTGTTTTACAGTCATTGTATGTAACTGTTTTGCATCCTAATAAGCTCCTAGATTTAGCCTTAAGTTGGGTTTTACATGCAGTGCCTTCTTGATATTGGGGGTTCCAGCAGATTTTTCAGGTTAACTTACACTCCCATTGTAAGCACTACAACATACAGTATATGTGAAAAGGGTCTACCACAGTAATTTTACTAAAGCTGATCTTTCATCAAAATCTGAAGTCCACTTAAAGTGATTCTAAAGGTTCATTCTTTTTTTTTTTTTGTAAAATAACAAACATGACTATACTTACCTACTGTGTGCAGTGGTTTTGCACAGAGCAGCCTGGATCCTCCTCTTATCAGGTCCCACACAGGCTCTCCTGGCTCCTCCTGTCTGTTGGGTGCCCCCACAGCAAGCAGCTTGCTATGCTCCGTGTGTCCATTCACACACGGAGCCGCAGCTTGGCTCCACACCCTCTCTTTTCTCATTGGCTGACTGGCAGTGATTGACAGCAGGTGGAGCCAATGGCTCCCACTTACTGTCTCAGCCAATGAGGAGCCAGAGAGCCAGGGCACTGGATCACGATGGGGCTCAGGTAAGTATTGAGGTGGCTGGGGGTACTGCTGTAAAAAACTTTCAGCCTTTACAACCACTTTAACTTTTTTATCCCCCATGTAAAAATTAGTGTTATCATAGATTAGGAAATATTACACTGGTGTTCTTAATTATCACGAGTGTAATACTGGCAGTAATTATTTTAAATCCATTTCATATTGATTCTAAAAGTGGTAGAAAACTACCTGAATCTGGCACACATATCAGAAAGCTGTTATAAAGTTGTTGCAAAACTTTACCTGAATTAGGTGCAGGCCATTTCACCAACAGACCATACCACCAGAAAAAGTGCCATAACTGCTTTAAAAAATGCCCCTCTTGTTTTGTTTACTTTCCATGTTTAGTTCTGCTTTAATATACCAAATCAGGCATTTATTCCCAGATTCGACAAACCTAAATGCCAATATTCAGATTTAAAATGTGACGAACAGCAATTTTCTTTGCCATACTGAATCAGGGGAAAAAATTGCATATGTGGTATCTACCTGTATATGGAAATCGTATACAAAATACCTATTCTTTATCATAGTTTAATCTTTTTATACAACAAATCATTGCAACATAACCCAGGAAATCTGGGAAATTTAAAATTGGCTATAAACAGTAGCTATTGATGCCAGGTTAAATCATTTTAATAGAGAAATATGTTATCATTCAAGTCTATATTTAATAACTCCACATGCTTTGAAATTAGTTTCGGTGACAAATGTGGTTTATAAGCAGTTTAATCAAGATTATGATTATGCAGCTTTTATCTTTTTTGAAATCCACATCTTTATACTAATCTGTGCTGACAAGTATAATATTGTACAATGTTCTGGTTTTATAGTTCAAGAGGTTAACATCTCTACAGACGAATCTGAATAGTATTCACTGAACAGTGTTATATTGTATCAAGAGAGGGTGTCAGCTTGCTGGTAAAAAAAAGATAGCCAGTGGAGAATGATTTCATGCTTCATCATCTGTCATAAATCTAAGCCCTAAAGATTCAAGGAGCAGAAAATTGTTAACGCAAGGTTCTAGAAAAAAATGTAAACAGACATGCTGGGCCATGTTGTGTTTAACTCCATTGCAACATCATATTGATTGATCTGGAAGGTGATACACATTAAAGTGAATCTTTTAGCAGGTTTCTATAATCAAGGCTTAATTAACAAGTGTAAGTGCACAGTATGACTTAGAGCAGCAGGGATAAACATATCACTTATTCTGTATCAATTAGATAGCTTAGCAAAAGTTTAAACAATGGTATGTACTTTGGTATAGTTAAATTAACTGTTTGCTCAGTGATTAATACTAATAAAATTGTTATGCTTAAAGTGATGCTAGAAACTGCAGAATACATTTAGTTCTGGGTAGTTTTGTTTCATTATTGCAGCTGTTGTCTTAATTTTAATAGAGTTTTGTTAGCTTAACCACTTAAACACCAGAAGGTTTTAGCCCCTTCTTTATTTGCTATTCAGCACTGAGTTACTTTAACTTGTAATTGCACCATCATGCAGTGCTGTACCCAAATGAAATTTGTATCATTGCTTTTCACACAAATATAGCTTTCCTTTAGTGATATTTGATCTCCATTGGGTTTTTTTTATTTTTTAATATATAAACTAAAAAAGACTGAACATTTTGAAAAAAAAATAATATTTTTTACTTAAAAATGAAGAGCAGACCTTCTGCGCTAAAACGGAGCCCTATCCCTATAGCTGCTGACACTTAACCTCCTACCAAAGTGAGAACAATAAGAATAAATAATAAACTTTATTTTTTATTTGCACATTTTGCACTGATTCAGTGCACATATATAATTTTATTTATTTATTTATATAAATATTTTTTACTTTCCGCTATAAACATTTAACATACCATATCCAATAAAACATGTAAAAACTCAAATTTCTTCATAGAAATGTAGGCCAAAATGTATTCTGCTACATGTCTTTGGTTAAAAAAAAATGTATATTCATTGGTTTACATGAAAGTTATAACATCTACAAATGATGGTACTGTATATATACTGGATTTTTTTTTCATATACTAATAATGGTGGCAATCAATGACTTATATGGAACTGTTATAGTATGGAAGGCAATCTGACACTAACTGACACTGGGTGGGAAGTAAAAAAAAATTACACTGACATCTCCAGTGACACTAATACAGTAATCAGTGCTAATAATATACACATGTACTAATGACACTGGCTGGGAAGGAGTTAATATTTAAGGGCAATCAAAGGGTTAATTTGTGCCTACCAAAGTTTACTGTGTATAGTGTGTGCTGTTTTTACTATGCAATGTGCCCTTTTTTACTTGCTGCTTTGCAGGGAGAAAAAAAATGGCACATCACTGCTGTCTGTAGAGACTCTATTGATTTAAGTTCTATGCTGAATGACCCAGTGTCCCTTTATAAGTTAGTGTCCATTTATCATAGCAAGTTCATAAACATGAGTTTCATAGGGTCAAACCTTCATTTAAAATACAAAAAATGCTTGCTGATACCCATTTCAGAGCCAGCAGACAGACAACCTGAAGCTCTCTGAAGAGGGAGTCAGTGGATCTTAGTTACTAAAAATGTTTAACTGTGTGTGCAAAAAAATGCATTGACAATATGCATTTAAAGGCAGTCACTTAAATAGATGCAGCTTTTTTTTTTAAATAATTAAACTGTAAACCTAATTTTTCTTTTTTTTTTTTTAAATCATAGTGGCATGTACAATGCTGCTCTTCACAATACCTGTCAGTTCACAAGTAGAATAGTCATTCCAAACCAGTGGCATAACAACTGCCACAGACTAAATATCTTATACTCCTTTGTGCCTCACTGTGAGTTAGAAAGCTGAACATGCTGGTGTTGTATAATACACTGAAGGAGCAGTCATTGCTAGGATGAAAACACTGCTCCTCCTTAAGGTCCTTCTTGGGAAGCACAAAAAGTACAACTGATAGGATCACCAAGGTAAAATATGGAGAAACACAGGGAACAGGTGAGAAAATGGACACGCTGGAAATCACAAGGTAAAGTATTATTTATGTAAGAATAATTTTAAAGTTTAGATGCACTTCAATAATAGCTTTAACACTTAAAACTCACCATGAACTAATTTGCAAGACCACAATTTATGCATCCATATTGCATGTGTCAGAAAAAAAAATTGCATATGACACCATTGGTGTGGTGTGGTAACATTTTAATGAATCACACTCAATCAACCTCTTGTCTCTGTTGAGGGCCAGGGGATTCTTCCCCACATTTAGTCCCTATGAGGATGTGTTGCTGGTAGTGGGGACTTATAATAAGGTGCCCCTGGACACTTATGAGTACAAGGGTACATTAGTACACCCTACTAATCATATTCTAATATGTGATATGTAATGAACATGCTGACACTGTGAGAACATTTTTTAACCACTTGCCCTCCAGAAGATTTACCCCGCTTCCTGAAAAGGCTATTTTTTGCTATTCAGTACTGTGCTATTTCAACTGGTAATTGCACAGTCATGCAATGCTGTTCTCAAACAAAATTCATGTCCTTTTTTCAAACAAATAGAGCTTTATTTTGGTGGTATTTGATCACCACTGGGTTTTATACTTTCTGAGATATACACGAATTTCTACTGTACTTTCTGTTATAAAAAAAACCTTAAAGTTAGTCATAAATTTAGGCCAAAATGTATACTGCGACATGTCTTTGGTGAAAAAAAAAAATCCCAAAATGTGTATATCAATTGGTTTGTGTGAAAGTTATAGCGTCTACAAACTATGGTAAATATATGATTTATGAGTTTTTGCTCTCTGACTGCCTATCACATTTCTTGAGGTGCTAAAATGCCAGGACAGTACACCCCCCCCTCAATTACCTCTTTTTGGAAAGTAGAAACCCCAAGGAATTTTCTGAGAGGCATGTTGAGTCCATGGAATATTTTATTTTTTGCCATAAATTTTTAGAACATTAAATTTTTTACACAAAGTTGTCACTTAAATGATATATTGCTCATGTATGCCATGGCTATATGTGGAATAACACCCCAAAACACATTCTTCTACATCTCCCAAGTATGGGGGATACCACATGTGAGAGATTTTTTGGCAGTCAGGCTTTTCTCATATCACTTCCTCACTACCTATCACAGTTTCAGAGACCCTAAAATTCTAGGATAGTACAAACACCCCCTCCCCAACTTACCCCTTTTTGGAAAGTAGACAATCCAAGAAATTTGATAAGAGGAATGGTGAGTATTTTTCAGATATTTTTGTCATGGGTTTTGAAAATTTCTGTTTTCTTTCTTCATTTTCCAAAAACTTATGGCAACAAATGAGATCTTCAAAATACCCACCATGCCCCTTAGAAAATACCGTGGAGTGTCTAATTTCCAAAAAGGGATAATTTTGGGGGGGGGATGCTTCTACTATCCTGGCATTTCAGGGCCAACATTAGAAGCTTCCTCCACACATCACCCACTCTTTTAACCACTTGAAGAACAAGCCTTTTCTGACACTTTTTGTTTACATGAAATACATTTTTTTTTGCTAGAAAATTACTTTGAGCTCCCAAATATTATATATTTTTAAAAGCAGAGAATAAAATGGTGGGTCTTGAAATTTTTTATGCCACAAAAACATATTAATGCACAAAAACACAATATGTTGCCCAGTTGTTTGATACAAAAAGGGACAGTGTAAAAACAAAAAGAATCAAAAATGTAAAAAATAATTACCCCAACCCCACCTTTCCATGTTTATGCACAAAGACGAATGCAAGCATCGGTCCCTTATTAGTATGTAAACAGAGATTACACCATGCATGTGAGGTATCACTGCGAACGTCAGATCAAGGGCAGTAATTCTCACACTAGACCTCCTGTGTAAATATAAAGTGGTGACCTGTAAAGGCTTTTAAAGAGTCGCCCATCAATATTAAAAATGTGCATAGTTTGTCACCACTACATGGACATGCACAATTTTAAAGCATGTCATATTTGATATCTATTTACTCAGTGTAACATCATATTTTATCACTTTTATTGTAAAAGTAAATGTAAATATCCCCTTTGATAGCAATAGGCAATGACAGGTACTCATTTCTGAGAAATCTGGGGTCTATTAGACTCTAGATCTCTCTTCTGCCTTTAAAGCATTTGACCACACCAAGATTGGTGTTATCAGATGCTTTACCAGTTTAAAAATGGCGCTGTTAGTGTCCAGCAAAACCAGGAGCGATGTACCCAAACGTCGGTTTGCCTCTAGCAGCCGCCCATCCACAGTACATTGCGGGAGAGAAGGTGGGTGGCAAGCGGTTAATGAAGTTCCAGAAAAAAAAGGTAAACCATGCCCTTTGATATAAATCCATCATTAATTGTGTTCTCTGATAATGAAAATCCATCATAAATCACAATGTCCTGCCACTCAGCTATGTTGCCCCACTGCTAGATGATGTTTCCCCTCCACCACGACAAACTGCCGCATGACGATGATTCTTAGCCGCACACCAACCCTAAATGACAGAATCATCGGCAGGGGTAGCATAAACACAGTTCAGAGGATCCTAGGTGACATCATTGACTAATCATAGTCATGGCCATATTTGATCATTTTTGTTTCCCAGGATCTCCAGCTGCTTTGTATGCATTATAGCAACCAGGGACTCAGATTAACTGGCCACATATTGCCATTTTGTTCAGTGATTCCTCAAACTTTGATCAGACTGTTCAGGTAAGGCAGGCAGGCAGTCCAGGTGATCCCAAAGCACATTTCTAATACAATACATGGCCGAACACACCAAGAATACTATTGTCACACATCCTTTCTTGGGCTAGATTCACGTTAGATAGACAACAGATAATCCTAAACACTTTCCCCTGGGCCTACTGATACCATAATATTGTTTGGGGGCTTTGTTGTGGTACAAAAAGCAACAAAAATTTAATACAAAGCCTAAGTGCTTCTACAAACTTTATCACATATATCCTTGAGTAATGTCACTAATCTTCCATCATCCCTTGATTTTACAGGTTTTTTTTTAGGTTAATTTCAATCACTTTTCTTAGAATCCAGACATTATTTAGTGAGAAAGCTCTCTACAACCTTTACTGAAATCTTTTTTTGGAATATCTTCTATGTTAATTCTGTATGGGGAGTACAATTTACATAACTCTTGTAAGGAGTCCTTTTTCAGTCAGCAGATGTGCATCTGAGCATCATTTTTGTCTACCAGCTAGATGCATTCTGAATACACAATAAAAAAATAATTATCTTACAAAATTGCATAACTGTACTATCCTATATTCAACATTCATTGTTCTTTACAGCTTCCATAACAAGGTTTTGCATTCCTTCCTATATAGTCCATTCCAGCTGAAAGTATGCTGGAAACTCCTATCAGATATTTCTAATCAACATCAGATTTTTCTTGGGTTATATACCTGTACATCATATATTACCGGTATGAAAACCTTGCAAGGAATCATATGGGATAAATCTATTGCAAACCCATACCTGCTTGTGGGAGTCCTTGGTTAAGTGATGACATTTAAGAAAATGATGCCATTCTTAATAACCAAAATGGACAGTGGCTTGGTACCTTGCCCCTTTTAGGTCATATTTGTATATTTACACATTTTCCATTTGACATTATATTATACAACTTAACATTTCTCAGCTGCATGACATACTGTTCAATTTGACATTGTATACAGTGGTCGGACAAGATGCTCTTGCACCAGAGGTGAAGATGTCAAAGTAAACCCTCCTTCCCTAGAGCTGAGAAGGACTGGGCTTGCATTTCCACAAGTTCAGTTGCTGGAAAATGGAAAAACAGGAGGCAGGATGTTGCAATGGGGTAAAACTACTGCAATTCTTTTCATTATGAGCAGCATAAAACAGATCCAGATTTTCACTAACATTATGATAACCAAAATAGTTTCTTCCATCTGGGAGCTAAGGTAGTTTAAAATGATCCTGTGTAAATTTTTATTTTGTGATTTGCACCTTTCATGAAGGCACTAAAATTATTTTTGGTACTAAGCATTTCTTAAATTTAATGCTACAAAACAAACAAATGCAATTTTTAAAGTTTGTTTGTAAACATAAAAAGGCTAAGATTAGAAGGGGCTGAAAGGATTAATACAAAGTAATAAGCACTAACTAAAGCTTAACGAGGGGTAACCTTTTTTGTCATTTTTGTACACATTGCAAGTAACATTCATTTATAAAAATAAGTTTCAACTGTAGCAGAACTGAGCTATAATACTGACAGCCTAGCCCTGCAGATCACACTGTGAAAATGGCTTTCCTGGTGTGATCAGTGGAACTGTGCTGTCACTTTTACAGTCAGTCAATTGTTTTCTCATACCATACAGAGCTCCTGATTCAAAATGGGGCCAGCTTCCACACTGACAGCACAACCCCTGACTACACAAGGGAAGCTGCTGTCCAGTGTAAACAATGCTAATCTGTCAGTGTAACAGCACCTAAGGTGGGTGCCTCGCCTGCCATTGTATTGAGTTGTCTCTGATTGCGTAACTTGGTCACCCTAAGTGGGGACAATTGTCTACCTAATCTCAGTGGTATTTATACCTGTTAGGATCTGAGCAATAATGAAATGTAGGTGGTATATGATGCTTCTTTTATTAACAACAGTCATTCCCATACCATATAATTGCATATATTGCTACAATTAATAAATACATACTGCTATTTACTTGCATTTCTTTAGATTTCAGACTGAAGTTAATTATGATATTCTGGAAGTACGGGATGGGCCAGCCAATTCATCACCATTGATTGGCGAGTACCATGGAACACAAGCACCACAATTCCTTATTAGTACAGGGAATTACCTGTATCTTTTATTCACAACAGATAACAGTCGTTCCAATGTTGGCTTTCTAATCCGATATGAAAGTAAGTAATAATTTGCTATAATTAAATTTTTTGAATTAAAGATTGTTTTCATTTTTGCTAGCATTACATATCTGAGCATGTTAACTGTAATGACTGATCATAATATTCATAAGTTAATTTTCAGGTTTACCCTTTGTAATTAAATAAAATGCCATAACTATAGAATATTTCTATATTCTCCCATTTAGTGGCAATACTTTGAATCCCATTTTTTATTTTATGTTTTGTGATTCAACAGTGGTGTTTAAAAGGAAGACTATTTTCTGATGATAATGCTGGGTAATTTGTGATAGTTATAGGTGAAAATACACTCTAATAAGATATTAAGATATATGGTTTTGCAGGCATTATTAATGAATTACATCAAACAAAATCATAACCTAAAGTTAACACCAGGCTAATGTAAAAAAATAAACTTTAATTAGCTAAAATATGTAATAACTAACACATATTATAACCTATTTTTAAATTCAGATAATGTTATAAGTTGAGTGTAACTTGGTAAAAGCCTTTTGTACGTAATCCTTCTACACAGCAGAATTTAGACTGGGATAGGGAGAGGCAACATTTGGGGTCAGAGAGGTGTTCTACACTGCTCTGTACTGACAAAAAAAATGATTCATGGTAAGAGGAGAGAGCAGAGGACTGAGTTATCAGTATGCTATTGTCCCATATCTGTCCAGTCACGAGCTTTGAACACAGAGGATACCCAATTCTATAGCTTAACTGCAATATGGAAAAATTAGGTCACGAAGCTAGCTGTACTTGCTGGCATACTGAGTGTAAATATCAGTAATGAATGAACAGAAATACAAATTGTCATCTTAAACAGCTCTCATATACAGTATATGTCTATAAAGCATGCGCCTAGGTTTTAAAAACAGAAAAAACTCCTTACCTGTGAAATGCTTCAGTTCTAAAATATATTATAGCACTGTGATGACTTTGAAGGGATGGAAAATGATCTTTTGTAAAGGAGCTGAATTGTATTAAGCAAATATTCAAATAAGAATGAGTGAATATCACAGCACCCCAGGAAGAATAGCTAGTATTAACCTTTTGCCAGCGTAAATGAGCTATAGAGGAAAATGTTACTAAACCTTTCATATATTAGATATGCCCTCTTTCTTTATTGGTTTCAAAGTATTACATTATTTACATAAAACATTTTAAAATCGTGATTTCAATACCATGTAAAAATCTGACATGTACGTTTTCATTTAATTTAGTATGCATAAATATATGTTGAGTAGAAGTCCTTAAATAAAAACACATTAAAAATGCATAATTATAAAATATTTTTTTTTATATTGTCTTTATTTTTAGCTATGACAACATGTAATTTTTCTAAATATACAATAGCATAAATATAAATATACAATAGCCTCTTAGTAGCACCAAAATATTGTGAAGCGGGATATTTGATTCACCTCTCCCCCCTGTTCCACTCATTGTGCCACTGTTTCCAGCTTATTTTATCCTGCAATTCCATTTGTGTTGGGCCTTTAGATATCTGTAGAATGAGTTAGCTATCATGCGCTGTTGGATTTAGAAGTGAACATTTTAAACCAGTAAAATTGGGGCACTTGGTTAAAGGCTAACTCCACCTTTCAGACCATATTACAGACTTGTTTAGGGTGTAACTTGTAACATGATGCTAATGTTGCAGCTCCAAATTGCCCCCTTGTAACAATACGAGTTATTCTCCCCTGATACAGCTGCCATTTTGAAAATTTGCATGAGTGTGTGGAGCTCTGCCTTTTGAACATGGTTAGTAGAAGTGAGGTGAACCTTCAACTGGAAACATTCTGTATAAAACAATGAAGACACTTTTTAAAAGTCACTAAGAGTTAGAGCATTTTCCAGTTTTTTTAAATTATCTGTGTACTTGGTAGGGGAAATTTTCCCTTGTTTCCATTTTGTGTCACTAAAATACAGATGGCAGTACATATCTGCTAAGGGTCCTAACCCTTTTTCTACTATATAAAAACTTTTTTTTCTGGAATACCACTTTAAAATCAGCCTTTTACTGTATAGTATACATAAATCTTACAAAAAATATGTCCAGTCCTCTTCTTTGCATTCTTGAAATCCAACAGGTACATTTTAATATATGTACTGTTTGTATGAATATTTTCCGTAAATATTTGTTTGTCCTACATTTATTGACCAGTCATTTCTTGTATTTGAGAATATCTTCTAATTCAATACTTTGCGTCTTTATTTCGTTTTGTTTAATGTGTGTTTTTCTGTTTATTATTGTCTTTGCACCAACTGTCTTATTTTAAACAATTATATTTTTATGATACATGTAATATACAGTATATAGAATATCTAGCTATACTGTCTGCATAGATTTTACTTAACATAAAGATATTCTCTAATCCCAGCATGCAAAAGATATAGATTTCTAACTACTATATGTGATTCTGGAAATACATAATCTAAAAGTAATGTTCAGTAATATGTATACTACAGGTGTTACTCTAGAATTAGATTCATGCCTTGATCCAGGCATTCCAGTAAATGGTCACCGGCATGGAAAAAACTTTGGCATTGGCTTTTCTGTGACTTTCACTTGTGATGCTGGGTACATTTTAAGTGATGATGAACCACTGGTTTGTGAGGAAAACCATCAGTGGAACCATGCCTTGCCTAGTTGTGATGGTAAGTGTTATTATCTTCTTGAGCATTTCCTGGTTAGGTTTTATTTTAACCACTTGCCACCCATCCACAGTAGTTTTACTGTGGGTGAGTGGCACAGACAGGCCAGACAACATAACTGTACATCTCTGCCTGCTTCTGAGCTTTTGGGCTTACACTTGAGCACAAGTTAATCAAAAGGTTTTAGCCAATGATTTTGTCTGAAACCCAGTGATCAGCTGAGTCAAATCACACGGCCAATCGCCATTTAGAAACAGCATCATTTAAAAACAGCAAAGCGATCAATCTGGCTGTTCTCCCTGCAAAGCAGTGAGAAAAAAACAGGCAAGTATTTTAGTAAAAAAGAACATATTACACTTGTCAGGCACACCATTAACTCCTTGATTTCCCCTTGATGTTAACCTCTTCCAAGCCAGTGTCATTATTGCAGTGTACAATGTACAGTATTGTATCTGACCACTGTATTAGTGTCACTAGCAGCCTCAGTGTCAGTGTAGCACCAGATTGCCTTCCACACTATCACAGTCCCATTACCCATTACAAGTCACTGATAATGCACTATAGCCACCACGCATCTATAGCTGTGTAAATTCCATTATTTATACCGAAGTTTGTAGATGCTATAACTTTCACACAAACCAATTAATATAAACTTATTGGAATTCTTTTAACCAAAGACATGTAGCAGGATACATTTTGGTCTAAATTTATGAAGAAATCTGATTTTCAGAATTGTTTTTACTGGATATGTTTTATGACAGAAAAAATCTAATTTGTTTTCAAAATTTTCGGGCTTTTTTGTTTATATAATAAAAAAATTAAATCTAGTGATCAAATGCCCCCAAATGAAAACACTATTTGTGTGAAAAAAAGTATAAATTTAATTTGGTAAAGTAGCGCAGTGCTGAGTAGCAAAAAAATGGCCTTGTCATGAAGGTAAAACCTTCCGAAGGTCTAGTGGTTAAATACCAATTTCTAGAAGTGAAATACAGTATGTTAAGTCATTATAACCTTATAGTTTTCTCTGCTCTAGGAAACATTTGTGCTCAGATTACAGATATCTGGATAGATAATTTCAGTACTAAACTATTCTGTTGATGAATAGCCATCAGCATGACATTTGAAGGACATCAACACTCAGGCAGAAAGGTACCTATATACAGTGCAGGTCAATGTAGGACAAGAATCCAAGGCTTTGCTGATATCTGTGCCTGTACTGTAACAATAATTTAATTGTTTTCTGTGTACTGTCTTTTTTTATCCTACTCTGAAAGATAATAATTTTCCAATGAATGCAATGGAATCACTTTACTGAATATATTAGTAGGGAATTGAAAATAATCCTATATGAACAGAAAGGTGTTTGTCCAAGGGACCACTTGGTGATTTTCTTATGTTGTGAATGTTTATAAGTCTGCTTCATAAATAAAGAATACCCACTCCTAATGAATAATTCAGCAAGGTAGTTTAGCCTTTGCTTCAACTATGCACCTCTACTGGGAAACTTGCATTATTCTGGCATAATAAACAACACAGGTGTCAAGTTAAAAATATATATTTTAAGTAGGTATAATTATGTCTAAACATTGACCTGTTTATCAAATTTAATGATCTGTAGCTGAGTAGCTCAGCTAAATGCTAGCAATTTGTTAATTAGACCTGGTAGTCAATCATTTAATTATTGCTAGTTATACCTTTAAAAAAATCATCACTAAAAACTTGTACAGTCAAACATATGTTTTCTACAAATTCACTATATGTGGATATATGCAGTTAAATGTTTTAACCAACGGATGGTGAATGAATCAGTCAAACTATCTTCTGTCTTAATTTAATTCCACTGAGTATCTTGTCTGCAAATTATATACCTTGCAAAAATTAGATTTTCTTGAATTTCAAGGATTTGTGTGTGTGTGTGTGTGTGTGTATGTAGGGGAATGGTGTGTGTGTGTGTGTGTGTGTGTGTGTGGGGGGGGGGGGGTTGTTAATGCCATTCTAAATTAAAAGCAGAAAGAAGTAAGTGTAGACTAGAAGTTTGTAACATCTACACACATTTTGATGAAATACAGGCCACCTGGTAATCTCATAGGTTTGCAGTTTGGCAAACAGAATGATAGTGTGGTTAGAGAGCATCAGATACAGACATTCTAAATAAGGCAACAATCTAACATGTGTCATCTTTGTTTGCAAGTACAAATACATTCAGGGTATCCAATTGGCAGGTAGATTCCACTGTTGTCAGTGTATAAATGACATGCATTTGCAAGAGATGTCTCTTTACAATTCAGAAAATTGACTGTCACTGTGGTAATTGGAGTGGATGTATCAGAAGCAGAATGCTACTGGCATTTTTGCCTAGGACTGCACAGTATATAAGATTCATAATAGGGTATATACTTCAGTGTAGCTGAGCTGCACATCTTATATTTGCCCTGGGTGCACCGCTGCGTGCTTGTACTTGAGCCACTGTTCTAGGTGTCCATAAGACACATAGAGCCTCGTCTCAGCCCCGCCCCCCACTCTCTCCTCATTTGCAAACTGGCTGTGATTGACAGTAGTGGGAGCCAATGGGATCCTGCTGCTGTCTCAGCCAATGAGGAGGAATTGTCACTAGACAGTAAAGGCTGTTGAGAATGTCACTGGATTGTAGGGGGCTCAGGTAAGGATTGGGGGGGCTGAGTTGGGGGTTCTGCACACAGAGGGTTTTTTACCTTCATGCACAGAATACAAAAAAAACCTTTGAGCCTTTAGAACCACTTTAAGAAGTCATGGGAGTAGGAAGATAATAATGATTATACATATTAAAAGCTTTTAATAATAGCTGACCCTTTGGGTGGCCAAACATGGCCAATCAACAGTATGGACCAATTTATATCTAACCTGCTCCAATGAAGTGAAAATTAGGCCTTGTAGGCCAAGGGATCAATGATAAAAAAATGTTTTATTGTTATCACATACAGTCTTTTTTTGAACTATTGAAAATTTGTAGTGTGACAGGCATACGTCTTCCATTTTTTTAAAAAGAGAAGGATGAGTTAACTGACCCTGAACCATTGCACAGCATCAGCTGAGTTGCACAGAGGAATGTTGTGGGTTTTAGGAAGGCTTTAGAATGTCTGACCATCCAGAAAGCTTGCATTCATAAGAATATGTGAACATCTTAAAAAGTAGGATTTTATATATGATTAAAAAAAGGATATATCACACATCAGTATTATTTTGAATATTTGTATGCTTTGAATTATTTGCAAGTATTTGATGAGTAGCATTTACTTGTTAAAGTAATGGAAAATATCCGACTCTGATTTACTGTAAATAACATCCCTTTCATGTGTTTCAAAACTGTTCTTTATGTTTTAGAACATAATAATATTACTTTGATTCCCTTTTTTATATGCAGCTTTATGTGGAGGATATATTCATGGTAAGAGTGGAACAATACTTTCTCCAGGTTTTCCTGATTTTTACCCCAACTCTTTAAATTGTACGTGGACAATAGAAGTATCTCATGGAAAAGGTATTGATATCTGTTTTTACTATTTAAAAATATTTTGGGATTGTTATTGTGTTTTAAATATAAATTGTCACATACTTCCATTGATTCAGTTTTACAATAATATTTTTGATTAAAAAGGTGTAATTAAAATCTGCACTATTGTGCCTAAAATCAGTTACTAGCAGCAGTGTGAATACCTTAAATATGTAAATACTAAGAAACAGTGCTTATTGCCAATATTATGCTGGGTGGAGTTGAGTACTTACTCTGAACGATTTAGTTACACTTTGGGATTATTATACACTATAATTGATTATTGATGTTTATATTTAGTTATATATTTTTACAGGTTGCACTTTATATATTTGTATAAGATACATGATATTTGTCCTTAATTTTCTAATATAATTATTATGTTAAGCACTATTTGAAGAATTATTATCACAAGCAAAGAAGTTATAGTATTATCAGGAAATGAATCCCATGTATTGTGTTGACTGCATTGCATTCAAATTGCAATGTATTGGAGTAGCAAGATTGTGAAGCAAAGCAGCAAGCTTAATAAATGTGAATTCAAGGATACAGATGGGTTGGTTCGTAGTTAGTTATTCCAAAATTCTAAAAGACTGACAGATGGCTGGTAATATGGTTTAATACTGTTAATGAAAGATACTGTTATGTGAGTGCCACCTTACAGCATGTCTTATACATGAAAATGTTTTGTCCTTCTAACAGGCTAATGCAGCCTTCCAGTTAGACCCCTCACCCTTTCACTTAAACAAGACCAGAATTATACTTGTTCCTGAATAAATCCGTGGAAAAGTTCTTATGTCAGTCCAGACACAGGATACAGTATATATGAAAGCCAACAAATACATTCTTAATTCTTATTCTGCATAGATTATATCACATACATAAGCCAGTATGCTTAAAGATCAACAAGGACTCGTAATCCAGTAACCCTGTAAAGGTCCTCCAAATCTTCTGCAAACACTTTGCAGAACCATGCTCTGAGAAGGGAACATTTCATGATGCTCAAGCTACTGACCTTTTTTCCAACCTTACTCTTCCAACTCTTTCTAATTCTCAACATGCTACCCTGGAAAAACCTATATCAAAATTGGAGGTCCTCAATACCATCCTGTCCTTAAAATCTAATAAATGCCCTGTTGGCTTCACTGCCAATTATTGCAAAAGGTTCACTTGCCTTCTATCACCACTTCTAGTTAATGCTTATAATTCCCTCTTAAATGGACATTCTTTTTGATCATATTCATTGACAGCTATCATCTATATGTTACTCATTTGACAAAACTTCCTGAAACAATTATAGACCCATCTCCCTTCTTAATTTGGACATCAAAATCATGGCACAAATCTTGTTTACATGATTAAACCCAATCATTGGCTCTTTGATCCATAAAGATTAGGTAGGTATTAGCCCCTTGCAACAAGCTGGAGACAATGTCCGTAGAGCAGTCTTACTGGCACATGCAGCTTGTTTGTTGTATGTGCTAGCATGGGTCAAGATTAAACCAGATCTGTCCAAAACCATCCTTATTTTTCCCCAAAAAATCAAGGTTGGCCTTGGGTTATCAAACTTTGTCAAGTATTACCAAGCGGCACATTTAGCCCAACTTCCTAAATACCAGGCTGTGAAAGATGTCCCACTTTGGATCACAATGGAGTCCTTGGACTGTGACCCCTTGTCGGTTGTTACGACCAGAGGACCATCAATCACTCCAGACCCAGTCACCTGACATTACTTAACTATCTGGGGTAGTCTTAAATCTCAATATGCCCTGCAGTCTCCTTATAATCCTCTTTCTTCCTTCCTTCATAACCCGAGCTTTTAACCTGATTGGACCTCCCCTGCTTCATTTTGTATTTGGTCCTCAGCTATTCTTTTCCAGGCCTACAAATTCACAACTCCAAAAGCTTTTATACCTTTCCTGACCCTTTGTGAAACTCATGGTAATCCTAGTTCAGAATGTTTCAGATATCTTCATGATTAAACACTTCTCTCCCATTTGGCACACTGACCCTCTCTGATATGACTAGTTTGGAATGCATTTATAAATGTGGCCCTCACATCCAATGCCTGATCTGCACTCTTTGCATCCTGTTGTTAGCCTCACCATTTCATACCTTCCTTCCTAACCTGGTAAAATAGGAACGAGATTTGGGTCTGCAATTGGAAACAGTAGGAACAACATCTGGTGTGCAACAAAGTCTTCATCCCAAAATATAGTAAGAAAACAAACCATTACAGGGTGTGTAAGTACAAACAACTGTGGAAACAATGGATGAACCATTATATACCCACTGACTTTCATGAAACGCTACTGTCCCCTTGGCATATGTATCGGCAAAGAGTTACCCCTCGAGTCCCCTTGTTTACATCTCCCCCTGGGGTCCCTTTCCTCTTCTCTACCCTTTCCTAACACTTCCCTTTTCTACTTTCTGACACTATTTCTCTTTTTGCTTCTTTGCACCATATACCTCACATGTTCCCCTATTTTAGGGTACTTGCCTTCTTGGTTATTACTTTCAGCAGGGTTTGTTATGCATCCCATTAAGATACCGATAGACCCTCAGTGTACGTGGTGCTCCCTCTTGTCGCCTCACTTTTTCTGCAATCATCCTTCTAATGTTTTGCACATGTTCTTCAGTTCAAGTGGCCTCAACTATGTGCCTATGCTATTTGTATACTATATCACTCTAACATACATTTCTTTGACTTGTTGAGGCACTAGTGGTTCACCAAGTTGAACTTAATAAGTAGAAGGACCTATTGTACTTCTGACTACCTTTGCAAATGTCTGTTGATCTCCTTTAGGTTGCATCCCTACTGACATAATGCTACTTTATGAACCCTTCTGTTTGGATTGTTTCAGGTTTGAAAGTCTGAATTATACCTGTTACCTTGTTACCTTTCAATAAAATTATCTGAACAGCAAAAGAAAACATTTCGTTCACTTCTGAACTCTATACTGGTTGTCATTATCTGTAAGATTTAGCTATCACCAAGGGTGGACAAATATTTGTTTTGTTTCAGCTACCTACACAGTAAATACGAAGGGAGCAATGGGAGAAAAATTAGCACATGTATAGACATCTTTATTTAGATGAGTATTCAAAGGATAAATGTACATATAAGTTACAATAATTACTTTACTATGTGGCAATCTTTATCAGTTCAGTTCAACTATCCTGTATGATATATGTGAAAGTCATCAAAAACAAGTTCTCTGCATGGATTAGCAAAGAGCAAACAAATTTAACTGGGTCTTAGGCATACTCCATTTTAAACAACTGCCCTCAGAATTTCCAGATGATTTCATGATTCGCTGAAAAGGATCCCATGAAGGGTTTTGGAGGATGCCACAGGTATGTAAATGTACCTCCAGGTACCATTTTGTAGCTGCAGCTGTCAGTCACTGCATTATGCTATTTTCAAGGCTAGGCTGGATTACATAAACATAAAAAGCAATATCATGGCGCCTATAAAATCAAATATAAATGTGTAATATGATTTACCAAGTAATAATGAATACTGTCATTTTCAGGCAGTAATAGCAACTGCCCCTATAAAGTGGATAAACACTCAATATAACAAACTATGAATAGATAGTTCTTGCTCAATAAAATAAATATCATATACTTACAAAGTGCTCTCCCAACACCAGTGGGAGTGTATCAGTGTATATCCTGTACCAATTAACTATTCACATGGTGTTGGGAAATCACTTTGTAAGTATATAATATTTATTGTATTGAGCAAGTGCCTATCTATTCATGGTTTGTTGGATTACATGAACTCTTATTTTAGTATTGTGGTCAGAAATCAACCAAGTATGCGTAGAAATATAAAAATTATTATATTTGTTTCAAATATTTTTTAATCAAAGGTACTGCCTAAATAAAAACAATATGCCTGAAATACATACATGATGTCTAAACACATACAAGATACCTGTTTACTAATAGAACCTCCTGTGTTTGCTTCTCTGAAACTTTTGAAGTGTTTTTTTAATAAGGGTGATTTCCCTGACTTTAGAATCTTGCCCTTCCAACTGCAATTCTCCATTGCAAAAGGAGTGCACTAATTGGCCATTGAATCATTATCATTGGATTGGAGGAGGAGGTAGTCAACAGGGCTTTCCCTATCAGTAAAGTTAGTTTTAGAGGGGCGCACATAGGATATTAACAAATATAATTGAAGATATTATGTAGTGTCAGAATAAATGTAATGTGTGTCTTTTGCAAAACTAAAGAGTGAAATTAAACAAAAATGTTACTGTGTAGAGTATAGTAGATGATTTTGTTTTTATATACTGGTCTCTGAATGTCAATGCAGAAAAAAATCTTGATAAAACTCAAGTGCACATATACTAGACTTTCTACTTATATGAAATAGAAAAAAAGCTCTTGGGGTCATTTCTTGAACATTAGAAGTACCCGATCTTTTTCTTTTTAACTTATAATTTTTTTTACCTGGGTGTCCTTTCCTTTTGCTATACTATATTGCTATAACAGGCAATACAGTAATTCAATTACAATAGAAATAAAGAGAATCACCTTTTACTCTGTCAGCTTTCTTCTGATTTGAAGTTTTGATTTGATTTTTCTATTTTTGCAGGTGTACAGCTGGTATTTCACACCTTTCACCTTGAAAGCTCCCATGACTATCTGTTAATAACAGAAGATGGCAGTTTTACTCATCCCGTTGCCAGACTGACAGGTTCAGTTCTACCACCCACTATAAAAGCTGGACTTTTTGGGAATTTTACAGCTCAACTTAGATTTATATCAGATTTTTCAATCTCGTATGAAGGATTTAACATCACTTTTTCAGGTAAAAAAATTCTTATCAAACAGAAACCTGTTTAAAAGTACATTTTTACTGATTCCCAAGACATTTTGACCTGTCTTAAATACAATGTATGAAAGAAAGCTTTGTTCTGGGAAAAAAGGTTATATGACTTTTAATACCATTATCTTATACAAAAATGTAATTCTTATTACTTTCTACCCTGAAATTCTCGCAATACTTTATTGAATGAATATCCTTATAGTAGTGAACAGGTCTCCTGAGACCCTTGATTTGATTTTTTCTACAAATGTTACATGTTACATAAGACTGTCCAAAGCTGCTGACATGTAACAAGACTTTTACAACCTGTAAATATGCTACAGCAGATTTTATGACATGGGGGTCAACTCACTAAAGGTTAATGCATGAGTTAAGTCAGTTACATGGTCACAGGATTCCCCACTGACAGCTGAATGTAAAAAAAATAAAATTGCCAACAATTAAAAAATAACAAAAAAATGGTGTGGGGTCCCCCACTCCATCCATACCAAGCCCTTCAGGACTGGTATGGGTTTTGATGGGAACCCCCATGCCAAAATGTTTAAAAAAATGGTGTAGGGTCCCCCCAAAAATCCATACCAGACCCATATCCGAGGATGCAGCCAGACAGGTCAGAAAAAGAGGAGATGAGCGAGTGCTCCCCTCCTGAACCATACCAGACCATATGCCCTCAACATGGGGGTGCTTTGGGGCGGCAAGGGAGGCCCCCCAAAAAATCCATACCAGATCCGTATCCGAGCATGCAGCCTGACAGGTCAGAAAAAGGGGGCATGAGCCAGCGCTCCCCTCCTGAACCATACCAGGCCATATGCCCTCAACATGGGGGTGCTTTGGGGTGGTGAGGCTCTCTTCCCCACAACCCTGGCTGGTGGCTGCGGGAGTCTACAGGTGGAGGGCTTATTGGAATCTGGAAGCCCTCTTTAGCAAGGGGGTCCCCAGAACACGGCCCCCTATGTGAATGACTATGGGGTACATGGTACCGCTACCCATTCACAAAAAAAGTGTGGTGTAAAAAAAGACAGGAGACAGTCTTTGACAAGTCCTTTATTAAAAGAAGAAAAATAAAAGAATGTCTCCCAAAGTAGATCCAATGTCAATCACAATGCCTGCTGCCACTGCTGCCCTGAACAATGATTTTAAAAAATCCTCCACTCTCGACGCTGGCTCCCACTATCTAACAGCTCTGCTGGCCTGAGTTAGTCCTTAAATATCTAAGGGGTGGGGCCACCTGGTGACATAACCTGTGTGACCCCACAACTTTGTGACATCATCAACCGAGGCATGGTGGGTAGATGATGCCCATATTGGGGGCATGTGGCCTAGTATGGTTCAGGAGGGTGGGGGCGCTCACTCATCCCCCTCCATTCCTGACCTGCCGGGCTGCATGCTCAGATAAGGGCTTGGTATGGATGGAGGGGGGACCCCACGCTGTTTTTTCAAATTACTTTTTGATTGCAGGCAATTTGTTTTTTTTTTTTTTACATTCAGCTGACAGCTGAAACATTAACGCATAATTTTCGCTACTAAAATACCGCATGCCTTGATAAAATAACTCATGCAGTATTTTGGTAGCATTTTTTTAGTGAATGCAAACTTTAAAAAAAAAACGCTGTGCGGTGTCTTACCGCATACTTGGATACAGTAAGATACCACTTAGTGAATCGTGCCCATGATACTTGTAAAACACCAGAATAATTTGATTTTGATTAGCTGTTAGCAAAAAAACATCTAGAATATTGAAAGAATGCAACACAGTATAAATAGATTCAGTGTTCTTGAGAGTTCTACTTACAGTTTACAGGTATCTTAGGGCTGGTGTTTTGGGGACCCACAATGCACTCCTCTGCTTTTTATTATTCATCTTATTTCTTCTATTTCTTAATTTTTTTTTTTACCTTTTCTTAATATAGTTCTAATAAGGACGGCACAAGGGTATAGAAGCTCTTTTGATACTTAATGCACATTTAATGTGTATTGATTACTTTCCAAGTGCAAGTAAAACTGTAAACAAAATCAATAATAAAACGTGTACAATGTTTTTATTAATTACATGGATTCAGATCTATATTTTCAATTAAAGTTTATATATAAATTATTCAAATACTCTTATTACACTAATCATTATTGCAAGAAATGGATTAACATGTATTTACTTATTTATGTCTTATTTAAGTATTCATGTTAAATATAGTTAACAGTTTGTTTGTTTTTTTTGTTTTTAGAATCTTACTTTTTTAGCTTATTGCAAATGATGTTTTTAAGAATACTTGCATTGTATATTGTGCTTTTAAATATGTAATGGAATTGTTTTGGACTGTACAGAATATGATCTGGAACCTTGTGATGATCCAGGAGTTCCTGCTTTCAGTAGAAGAATTGGATTTCATTTTGGTGTTGGAGACTCTCTTACATTTTCTTGTTTTCCTGGATATCGTTTGGAGGGCTCTAATAAGCTCACGTGTTTGGGAGGTGGCAGAAAAGTGTGGAGTACACCTCTTCCAAGGTGTGTGGGTAGGTGGTCAAATGCTTTCATTTCATTCATCAAATCTTTAGCATCAAAGGTTATTGTTGTTACTGATCATATTCCTATTAGGATGTTTTTCTGTTTTTTTAAAACATTTGAGTGCTCAATACACAGTTGTAGAAAAATGATCATCATGTGTGAATCGTTTAAATACATGTGATATACAGTATAAAGCAATTCTAAGGTCAAACGTTTGTTTATTTATTCCTACCTTAATGCAATTTATATGTTAAAGTTAAAAAATTTCCACTAGCTACTCCTTTCCCCCCTCCTTCCCTAAACACTTAGCTGAGTCCTGTATCTATCTAGTGCTGTGCCCTTCTGCAGTTTTGCAGGCCTATGGATGCATACAGCCTATTTCAGGAGCTAGCCTGCATGTGTGCCCCCATAGCAAACAGCTTTTTCAGGGGGCACACACAGAAAGGGAGTAGAAAGTGCTGAAGGAAACCACAGAAAAGGGGTCATTCTGTGCAACACCATTGCAAAGATCAGGTACGTATAAGCCTTTTTTATTTTAATTAAAAAAAGTTTGACTTTACAACCACTTTAATAAACCATTCTCCCCCCCCCCACAGTCAGAACATGCTGTACATATTTACTTTTATTTAATAACTTAAACACAAGTACAGAATTGATTTTAATTTACCAGAATGATCATTCTGCAAGTTAGTGCAACATATCTTTTTGTATGTGGCTTTGACACACAGGGGGTTATTTACTAAAAGTTTAGTGTCAACTCTGCATAGAAACCAATCAGCTTCCAGGTTTTATTATCTAAGCTTATTTGAACAAACTGAAGTTAAAAGCTGATGGGCTACCATGCACATATTCTGAGGGCACCAGGTTTAGTAAATCTTCCCTATAAAGTCTGTATGCACAGAAGAAAGCAAGCTCTCCATTGGGTTTTATGAATTCATAATAAAAGCAAGCTCGGCTAAACAAAACAGAGCAGAAAATCTCACTGTGCTATATACAATTTTTTTCTATTTTTATTTTCCATTTTTGCTTATACAGTATCCAATGTATCTGATTTGTTCACCAAACTTATTTTTTTTTTTTGCATGGTGGGGGGGCCCACTTAAACCCATATCAGATCTGAATATTGGTGGGGACCCTACGTAATTTGTTCAACATGTACAGTTTATCAAAAAGCGAAAAGAAAATAGCTAAGTACAGAAATAAATCAGTTAATTCATGTTTTCCTGCAAGCTTTCTTTATTTTGTAAATAATGCAATGAGGACCCCTCAAAATACATACCTTCTCCTCATCCTCCTTCTTGAGGGTCTGGTACGTGTGTTGGGGACATTCCAATTGCACTTTTTACCAAATAACTAGTAAACTAGCAGGGAAATGTGAACTAACAACACTTTAAACTTTTTTTTCCTTGGCAACTGTCACTTTTTTATGTACATGGTAGATATGAGCCACTTCACAGGCAGGTTTTTTGGGGGACCCAAATACATTTTATAAGAAATAGTGCTTCTTTAATGTTGCATTTTCAGCATGATTAAATTCACTGCTCCCTGCAAAACTGTTTTTTTTAGGGGGGGGGAGGGTGGCATTGGTACATGTTCCCTGGGGCTAATCCTTTGCTTTAAAAAAAAAAAAGCCTAAAAATTGAGAAAATTGGTTTGCAAGGTGTAGCTCCCATGGACTTCAATAGGGTTCAGATTGAGCATCCAAACTTCTGATATGTTTGGCTGAACCTCCCCAAACTGAACCTGGATGTGTGAAGCTAATCCCTATTACTATGAGTGATTCAGCAATTTGGGAGTTCAGGCTTTCAGACAAATGGCCAAACTGTTGGTCAATTGCCCCCCGTTTGGCAGGATCTGAAAATCACATATAGAAGCAGTGTTTCTACTGTTTCTAAATATGACAGCATCCCTCTGTCAATGGTTGCTAAGGAAGCAGTGGGTCCCTGCACCTGCTGTGTCTCTAGGAAAGGCTGACATCACTGGAAATCCCCAACCATGTGTCTAAAGAGGCAGTGACATTGACTAAATATGGCAATGGTCATATAAATGATGTCACCACATTCCTACCCCTTTTCTCACATAGCTGATGACAGTTCTGTGAGCTGTCATTTGGCTGGAGTACCATCAATATCAGTTTTGTGTGCCAGGTAATCTGTTTTTTTTTTTTTTGTGAGTTTGATTGTGGCAGGCATTGTGATTGACGATGGATTTACAAGGATGGACTTTTTGGGGGGATTTTCCTGTTTTTTAAATGAAGGACTTGTTTGGGTCTCTTTTTTTGTAGGTTACAGCTTTTTTTGTGTGAATGAGTAAGGTGGGATGTGGGGGGATATATAAATGTCCCCTTTTCATTAAAGAAATATTCCAATAAGACCCCCACCCTCAGACCCCCACAACCCTGGCTAGAAACCCTTGTCCTCATCAGTATGGGAACAAGGTTCTTTGCCAGAGGGATTCACCCTGGCAAGTCATCACCCATGTTGTAGGCATGTGGCCTGGCATAGGTCAAGGGGGGCACATGGGCACCCCCCCTTTTCTGGCCAGCCAGGCCAATTGCTGGTTTAAGGGTATGGTATTGATTTTTAGGGGGACCTCATGCTTTTTTTTTTGTGTGGAATACCCCTTACAATGTATAAAAGAATCAACAACATGTACACTAACAAAACAAATAACACAGTTTAAATTTCCAGCAAAGAAACTTTATTGTCAGCTTCCTAAAAAAAAACAGCACACAGACCAACGGTCCCTCAAAATCCATATAAGACCCTTAGTATTATGGAGCATCACAATTACCAGTATGGAATTTTTTCACTGTTTAAGGGCAAGGCTAGTTAAAAGATATGCATTAGAAGCTACTCATATATAAAGACACTAGATTCTATATTCAACAGCCTTGTACTGTTTAGTAAATAGCTACTATTCTCACAGCTCAAGGTCAGTCATTAAAATCCTAATGCTCTCAAGAGAATTTCAAATTCTGTTCTTGTTCAAGGACTATTCTAAAACATTATATTTGCCTCAGCAATTTGAAAACCGTTACTGTCAAAGAGGGTTATCCAATACATTACATTATGCTACATTATGAGTAGCAATGCTAATGAATACCCATTATCACTAAAATGATTAATTTATGCTTAAACATAGCAGAAAATAGTTACAGTATTTTCATTCTACTTTGCAGAAAATGTAATCATCACTTAAAAAAGAATTAGCTGTTTCTCTGCAAGCTTTCAACCCAAATATTTGTAAACATAGGATTTGTTTTTAAATTCAGTATACATGGGGCGCATGCATGGCAGCTAATGATTGCAGATGCATGTTAGACCCACTCAGCTTCACTGCCACTCCTCCTGGCTACTCCACAGCAAACACAGTCTTAGACCAGCAGTGGAGCACAGACACTGCACCCAGAGATTCATATGGGAAAAATTGGGTGCCAGAAACCACTCTCTACGCCCGCCACTGAGCCGCGGCCTAGCCGCACGGAGAAATACATCATGTGCTCTGCATACCTACTCTCAAGTGATCCGGCAATTCCAGCATCACTGACCGCATGGCTGAGGTAATCCGTTCATCAGCATCCATAGCACACTCCTCTCCTCCCTACCTCAAAGAAAGTATTAGATGCTAAACTGCACACTTTATTACAAAATATCTCCCACACCATTCCCAGCTAAAGTGGGGAAGATAGCTCAGGAGCTGAGGGGAAAAATGCACTAGTGGAGGAATGCACAGATCATCTAGAATCCAGATTTGATGAGTTACTCCAATATGTCCAAGTGCTTGAGATAGATAATCATACTTTGAAACAACAGGTCTCTCAGCTCTAGTCTCAGAAGGAAGACCTAGAAAATAGGAAGAGGAGGCAAAACCTACGTATCCGGGGAATGCCAGAGCCAGTAAGGGATGCTCAGCTACAGGACTATTTCATGGGTCTTTTTCATGGACAGAGCCCACCACACCCTGGCTTCTAAACTGCCAGAGCAGGAGCTGGGCCTAGAGACATCATCATCAGGTTTCACTATTATGACAATAAAGAGACTTTCCTTAACTCTACACGCAACAAAACTACAATTAATTACAGAGGAGAGAAAATACAGATATATATAGTGATATTTCCCCAATTACACTTGCAACAAGGCATTCACTTCGCAAAATGATCCTTCACTTGCAAAAAGACAGTATTATCTATTGCTGGGGATTCCCATTTAGACTTATGGTGACCAAAGATGGTATTTAACACAACATTAAAGATCTTCAAGAAGGAGAAGCTTTCCTAAGGAACCTGAGCTTACCTCCTCTACCAGAAGAAGCCTTGGCGGTCCCCATCCCATGGCCCAGGTCTACAACCACTCCAAACAAGATCTGGACACCGGCCAAATCCAAGATGAAGATCCAGATCCCGATCCCACAGTGCAACTCCTACGTCTTGGTTGTCAGCAGGAACCTGATTGAACTTCTCGCATCTATAGCCTGGCTAGGTGGTTTTCCTATGGCATTAATGTCTTTAAAACCTCATCTTTTATATCCTTTACAGGATACCAACTTTTTCCCATATGGATAACCTTTGGAAATAATATGGTTGTCATACTCCAAAAATAGTATTGAATTTGAAGAAATGGCAGGAGGTGTCTGTCATCTTTTTGACCTCCCTATGCTTTCCCAACTAATCTGTGGTATCTTCCATAGATTCCTGAGTTTGCTCAGGCTTTCAGATTTATTCTGTGTTTTGTTTTTAGTTTACTGGACACAAAGACCTTTCCTAGGCCCACATTGTAAAAATGGAGCGAAACCCAACTATATATACAAACATGTCTTGTGTCTATGTTTACCTTGTTTTTTTACACTGTCACAGTATGATAGCTACCTTTCTCAGGCCAATAGAATTTTTATATGGTTGTCTCCCATATTACAATGGCTTTACAAATATATTCTTGTAATGTTAAATGGCTAACTTCTTTTAGGAAGAGGTGGTTGACTATGAGAGAATTCTGACAATCTTAGGCGGATGTGATTCTAATTCAGGAAAAACACTTCCAGAAGGGGAGCTCTTTTAAATTCACCCTAAACATCTCCTCACAGTTTATACAGCATCTGACACAACGGGTAAGGGTGGGGCTGCTATCTTGACCAAACACAACTGCACCCTGCAAGTTCAAACCTTTATACTAGACACCAAAGGATGGTATATACTCCTTAACTGCAGATACAATGACATCCCTTTAACAATATTACATTTATATGCTCCAAATTCAGGCCAAATTGGCTTTCTTCAAGACTCCATATCCCCATTATTAACATCAGTCTACCCTCTCACAGTAGTTGTGTCAGCGTCCTGTCCCGAGTTTCCAAGTGGTCAGTCCACCCCTGCTCACCCCCTTTAACATCCATAACATAACTCTCATAAAGCAAAAGACATTACAATAAAAGCATAACAATAAAGCTGCAGTGTAAAGGATAGTGTGGGTGCATTAGCCTGGCACACAGTAAAGCATTAGGAAGGGAGGGGGGATGTCAGTCAATATAAATTGACGCAGTCTCTAGGGCAGGTGAGAGGTGAGACATAAACCAAGTTTAAAAGCCAAGCTACCTGAAAAATAAGTAACAGTAAAAAAAACTTTTCCTTTGTATTTTTTCAATATGGTATATATTGCTTTAAACCACAACATAACATTGAGCCTATTTTCACTAATTTGGGAAAGAACTATGTAGCAAACCATCCAGAGGAGGCTTCTCTCTGTGGAAAGTAGGCTGTCTGAGAAACAGGATCTCTTCCATAGTGAAATTAGGGCCAGTGTGATAACAGTTAAATTATTTACAAAGAATTCCAGTTTAGGTGTTGCTTATATTATAAAACAAAGGTAGAGACATCCAATTAGAATAGGCAATACTTCTTGCAGGTGGTAAAGGAAAAGAGTGAGTCCAAGTGCCATAAAGATTTGCAGGTCAGCGAGGCCACAAATACTAAGTGACTGTCAAAAGCTCTTAGCTTCAGATGGAGACTTGAAGGTAAGTTTGCCATTTGGTAATTGTAGATATAAAATAAAATAAACATAGGAATGTGCTAATAATAAATAAAAAAAAAAACAACCAATTAAAGTGTCCATAAATTAATTTGTGAAAATCCAAACACCATAAACATATCCAAAAATCGTCATGTGAAAAAATATAACACCGTGATCAATTCACCACCGAATAAATTGGATGAACTCACCAGAGCTATATGCTGCTCAAATTCCTGAGGACGTTGTGGTGACGAAACGCGTAGGGCGGGGCCAGTCGGATGCTGACGTCCTTACGCTTTTTTCCTGTGATTGTCGGAGATGATCCGCGGTGAGTGGAGCTTTTCACTGCTTATGCGATTGATGCTGGTGTCGGTCTAGACACCTTGTTTGTGAGTCACGATCTTTAAAATAAATGTGTATTGTTTTAAGACATGCTGCACTATTATGTTTTTTTCTTTGTCCCTAAATATGGTCCCAATGCTTATGGAGATATGGTGATTATTCATTCATGAAAGAGTGGCTGCAGAGCATTCCTCCTGAATATCTGGAATCTGCCTATACTACAGAGGGGTGTTTTCTATTATCTGAATATTACCACTGCAGAATACTACATCAAAGAGTCTGGAATTTGCTACATTCATCGCTCCCAGAGCAATAGCGCTTATGCTGGTCTATAATTTGAGCAGCATACAGCTCTGGTGAGTTCATCCAATTTATTCGGTGGTGGATTGATCGCGGTGTTATGTTTTTTCACATGACGATTTTTGGATATGTTTATGGTGTTTGGACTTTCACAAATGAATTTATGGACACTTTAATTGATTGTTTTTTTTTTTTGTTTATTATTAGCGCATTCCTATGTTTTATTTGATGCCAAAAATCTTTTTGGAGTTGGAGTTGCTGCTATACATAATTGAGGGTGTGGCGCTTTTCTATAATTATTCTGTAGATATAAAATAGTTGGATATGCAAGGATGAATGTAATACATCTTTGAAACACAGTTGAGCAGACTTGTTGGAAATCTTTGCATCTGCATGTCACTTCTATGTAGTAATCTGCAAAGGGCAGAATCTTGTGATTATCCATTTTGAATGCACTTTTCAATAGCATTGCAGTGTAGCTAGAATATCTGCATATTTGAGGTATATTACAATCACAGACCAGAGCAATCTTCTAATTTATGATTGAGTGCCCAAGTGGTGGACTCTTTCTGCTATGTAGGGAGTTTGGAGCCCTAATTCTTTAGTTATAGAAGTGGCAAATAATTCTAGCAGTGAGCTCACCTTGTAGGATTCTGGGGAACAGATTATGCTTAAGTTGTTCCTCCTGGACCAGATCTCCAAATCCTTGACTTTCTTCAGCAGGGTTTCTTAGATCTTTGAGTGTCTCTATAATGGTGTTAGCCTGTGGGAGATTATTTTTCTGGGGTTGAATCTTAGAGTTCTGCCTCAGATAGGTACTTTGCTCACTCTCTGTCTCCCTCCTCAATTCACTGATGCCAACTTCTACTGCTCTTTCCACCCCTGTGGTGATCATAAGGGACAGTAGAGATGCCACTGCTTATGCGATCCTTTCATGAGAGTTTTTCCCTGTTGTGTTCAGAGGAGAAGGGGATAGGAACCAGCTCTAATACACCTTGAGTCTGCACCATCAGCCATCTTGGGATTGAGAGCTGTGTTAGTGTCTCATAGCTGTCTCAGCACAGACTATGAGCAGGTTTGAGTCTTACCCAGGAACAGCTCCATATATCCGTTCCCTGTATGAAGCATCAGGTGATCTGGTATCAAGAGGTTCCTACCCAGCAGGTTTTCTTTCATTCTCAGTGGGAGCTGCTGTGTTCCAGTACCCTTCAATGTGGCACTAGATCAGGAAGTTGAATCATTTTTTTAACATGTAAAATAAAACCAGCTGAGTGAGCAAAGGGTGAAGCAAAGATAAATATACATTGTCTCTTAAAATTCTATGTAACCCATGTAGCACTTAATTAATGCAGTCACTCACTAAGGAACAACCATTCTATTATATAAATCTGTGACCTATGATAAATGCAAGGTCTGATGAATTGGACTCCACTGACTAGTGAGGGCACAGGATGTAGAAAGGTTTGTCAATACCCAATCCATGCTGTAGAAATAGGAAGAAATAGCCTGATCACCGCACACCTTTCCCGGCTCGAGTATGCTCCACGCCATGCAGGCAATTGGATCCTGGAGAAATAATTACTGGGATGACCTGCCCTCTTCCTATCTCTGAATCTCCAGTGCTATGATTGTTAAAACTGTGGGCTCCAGGCTAAGCTGCTGTAAAAAAGTTGCATTAGGACTCACTCCCTCCTTTACCATTAAGAAAGGTTATTTCATTGTTCACACTGCCTGTTATAGAATAACTGAATGGGGGGTGGGATTCTAATGTGTCACAGGATTCCCTTCCTCATTCTGACAGCTTGTTTTAATCCATTGAATACCCTGATGTTTATAAATGTTTCTTGATGAATAAGGTGTTCAAAAGTATGATTACATAATTGTTTTCGAGAATCGTGGTATAAATATTTTCTTGGTATTAACCACCTCCCGTCCGGCGGTTGTATATAAATGGCCGGACAGTGGCAGCGCAGGTTTGGGTGGCCATTTATAAACGGCCTCCCCGCCCCCTGCTTGTGTGCGCTTCCTGGTAGTGCGCAGCACCGCGATCAGTGATCACATGCAGAGTAGTAAGCAAGATGTCACTTCTGACATTGCTTACTACGTGTGAAATCTGTGAATGATCACAGAGGTCACATGGTACAAGACTATTCCATGTGACAATCTGTGACCAATCACAGCTCACACAGTAGTTCTCAATGGCTGCAGGAATGCAGACAGAGAGAAGGAGATTTGATTGCATTTACATCCTATATGGGTGTAAAAGCAATCAGTGTGAAAAAAAAAAAAATCTTCATCACCTCGCAGATGGGCAGAGCTTTGATATTGAGACACTGGCACATTAAATGATAAGTGCATGTTCAAGTGATTTTATCCACCCCCCCACCCTACTATGCTAGTCTAGCCACACCACCAAAGATACATAACTACCTTGCAATCCTGCTCATGACCTTTGTTTGTTGCATGTGACCCAAAGTAGGCAGTGCTTAAGAGACTATAGATTTCTACTGTATGGTGTGGCTGACACACTGTGGATTTCCAACTGAATGTAAACAAAGAATGGAGTTCTCAAGCATGACTGCAAAGTAAGAAAGTATGCATCTAGGGAGGTAGAGGGGGGGACTTGGCTAGCATATTGGAAAGGGTATGAGAGATAAGCGAATTTAGTTTGAAATGTCCTCTGATTTTTTTTTTCATGCTAGGGAAACCAGTTCTTATATGCCAGCTAAATATATAACTTAGAGGATACTATCAGCTGTCATTCTAACTGTTCTGTTTTCCTTTATGTCGGCTAGCAGTTAGATTAATGTCACATCAATCTGTTTCTTTAAGGTATATATACTGTAAGATGCATAGCATAATTATTCAGTTTGAATAGATGTCAGCAGATACTTTGTAAAGCTACAAAGATAAAAAAGGATATATCTATTCTACTTGTGCCTATGACTGCAGTTCAAATAAAATTGGTCTCTTAACCTTACTTTAATAAAACTAAGACCATTATTGAGTTTTAATTTACACTAGTTAATTTAATTGTGAGGCAGGGAAGAAATAATGCAGTTAACACATGCAAGTAAATAATTCCCTGATGATTTTTGCTTATTGCTCAAACGTAGAAAACACAGCAGTCTGATAAATCTGCATTCAGCATTTAAAGGGAATCATGTTAACTTTCTCTACAAGTTACTTTGCAATTCCCTATCCCATAAGGCTTCAATCTTGATGGATGTCCCAAAGGAAAAATTGAGTTGTGTGCTTACAACTGGAGATGAGCACAGTGCACCTGGCAACAAGAATCAAGTGAACTGATCAGAAAAACAAACAGCTATGCAGATTTTAATCATTGCCTTTATTTCTGCTAACAATTCTTGAACTTTTATGTCTGTAATGGGACCACTGAGTTCTCCAAGAAAGCACTGGTAAGCAGAGATTATGATGCTGAAAAGCACAATTAAATGAGGAGGCTTCTATTTATATACTTATTCCAAAAAATGCACAAACTAATATATTTTTTTTTAAATAAATTTTGAATGTCTAGTATCAGGATAATGTGGCAGCTGCTATGTTTTTATGGAAAACTAGCGCAGATTTGCATTTTTCAGAATATTCTAATTATATAACACTGGGTTGTATATGTTTAATTCTTATTGTATAGATAGATAAGGTAGCTAATATATACACAATATTGCCAAAAGTATTGGGGCACCCCTCCAAATCATGAGATACAGGTGTTTCAATCACCTCCATGGCCACAGGTGTATAAAATCAAGCACCTACGTACGCAGACTGTTTCTACAAACATTTTTGAAAGAATGGGTCGCTCTCAGGAGCTCAGTGAATTCAAGTGAAAGGTTGCCACCTGTGCAATAAGTACATCCGTAAAATTTTCTTGCTACTAAATATTCCACAGTCAACTGTTGGTAGTATTTTAAAAAAACTGGAAGCAACTGGGAACAACAGAAATTCAGCCACAAAGTGGTAGGCCATGTAAAATGATAGAGTGGGGTTAGCGGATGCTGAAGCGCACAGAGCTCTGCAGTCAGTTGGTGACTTCTGCGCAAATAGCTAAAGACCAACAAATTTTGTGTTGCCTTCAGATTAGCACAACAACAGTGCGTAGAGAGCTTCATGGAATGGGTTTTCATGGCCTGCCAGCTGCATCCAAGCCTTATATCACCAAGTGCAATGCAAAGCGTCAGATGCAGTGGTGTAAAGCATGCTACCACTGGATTCTATAGCAGTGGAGACATATTCTCTGGAGTGATGAATCAAGCTTCTCTGTCTGGCAATCCGATGGATGAGTCTGGGTTTGGCGCTTGCCAGGAGAACAGCACTTGCCTGACTACATTATGGCAAGTGGCAGGTTTGGTGGCAGAGGGATTATGGCGTGGAGTCGTTTTTCAGGGGTTTGGCTTGGCCCCTTAGTTCCAGTGAAGGGAAGTCTTAAGGCGTCAGCATACCAAGACATTCAGGACAATTTAATGCTCCCAAGTTTGTGGGAAAAGTTTGGGGAAGGCCCCTTCCTATTCCAACATGACTGTGCACCAGTGCACAAAGCAAGGTCCATAAAGATATAGATGAGCGAGTTTGTGGTGGAGGAACTTGCCTGGCCTGCACAGAGTCCTGACCTCAATCTGACAGAACACCTTTGGGATGAATTAGAGCAGAGACTGCGAGCCAGGCCTTCTTGTCCGACATTAGTGCCTGACCTCACAAATGCGGTTCTGGAAGAATGGTCAAACAATCCCATAGACACACTCCTACACCTTGTGGACAGCCTTCCCAGAAGAGTTGAAGCTGTTATAGCTGCAAAGGGTTGGCCAACTCAATATTGAACCCTATGGACTAAGACTGGGATGTCATTAACGTTCATGTGCGTGTAAAGGCAGGCATCCCAATACTTATGGCAATATAGTGTATTTATAGGTAGCCTTTAAGCTGAACACAGACTAAGGCTTAACAATATGGACTGTATGGTCATATTGATTGTTACAGACTGCATTTTTAATCTACTTAAATTTAAAGAAAAAATTCCATCTCATCTTACCTCTACAACCATATTTCATTTCTATGTTTGTATTGGATCCTATATGAATCCACATGCTAAACTTTGTGTACAATAAATTTAAAACAATCATATCACACCTATTGGCTGGCCTAGAGTCATCTTCATGCATATTGATTTCAGCTAAAATACGTGACTAACATCTATCTTATATCTTAAGCCTGCTCATTTATAATAAGTACATTTTCAAATTATTGGTTAAACCCAGTCATGACTGGTTCTCAATAAAGGAGAACTGCAGGAAGAATAATCTGTACAGACTGCTGGTGGCATGTGAATTGTGTTTCCACTTAAATATTAATGTGAATAATATGATACCATCAGGTGATGTTTTGTCCCTGTGCATAATTTGTACAGAATTACTGTAGTTCCTGCAATTGAAGTCTAAGGGACTGAAATCAATCAGCTATCAATATCACTGCACTAACATAAGGGTTTTCAGAGTTAAGTTAAATGTGCCTTTTCCAAAATACTTTTACCGAGGTATAAAATCAGATAATAGAAATAATCAACATTCTGGGAATATTCCAGTGAACACAAAATATGGTATATAGCAATAATATGAATTAGATCTACTGTTATGAAAATGTAAACATATATTACATGGGGCTCATGCGCTGCTGGCTCTGGTGATGGATGCTCACTAACAGAGCTCCTCAGCTATCCCGGCCGAACACCGACTAGCGCCGCAACAAGGAGATCAAACGATCACCGAAGGGAAGCTCTCCTCCCTTGGAATCACCTGACACAATGCCCAGATGCTTCAAGTCTCCCTGTCAGCCACGGAAGCTGACAGACTTTTACCCAGCACACAATTTCTGCAGCCAAGAGCCCAGCAAAATCAAGGCCCAGAATAGAGGATCCCACACGTTTAGAACCCCACATGCCTGCCATCCCTCATGAAGCTCACTCACAGCTGCAGTCAGCCATTGAAGCATTTCCTGCATCTGACCAGCCAGTATCTGAGCTGACAATGAAAAATATGCTATTGTCATTAAGACAAACTCTACACTGTGAGCGGTCATAGCTCATATATCTAACCCTGTACAAGAACATACAAAACGACTGAATAATATTGAAAAAAAATGGGCTACCTGCATACGGCTCACATTATGGTAGATGCACATATTGAGCATGACTACAACATAAAAAATGGGCGACCTGCATACGGCTCACAATATGGTAGATGCGCATACTGAGCATGACTACAACATAAAAAATGGGCGACCTGCATACGGCTCACAATATGGTAGATGCACATATTGAGCATGACTACAACATAAAAAATGGGCGACCTGCATACGGTTCACAATATGGTAGATGCACATATTGAGCATGACTACAACATAAAAGATGGGCGACCTGCATACGGCTCACAATATGGTAGATGCACATACTGAGCATGACTACAACATAAAAAATGTACGACCTGCATACGGCTCACAATATGGTAGATGCACATATTGAGCATGACTACAACATAAAAGATGGGCGACCTGCATACGGCTCACAATATGGTAGATGCACATACTGAGCATGACTACAACATATAAAATGGGCGACCTGCATATGGCTCACAATATGGTAGATGCACATATTGAGCAGAACTACAACAATTAAAACTTAAAATAGCGGATCTGGAAGACCGCTCAAGAAAGAATAGTATAAAATTCCGGGGCATTCCAGAATCAGTTGCCCCTGAGACCCTGATGTCTTATCTCCAACAACTAATGAAACACCTCATACCATCGCTAATGGATGTATTTGTGTGAAAAAAAGATAAAAATTTCATATGGGTTCAATTTTGCTTGACCGTGCAATTGTCATTCAAAGTGCGACAGCACTGACAGGTGAAAATTGGCATGGGCAGGGTGGGGGTATAAGTGCCCAGTAGGCAAGTGGTTAATATAGGATATTCTACATGGTATTGGATGTTCCAACCATTCATAGCACTGCTATACTCTTTATTATGCAAATGTAATCCAACACATAAGGGTTATTTGATTAAAATATTCAGACTATTACAATCTTAGCTTTAAATATGGGATTTCAGCTGCCATTTATGTCACAGGAACAGTATGGAATATTTGTGCTTGTAACAAAATGAAGATGGTGTGTAGTCATAGCTCCACTAGAAAAATTTCAAATACCTGTTTGCATACTTAACAGTGCCCACATTACATTTATTTCACATAGAATGGATTATGATTTGAAATGTATTTGGAGGACAAATATTTATGCTGCCATGCTGATATGATTTAGGAGATATGTACATGCAAAAATTACCTTTTATAATACTGAAAGAGAATACTAAATAATTGTAGTATAAACAAGTGCATTGTATTGTGGTTTAATATTTCACAACCAGACATCACAATACAAAATGTTCTCAGTGAAGTTGTGCCTAAAAAAAACAGTGTACATTTTCACCTTTGTCACTACCTGCACTGCTGAACGCATGCATCTCAGATCCTAAGAAATGCCCATTCCCCTTCTCCAAAGTCTTCAGGGAAATGACACAGAGCTCAATAATGGCAAGCAAGGGAGATGCAATGGACCCAGAAGATTGACACTGGAAAGTGTTGGTTTTGAAAGGTCATTTCTCAGGAACAGAATGGCATTTAGCAGAGTGAGCGATGAGAAAAGTGAGCATGTACGGTCTTCTTTGGGGGAAATTTACTAAAATTAGAGCAGACAGAATCTGGTGCAGCTGTGCATGGCAACCAATCATGTTCTAGCTTTCAACTGAATAAGTTGTTATTAAAAGGAACTACTTGTAAATGTAATGAGCCTGTTGAATCTACAAAAAAAAACAAGTAAACGTGCAGCAAACAATATTCTTATTTTTAAAAAATAATTGGGATTTGGAGGAGGCTGAGAGCAATAGACGGTACTTTTTTTGAGTTAAGAGTACCTACTTGAATACATTTTTTTAACCTACAGTGTCACTTTAAAGTATCTAAAATCAAAACCTATTTTTCCTTTATTTTGGAGAAGATTTTGTACTCTGCAGTTTTATTGTTGTCTGTTCAAGAGTTCAGGCAGGGAGCTGTCCAGGTGGCTCAGCAAAAGAGATACAAACGTCCTTTCTATCTTGTTTCTGGTGAACTTCTAACTCCTTATTCCTACCATTAAGTTCCTATTTTAGCCATGTCTTTGCACTTCCTGTTTGCCAGATTATTGTGCTCTTCTCCATTTAACATCTTGCAACTTACACTCCTGCTGCCATCTGCATCTCCATTACCATTTGTTACTGACCTTTGGTTTGTTCCTTGACTGTGCTTATGCTTGATTTCATCCTGAAACCATTTGTTACTAACCTTTGGCTTGTTCCTCGACTTCTGTTTTATCCCAACCTGCAACAACTTGTTACCAACAACTTGTTTACTGACGATGCTTCTGCTTGACCCCTACCTGTTACATGCTCTGCTACACCCTGGCTTGCTCACCTCCTTGTGGGGCAATCCTGAGGACCCTGAACTGCCCCTAGCATACAGAGAAACCCATCTGCACCATCAGGAGCAGTAAGTTTTTAGACCCCACGCTTTGGGTGAGCCCACATAACCCACCAGGGGAATCTCCTTGTATATTTATCCTGCTGGCTTCTGTGTGAGCCTTTCCACTGCTATAGTCACTGGCCTTCAAGCCTGACCCCGATTGTGACAGTATCCTGATTGGGAAAATACACCTTCTCTACTTTTCCTAGTGAGCCTTGTATCTTGCACTGAAAGTGAGGAAACATAACAGGGTTTTAAACCTTTCCTAATCCAAAAAAATAAAAATAAAATTGGTTAAGGTTTGCTAAAACATTTATATCACAAAAAAGAGTAAAATAGTACAATGTTAACTGTAGCAATTAAACAATCAAAGATACAAATAGCTATTCTGTACTAGATTAAGGCAGGTCATACATTATGCAATTTTCTTTCCTTCATCCACAGGTCGAAGGAAAGAAAATTGCTTGACTCCCCCACCAACACAATCAGTGTTGATGGGGGAATTTCTTCCACAGAGCTACTGTGTTCTATCATCAGAGGGCCTCCTCAACTGGCAGAATACAATGAACACTGCTGGCAGCTATAGCCATTGGCAGTGGTCAGGGAAAAAAATGCACAGGCTGGTGTACTGAAGTTGATATACAAAAAGCATATGAAATCATAAAAATAAACACCTGCAGCACCACACAATCAGAGTGCAATAATTAATCACAGAGTGCAGCAAATCACATATCTATGTAAAGTGCAACAATTAACACAAATATAAATACATGAATCCCAAAGTGCAGTATGATATCACAATACAAATGAAGTATTTATGTATAGAAGTGCACAAAGTGCTAGTAAAGTGCAAAGAAGTCTTGTATAGTCCAGAAAACATATGTATTATAAATCCTACATGAAAGATTCATATTGTTGCCAGGCTTTTCCCAGTCTAAAAAAGCACCACCTTATGAAATGAGCACTCACCAGAAATTTTGCTAGGAATTGTGTAGCAAGCTTAGCATATCATCATAGGTATGTGTCATCCAGGGTAACCTATGCATCCATTCACAGTGCTTTCCTCTCCAGTTCCCAGCACCCAGCCAAGCTGTAGCAAATAAAAATCACACAGGAGTCAGCAAAGATAGTAATAGTGTAGTATTTATTGCGCCATTAAAATCACATGCATAGCATGCCAAACAAACGGACTGATAAATCAATGCAAAACCACTGTAACATAGAAAGCTGCTGCTGACAGATATGCAGCAATGTGACATCCACACTACATTTTCCATTCCAATGCATTTCAGCCAATAGGCTTTTTTCAGGGGACCTATGAATATGGACTATTCACTTGCCTGCTCTATTAAACTTTGATTAATAAGTTAATGTCATTCTATTTTCAAGATCCAAAAGTAGGACTTGTGGAAGATACAATGTCCCTGATAGCAATCACCACTTCCCTCTGCTTCTTAGAAACACTAGCAAAAATGTGGGAAGTTCCTATGTGAGAATTGCGGTTGTTTCAGAGAGTGAAAGTTAATTTGTTTGTATGCACATGAGGACACTTTTCAGTTTTTAGCTCCACTCTATATACACTATCATTTGATTCAGCTGTTCCAATCAACTTCATGGCCACAGGTGTATAAAATCAAGCACCTAGACATGCAGGCTGCTTCTACAAACATTTGTTAAAGAATGGGTCACTCTCAGGAGCTCAATGAATTCAAGCATGGTGCCGTGATAGGTTGCCAGCTGTGCAATTAGTCCATCCGTGAAATTTCCTTGCTACTAAATATTCCACGGTCAACTGTTAATGGTATTATAACAAAGTGGAAGCAACTGAGAACAACAGCAACTCAGCCATGAAGTGGTAGGCCATGTAAAATGACAGATCAGGGTCAGCGCATGCTGAAGCGCACAGTGCGTAGAAGTTTCCAACTGTCTGCAAAGTCAGTAGCTAAAGACCTCCAAATTTTGTGTGGCCTTCAGATTAGCACAACAAAAGTGCATAGAAAGCTTCATGGAATGGCTTTCCATGGCCGAGCAGCTGCATCCAAGCCTTAGAAGCACGATTTGTCACTCCAGAGAACACGTCTCCACTGCTCTAGAGTCCAGTGGCAGCGTGCACCACTGCATCCGACAATTTGCATTGCACTTGGTGATATATGTCTGGCAATCCGATGGACATATCTGGGCTTGGCAGTTGCCAGGAGAACGGTACTTGCCTTACTGCATTGTGCCAAGTGTAAAGTTTGGTGGATTATGGTGTAGGGTTGTTTTTCAGGGGTTGGGCTTGGCCCCCTAGTTCTAGTGAAGGGAACACTTAAGGCGTCAGCATGCCAAGACATTTTGGAATATGTAATGCTCCCAACTTTGTGGGAACAGTTTGGGGATGGCCCCTTCCTGTTCCAACATGACTGCGCACCAGTGCACAAAGGTCCATAAAGACATGGATGAGCGAGTCTGGGGTTGAGGAACTTGACTGGCCTGCAAAGAGTCCTGGCCTCAACCCAATAGAACACCTTTGGGATGAATTAGAGCCGTGACTGCAAACCAGGCCTTCTCATCTGACATCAGTGCCTGACCTCAAAAATGCGGTTCTGGAAGAATGGTCAAACATTCCCAGACACACTCCTAAACTTTGTGGACAGCCTTCCCAGAAGAGCTGAAGCTGTTATTGCTGCAAAGGGTGGGCCAATTATTATTGAACCCTGCGGGCTAAGACTGGGATGGCATTAAAGTTCACGTGCGTGTAAAGGCAGGCAATATGGCAATATAGTGTAGCTTTTCTTTAATATGGGCTGATAAGACCCTTGTGATTGAGTGAAAGACCTGTCAATGCCAAAGATAAATAAGAAGCAATTTAAGCAGCTATTTTACTAGAGAGGCAGATAGCTAAAGCATGTACCATAGATGGCTGAGCTTTAAGGCAAGGAGTGCATATCTTGACGTTCTGATTGTAGATATATTTGGAACAGTGATAGGGCTAAGTAGTCTACATACATGAGTTCTGGATTGTAAGAATTGTAACAAAAAAGAAAACAATAGAATCAGCCACATAACAGGAAGAGTAAAAATGTTGAAAACTCAAGCAACCTCAAGGGGCTGGAAACTGCTGCTATTGTTATTTAGGGGAAAGGAGAACTCAAGAGTAGGTCAGACTAGGTATAGGTGCCAATTTGATTTTTACCTGATATAAATGAATACAGGGTAAAAACAGGTACCGTAAATCTGTATCTGGGGGCTCAGGATAGAAACAAGTAAAGCTTTTTTTCTCAGCATCAATTTATCTAGGTTGTGAATCCCAGGTCAGTGATACTCTGCTGGGGATGATCCATTAACAACCCTCCTCTACTGAAGACATTGTTTAGGGAGATCCTTCTTTAATAATAAGTTTAGCTGGGTATTCCTATCCATAGGGAACTTGTGAAAGCAGACCTGCTTACAGTTACTATGGATGCTGTTACTTTTACTTAACGTCGACAAGAGTGATTATATTTGTTGCCCATGCCAATGTTTTATTGTGCTTTTTGATCAAGCTACTTTCAAATTCAATATAAACTTCATATTGATTTACACTAACTTGTGTGTGAGTCAGTTTTACAGTGGAGATTTATTCTGGTCACAAGAGTGCGGTGGTGTCAGCAGAGGTTGGGCTTTCAGAAAGAGAACCTGAAAATTACTGAGCAACCCTTAAGGGGGCAATGCTCCATATAATAAAGTAGCTAATGTGGGTAGTCCCTCTTGACATCCTAGTTAACCTTTGTTAGGATCACCGTGTTTGATGTCAGTGCTGCAATTTACTGTGGACTGTTGTTTAAAGGGACAAAGCTTTTTGTAACCCAGTAAGTTCCCACACAATAAATTATTTGGAGAATGGGGAGGGATTAGTGTTGGCCAATTTGTTTATCACTTGATGGTAACTACCACTTGCTCCCAATACGTTCCCAGGTAATATAGAAATTGTATTTGTCAGCAATGCACATAGGATAATGCTCTGAATTGCACAGTGAATATGGCGATGCTAACTTTCTAAAACTGCTTTTACACCTATGTGCATGAATGCTCTATGCAATTTCCAGTAATCTCAGTTGGTGGCTTTAAATCAGAATTTAGAATGTTACATTTTAAATGTATTTCTTCAGAAATAGCTGTAACACTTTTTTAAAAAAAAGTTGTGTAATTTTTGTTATATGAACAATGAAGTACAATTAGAATTCACCATTTTTTAAATCATTTGTTTTTAATATACCCATTGTCTTCAGCTGAATGTGGAGCAACAATCACCGGAAATGAAGGAACACTGCTGTCTCCAAATTTCCCTGCAAACTATGACAACAATCATGAATGTATTTACAGAATAGAGACTCAACCAGGAAAAGGAATCCATTTAAGAGCTAGAACATTTCAACTGCATGATGGTGATATACTAAAGGTAAAAATAAATACATATATACTAATTTTATTTTACTACGATTTATTTATATTTGTGAACTCGTTGAATATTTGTTAATGAGAATCATTTGGAATCCATTGGAAATGTTCAAATCATTGTATAGCACAAAACAGTCCATAGATATAGATACAGATATGTTGGAGAAAATGGAGTGTGTACATGCAATATGGAGGTAGGGCAAGTATTAGAAATGCTGAGTTTACTATGTGAGCATTTTGTTTAAATGTATTGATGTGGAAGCAGTAAAGTCCCATATGAAAACATTTTTGGAATATTGGAATATTCTCTCTCTCTCTCTCTCTCTCTATATATATATATATATATATACAGTCATGGCCGAAATTGTTGGCACCCTTGATATTTCTCCAGGAAATCATGTATTTCTCACGAAACGTATTGCATTAACACATGTTTTGCTATACACATGTTTATTCCCTTTGTGTGTATTGGGACAAAACAAAAAAAGGGAGGAAAGAAAGCAAATTCGACATAATGTCACACAAACCTCCAAAAATGGGCTGGACAAAAGTATTGGCACCCTTTCACAACTGCGGATAAATAAGAATGTTACAAGCATGTGATGCTCCTGTAAACTCACCTGGGGCAAGTAACAGGTGTGGGCAATATAGAAATCACACCTGAAAGCAGATAAAAAGGAGAGACGTTCACTTAACCTTTGCATTGTGTGTCTGTCTGTGCCACACTAAGCATGGACAACAGAAAGAGGAGACGAGAACTGTCTGAGGACCTGAGAACCAAAATTGTGGCAAAATATCAACAATCTCAAGGTTACAAGTCCATCTCCAGAGAACTAGATTTGCCTTTGTCCATAGTGCGCAACATTATCAAGAAGTTTGCAACCCATGGCACTGTAGCTAATCTCCCTGGTCGTGGACGGATGAGGAAAATTGATGAAAGATTGCAACGCAGAATAGTCCGGATGGTGGATAAGCAGCCCCAAACATGTTCCAAAGACATTCAAGCTGTCCTGCAGGCTCAGGGAGCATCAGTGTCAGCGCGAACTATCCGTCGACATTTAAATAAAATGAAACGCTATGGCAGGAGACCCAGGAGGACCCCACTGCTGACACAGAGACATAAAAAAGCAAGACTACAGTTTGCCAAAATGTACTTGAGTAAGCCAAAAGCCTTCTGGGAAAACGTCTTGTGGACAGATGAGACCAAGATAGAGCTTTTCGGTAAAGCACATCATTCTACTGTTTACCGAAAACGGAATGAGGCCTACAAAGAACAAAACACAGTACCTACGGTAAAATATGGTGGAGGTTCAATGATGTTTTGGGGTTGTTTTGCTGCCTCTGGCACTGGGTGCCTTGACTGTGTGCAAGGCATCATGAAATCTGAGGATTACCAAAGGATTTTGGGTCGCACTGTAGGGCCCAGTGTCAGAAAGCTGGGTTTGCGTCCAAGATCCTGGGTCTTCCAGCAGGACAATGACCCCAAACATACGTCAAAAAGCACTCAGAAATGGATGGCAAAGAAGCGCTGGAGAGTTCTGAAGTGGCCAGCAATGAGCCCAGATCTAAATCCCATTGAACACCTGTGGAGAGATCTTAAAATTGCTGTTGGGAAAAGGTGTCCTTCCAATAAGAGAGACCTGGAGCTGTTTGCAAAGGAAGAGTGGTCCAAAATTCCGGGTGAGAGGTGTCAGAAGCTTATTGATGGTTATAGGAAGCGACTGATTTCAGTTATGTTTTCCAAAGGGTGTGCAACCAAATATTAAGTTAAGGGTGCCAATACTTTTGTCCAGCCCATTTTTGGGGTTTTGTGTGACATTATGTCATATTTGCTTTTCTGCCTCTGTTTTATATTTGTTCCAATACATACAAAGGGAATAAACATGTGTATAGCAAAACATGTGTTAATGCAATACCTTTTTTGTGTGAAATACTTGATTTTCAGGAAAAATATCAAGGGTGCCAACAATTTCGGCCATGACTGTATATCATTTTTTAATTTATTTTTTTGCATATATTGAAAATGGCCAAAATTGTAGCATTTCAAATATATGTCAATACATAACAGTATGTACATAAGGGCGTATTACACATGTACCATGTAAACGTGTGCATGTTGGTACATACATTGAGTCATATGTGATCAGCATTAATCAGTAGCATGCCACACACACAATGTACCACCCTCAGTATCTCCTCTTCTTCAGCTCCTTTAGCCATACAGCCCTGGCTTTCCCTTGCTGCTGTCCTGGTCATTCACCTTTTCCCACTGTTCTCTGTCCCTTCTCCTTTTGGCCCCTCCTTTACATGTCTGGCCCACATATCCATGCCTCCAAAGTAAAAAAAAAAGAGTTTAAACTCATACAATGAAATGATGGAAATGAAACATTTGATGTTGGGTGGCCAGTAGGAGGAAAAATGCCCTGAGGTTGGTGTCAGAAAGATGAAAAATGTAAGAAGCTTTTAAGTGCATTATGGGCTTGAGATGGGGCTAAGGGGCTAGAAGACTTTGTTTGGGTCTTGATTTCACTGTGGTTGATAGGGGTTTCTGGAAGCATTTTAGAGCAATTCTGGAGGGGCTGAGATCTCTGAAGGGGGCTAGGGCTCTGTGAAGGAGTCGAGAGGGCCCTAATCAGGCTATGGGCCCTTGCCATGTAAGCAATTGTGCAGAAGAGTATTAAAAAACAGATTAGGATCCCCCCAATTCATACGAGACCCTTTAGGTCTATAGGTAAAAAGTAAAAATTGTATGTGGCCCCATTGAAAAAAGGTGTGAGGTTCCAATCAAATTACATATCGTACCGATTTTATGGGGGAACTTCAAGCAAAAATCAAAAAAAAATGCATGAGTTCCCCCAAAAAATCTATACCAGGCCCTTATCTGAGAATGCAGCCTGGGATATCAGGAAAGTAGGGGAACAAATGTGTGCACCCCCCTCCTGAACCATACCAGGCCACATGCCCTCAACACTGGGGGGGGTATCTTTTCAGGGGGGACCTCCCTGGCAAAGCATCTTTTTCCTCCTGTTGATGAGGACAAAGGCCTTTTCCCCACAACCCTAGCCTGGTTGTTTTAAGGTCTGTAAGTGGGGAGCTTATTGGAATCTGGAAGCTTCCTTTAAAAGTAAGGGGACACCAAAATACCAGGCCCTGCCTATTCATTAACATAAAACGTAAAGTGTGAATAAAACTCAAATTTTTATACAAGTCTCTGTATTAAGTAAATAATCCCAGGATGTAGTGTAAAAAATCCTCTTGCGCTAAAAATGGTGAACAACTAGTACAGCTGCCAACACTCTCCTACTAATACCTAGTGTAGTGTACAAACATAAATAAATATATATAGTGTGGCGCTCAAAATAAATAAATAAATATCAATATGTGATCAATTAATATACAAAAATAACATATAATGATTAATAAAATAAATACTCCATAAAAATAATGACAATAATACCTCAAGTGATCACACTCTAAAAAATCGAAGTGTCTCAAATAAATATATAAGTGCATCCATAAATAACTCAAGTGATCACACTCTAAAATGAATCAAGTGACTTAAATAAATCACATGCTTATAATTACCATATAGGTGATCAAAAAATTAATACCAACTTAATAAAAAGTGTAAAAGTGCCAAAAAATAGTGCAAAAGAATACATAAATGTCCGTTCCTTCAAAAAATCAAATATAATAATGTTCTTCAAGTGATAAATCAATTCATGCAATAAACGGTGATACTCAATGGGTGATTTGTGCCAAAATCTTCTCCAAACAGTGGCTAAAATGCCTCCTCACCTCCTCCCTGCGACCCCTAAGGGCCAACAGGCTTGTAGGATCAACCTGGATCCTAGAATCAAAGAGGGCCAACACCTTTTCCTTCCTTCTTTGTCTTTCCTGGTGGGCCTCCTACTTCCCTTATGCAGCCAAGGTGCCTTAAAGAACAATGGCTCACCAATCCAGTGAGCCAAAGAAGAAAACACCCTCTAAGTGTAGTATTAAAGACTCCTTTATTTCCAAAATGCAATGTAGCAGAACTCACATATCTCAGCAGTCCTCCCTCCTCACCGATGTGTGGGTACACCGAGTCCGCAGTCTCCGGTGCGCGGTGACGCACTTCCGGCGTGCGACGCCATCTTGCTACACCAGGAAGTCCCAATTCACATGCAGTGTACCCAGTGTAAAGACAAAGAAGGAAGGAAAAGGTGTTGGCCCTCTTTGATTCTAGGATCCAGGTTGATCCTACAAGCCTGTTGGCCCTTAGGGGTCGCAGGGAGGAGGATTGGTCATTATTTTTATGGAGTATTTATTTTATTAATCATTATATGTTATTTTTGTATATTAATTGATCACATATTGATATTTATTTATTTATTTTGAGCGCCACACTAATCCCAGGATGTATATCCATCATCAATCACATTGGCCAGCACTGTAGATCCAGTCAATTATGATACCAATGCTTGCCAACCCTCAGAAAAACAAAACAAATACTGCTCACAAATGCATAGCCGGTCCTTTTGCTTCACTCATGCCAAATAACTGGTCTGGCTGATGACAGCTGATATATACAAAAGGACAAGGTCTCACAAGTGACATCACTGAACATATATTGACATGACTATATTTGGTCAATTGCAAAGATGCACTCTAAGTAGTGCCAGTATGTTGAATTAAGAAAGGAGCCTTGTGAGGCCTCTGATACATCAGTTTCTTATGTCTTGTGTGTTCCAGTCTTCACAATAAACATGACAAAACGTGTCTATTTGGAGTGCTGGTGAATTTACATCTTTGCAATTAGCTCTGGAATGGAACCATCCATGGCATTCACTTTGAGCACTCATTATTACAAGATCGAAGAGTGTGAGGAGTGCAGATTCTTTTTGGATTTTATAGATTTGGCTAATGATGTCACGGTTTCTCAGGATAAGACATGCATCAGCAGGAGGTATTTTTGGTTTCTTTTGATGAGTTGGCAGACTTTGGGCATTATGCTTGATGCTAATCTGCATCATAAGATGACACGATTGATGATAGATGTTCATTATAGGACATTTTGGTGTTTTTGTTTTAGTTAACTGCTTGCCGAATGCCTGCCCGCACTGCACTGTGGGTGAGCTGTGGCTGTATACAAAGCGACATACTGGTACATCGCCGCCTAATTTTGGTGCAGGCGTGTGCTCCCCATCCAGCACCCACTGTGCTTGCACACAACGGGAGCCTGTCAGCAAGTCCCAGCCAATGATTCACAGACAGGACCTGCTGATCGGCTGTGTGCAAGCACAGCCCAGAGCTCTTGTGTTGGTAAACAACACAGACCACTGAACCAAGAAAGCGAAAGGCATAATAAACTGAGAGATCGGCCAGTAAAAGCAGCACACTTTACAAACATTACACATGGTTAAGTATGTACAACCCCTTCATTGCCCTAAATGTTAACCCTTTCCCAGCCAGTGTCATTAGTACAGTGACAGTGCACAGTATTTTTATAGTAGTACTATTTACAGTGGTTTGTAAGCACTACCAATCAATATACACTTATTGATTTTTTTTTGTCAAAGAGGAGGGGAGGAGTGGCTGGATGGGGAAGCCGCTGCCATCAGTAAAGGCAGGAGGGATGGGTGGGGGTGTGATCTTACTGTGACCGCAGAAGAAGCAGACACAGCATGCCTGTATCTAAAAGACAGGAGCAGAAACCTTGAAGCCTGACCACATAGCACAGCTTGGCTGCCATGCTTTGTGTGGTCAGTTTACTATCAGGAGGAAGGAAAACACATGTAGAAATACATTTAAGAGCCAGTGGAATTTTTTATTTTTTATGTTTACAAACACTTAAAAGTGATATTAAAGGCTTATTTTTTTTAAACAACAAACACATCATACTTACCTGCAGTTGTTTTGCACAGAGCAACCCAGATCCTCCTCTTCTCGGGTCCCCCCGCCAGTGCTCCTGGCCCCTTCTTCTTGTCAGGTGCCCTCAGAGCAAGCATCTTGCTATGAGGCCACCCTCTACTCCATGTGTCTATTCATACATGGTGCCGTGGCTTGGCCCCACCCCCTCTCTCTTCTCATTGGCTCACTGGCTGTGATTGACAGCAGTGGAAGAAATGGCTCCCGCAGCTGTCTCAGCCAATGAGGAGAGGGAGTCCCGTGATTGCCAAGGCTCTAGTGCACATTGCTGGACGGAGAGAGGGCTTAGGTGAGTATTAGGGTGGCAGGAGAGCTGTTGTACAGAGAAGGTTTTTAACCTTCATGCATAGAATGCATGAAGGTAAAAAAAACCTTGAGCCTTTACAACCACTTTAAGTTTATGTGAATAGAATATAGAAATTTTAGTAGTATTACTACTATGTTTTTCTTTAAATTGTTATATAGTAGTTCATTTCTCATACCTTAATCCAAAAGTCACCTCATACATTGAGGAAAGATGTAAGATGACAGCTTAGCTTCAAATTTTCAATTTCCTTTTAATAGAATCTGACAGGAAGGAACAGAGTGGACTGTTTCTTTTTTCTTGCTCATTGATGATCTTAGAAAACTTAGAAAAGACACACTCTACTGAAATGTCACCAATCTTTTTTTTTCTTTGCGGCTGTATAAGTAGATTATCAAAAAAGGCTGAGGTTATGAAATCTCAAAGGATGCATACAGGTATAAATATTAATTGTATTGGTGAAGAAAAGGCTTGAAAATATTTGAAAGCATAATTGATTGTACAAGTCATGACAGCAATGAAATGTTTGGATCCTTCATCTGACCTGTCAAAATGTAACACTTGATAACACAATTAATCTTGGAGCTACTATAACAGTACTTGAATTGAACACAATTTTAGGAATTTTTTTACAACATTTTTGTTCTATGTTTTATTTACCCTTAATATACTCTTCTTTTCTTTAAGGTTTATGATGGAAAACAGAGTTCTTCCCGGCTTCTAGGTGCCTTTACAAAAAATGAGCTATTAAAGCTAATACTCAACAGTACATCAAATCATTTGTGGATAGAATTTAATACAAATGGATCGGACACTGACATTGGATTTCACCTAACTTACAGCAGTAAGTAGTCCACACCATTATTTGGAGACATTCATTTACATTGTTATTTTCTCCTTTAAAAGAGTTGGCTTAATAATTATTATTGCTATAGTAATTTTTCCTAGTAATAAGTAACACATTTATGAGTTTTTAACTATCAAGAATAATGAGCCTTCAATATAAAATGGTCACAGTGACACAAACCCTATTGATGGCAATTTGCATATTTCAACTGGGCAATTAGTGATCTATTGTGTGAAAAATAATCAGGAAGAAATACAAAAAAAATTGATTGTAGTTTATAAATAGGCAGGATGAATAATAGAAGTCTAACACTGAAAGGTGACTTCCTCGATTTATATGCCATGAAGTGGCACATAAATCGGGTAAGTGCACCTATTAATTTTAGATCATTTTTTTTTATTTATTCAGACCATTAGAGTGCTGCTTCCCACACAAGTGTACACCAAGCGTAGAAATATTTTGAATTTACACTTGAATGATAAAAGCAAATAAAATTATCACAAGGAAGATAAATAAAACACGGTACTAGCTGATAAAATATTAGAGGTTGGGGACAAAAGTGAAATAGATGAAGTGAAAATACAGAAATACAGGTCACAGGTATGTGAAATATAGAAAACAAAAATAAAATAATAGTTAACAGTGACACAGCTATGTTACTTGCCTTGGTAAAGGAAAGTATAACTAAAGCTGGGTATACACTTTGCTTTTGTTTTTTTTTTCATTCAACCAGTGGGTTGTATGAAAAAACACTCACAGATTCCCACATCCACACAAAGAATGTGGATGCAGGGATCTCCCCTACTTCACTATAGCATTCTGACAGCACAGGATTCCCTCTAACCATTGGCTGCATCGGCTTATCAAATGCTGTTTTTTCAGCAGGACCATTCGACAGAAGCCATCAGTTTCTGTTGAACAGATATGGGTATACATAGATCGAAATTCTGCTGGTTCCTTCTAAACTGGATGAATTTTGATACATGTTTACCCAGCTTAACACAGAGACTTAACATATACTAATATCAAAGGGAGGACAATATTGAGCTCAGACACATCATAGCAGTTTCTTATGTGGTAAGCTAAGCAAAGGCCTGCTTAGGTAGCCTTCATATGCTGGTTTAAGCTTTGATATACAGAGTGTAAAGCCATTTTAAAGTTATGTTTCTAAGTTCTGAAGATTTTTATGTGCCAAAAGATCTATTTTTATTCTTGTAATTTTATTACCTTTTTAAAAATTAATTATACTATATATGAATTGCAAAAATCAGTATACCCACAAAATGATATATATATAACACCCTAGACACACAAAAAGTCACACTTTCTCCCCCAAAAGTCCAAAGTCAAATAAAACTTTCTTAGCGTCTGTGAATCTTCAAATATTATTCAGAATTCATACTTCCACTTGATCTATCTCCAAAAATCTCACTCTTTAAATATCCACGTGTGCCTCAAAAAAAACAAAAATTACATATAGTGCATTATCCCTATTGCATAAACATCAAATAAAGCTTATATTCTAAATCTCTGTGTATATTGTGTTCAAGATTTGCATTAATCACCCAGTGTCCACTTCTATGTGGCTGGATAAAATACTCTTACCCTAAAAATATTTTTACATAACGTTGAATCTCATTCCATAATAAAATCCACTCAAAAACTGATCCTTTGAATGCATCCTTATCTTCATAAGAATACCTCTGGAGAAAACATATGATAGTGTAGTATCCTTTAAACATATAATAATATGTGCTCCCCTCTTCAACACCACTAATGCAACAAAAGCCACTCGCCGCCATCTTCCAAACCATGCACCTTACCTGACTTAACCTCCCTGGCGGTATTCCCGAGTGTAGCTCGGGGTTAATTATCAGTGCCAAGAGCTATACTCAGGATTACACTACAGCGTTGCTCTGGGATTCCCGGTTTCATTTACCTTGTCCTGCGCTCCCGCGATGTCCCTCCTGCAGCGTCCCTGGCCATCTTCTCCGGCCGATGCCAGCATCCTTCTTCTGGGTTCCGGTCCCTGCAAGCATTGAGATGTATGGTGGACGGAACCGGCGGAAACTTAAAAGATTTTAAAAAGTAACATTCACTAAATACACTAAAATCACATAGTAAAACATTACTGTTTCAAAGCATTTCACATACATTTTGTCCCTAGTGCTTTGTCCTGTGCCCTGCCTACATTTTTACCGTTCTTTCTGCCTTGAAAGTGAGAAGCGTCCATGACGTCCAAAAAGCGTCCCTTTATGTAAAAATCGGTTTTAGACCAGCTAGAGAACAGCAATAGTAAATTAGAACCACTTGCAGAATTGAGTGATAATGATTCGTGGGGAAATTCGTCATCAGACACTGAAAACGATTTTGCGACTAAGTTCAGTGATGTGTGAACTTTGCGCTCTATTTCAAATTTCAGTGTTTTTGGTTTGATTATATTATTAAATTAAATGTATTATTATTATATTATTATTTTTATGATTATTATATTATCATTTATGATTTCGTGTTTCAAATTTTATCATCCCCGGGATGTTTACTAGACTCTTGTTCGGACAGATTTCAGTGAGTTATTCCTAAAAATTACAATCCTACAATAAAAAAACGACATATTTCCATGCAAAAAAATTTACCGCTTTGAGCACAGAAATATTAACATAATCATACCACTAGGGAGGTTAAATGCCCATTAGCATAGATGAGAAATGGCTACTCTCATTCCACACTGATCCAGCCTCCAATCTCATTAGGACATCATATCATAGGTCAAAAGAGAAAGACCATATAGTGTAGTATGTATTATACATGGGTCTCTTTTATTAAAACTGTGCTTACAAGAAAACTTCTTTAAAATCGCATATCTCCTCAATGTATCAGTATTGTGTCCATTCAGTAACAGCATATGGTATACAGAACCTCTCTCAAGATGGCCACTTCGCTACTTCTGGTTTATGTTCACGTCCGACGTCATGTCCCTTGACGCGTTTCGTCACTTCCGACTTCTTTAATTATACTATGTACTGTATATTTTTATGTATGAACAGATTTTCAGGGTATTAAACCCCAAACAAAAAAAAACTGTCTGGGTATCATTTAACCACTTGCCCTCTAAAGGATTTACCCCCCTTCCTGACCAGGCCATTTTTTGCGTTACGGCGCTGCGTTACTTTAACTGACAATTGCGCAATCATGCAACTCTGCACCCAAATTACATTTACATCCCTTTTTTCCCAATAATTCAGCTTTCTTTTGGTGGCATTTGATCGCCTCTGTGTTTTTTATTTTTTGCGCTATAAAAAAAAAAGGCTGACAAAAAAAAAAATATATTTTTGACTTTGTGCTATTAAACATGTCCAGTAAAAAAATTAAAAAATCAACTTTCATCATAAATTTAGGCCAAAATGTATTCTGCTACATATCTTTGCAAAAAAAAACAATATGTGTAAATTAATTGGTTTACGTGAAAGTTATAGTGTTTACAAATGGCAGTGTATATACTGAAATTTTGTTTTTGTACTTTTTTTTAATAGTAATGGTGATGATCAGTGACTTATAGTGAGACTGCAGCAGGCATTCTGTGCACAGCCATGAAAAGCAGTGTGCATGAGCTGACAGGGTGGAGAACTGTTTGTTCACTAACAGTTCTCCCCCCCTGTTGGAGATGCTCAGCAATCACCGGACGCCAGCAAGTAATCACTGGCCGGGACCTGGTGATGGACAGCCGCGGCCTCGAATGATGGTGCTGTTAGGGAGTGCACGTGCCTCATACCCCAAAATGTGAAATCACATATATATGTATGTGATTTTGCTCACCTGTGCCACCCTGTAGCAGTATATCTGCTATAGGGCAGACGGGAAGTGATTAAATAGATCCTGAACAAAAAAATAAACAAATAAATAAAAAGTAGATTAGTATATCATTTTTGAATAAGAGTATAGTCTATACTCCAAAGACATGCTGGTAGGTTAATTGGCTCCTGACTAAATTGGCCTTAGTATGTGTATGTACAGTATGAATGTAAGCTATGGACCTTAGATAGTATACCAGGAAATAATTACATGCTAAAAATCCAACATGCTAGGTGTACCGAAGTTTATCAATGGCCTGCCCATAGATGTATCGAATATCGGCCAGTCCCTGCTGAACTGGCTGAGATTCAATCCCTCTATGGCCAGCTTAACCCCTTCACGCCTATGGGTAAAACAAATCTTAATGCCTGCGCACAATTTTGCAACATTGACGTGTTAGTAAAACCGTACATATCATCACAACTACTTTGTACATCCAGGTGAATTATACCTTGTTTTTTTCAGGACAAATTGGGCTTTCATTTGGTCGTAAATGGTAATGGATATTTCCTGATTTTTTTTATTATCAAAGGAAAACTGGCCCAGAATAGTAAAAAAAATATATTTTTTTTAAATTTAGCTGTGTGTTTCTTGTTACTACCATAACCTACCACCAAAAAACAACCCAAAATACATTTTCCAGCTCTTGATGATTGCAAGAATACCATAGATGTGTATGTTATTTGTTGTTTGTACCCATAGTACAGCCCAGAAACAATCTTTTTTTTTTTTTTCAACAAACATTTTTTTTCTCTCAATGCCAGGAGTTAGAGTGATACAATATATCTCTCTCCTCCATTCATAGAGAGAAAAAAAACAAGGGGGCCAGGCTGTACAGTGACTTATCACTGTGATAGCCAATCAGAGGCTATCACAGCGATCATGTGACCTGGAATCAGGAGCCCTGGGTCCCAATCGTTAGAAAGGGATCCGGGGCTCTCAGTGACACCGTGGTCTTTGTGGTGGGAGCGCAGAAAGACAGGTATGCAGATATGCGGTCCCATGGAAAAAAGCCCAGTTCTGTGAGGCCGCATATTTGTGTGACATCGGCTTCAAGGGGTTAAGGTTACACATGCAGTGCAACTTAGCAGGATAGCAAGATTACACATACAGTGTATTTCAGCAGAAGAGTAAGGTTACACATACAGTGTATCTCAGCAGGAGAATAATGTTAGGTTTACACTAGGGCAGTACTTAACACTCATCTGAAAAGAAATCTGTAGTGGATCACTTTTCAGAGTGGTATGTCACCTCATTTACTGTCTTAACCCTCTAAATGTCACTCCTTTGTGCTAAAACCATGTGTAATGCACGGTGGTTACAGCACAGCTCCATTCACTTGAATGGTCCTGTTTGGCAGAAAACATAACGGGGGGGGGGGGGGGGAAATTATTGCCTTTGCTTCATGGCTGCGGCATGTGTACACCCTTGTCTTTCTGCCTTTGCAGCTTAAGTGGGGTGGATGGGGGTCAGTAAAAACATGGCTCAACCTTTTTTTAAAGCTCTAACAGTGTATGTTTTATTTATTTATTTCAGGTAATTATATAGCGCCGTCAATTTACTCAGCGCTTTACATATATATTGTACATTCACATCAGTCCCTAACCCTCAAGGGGTGTACAATCTAAGGTCCCTAACTCACATTCATACATACACATACTAGGGCCAATTTAGACAGTATTCAATTAACCTACCAGCATGTCTTTGGAGTGTGGGAGGAAACCGGAGTACCCGGAGGAAACCCACGCAGGCACAGGAAGAACATGCAAACTCCAGGCAGGTGGTGCTGTGGTTGGAATTTTAACCAACGACCCTAGTACTGCCAGGCGGGAGTGCTAACCATTTAGCCACTGTGCTGCCCATTTTCCTTTGGAGTTATGTGGTAAAACAGTAACAATGAAAAAATTATGTATATAATAATAATAATACTGTTTAGGATTGTTTCACTTGAAAATATTTCCTTCTGGAGGTTTGTTCATGTCATCCTTGTGTGGAGGGTAAAACTACAATTTTACTAAATGGGATACATAAAATTTTTCATTTCAGCTTTTGCTAGCGTCCAGGTTTTTTGAACTGGAAAGATTTAGGAAACTAACTAGAATTTAAAAAGCTTAATATAACTGTATTTCATTGGATTCTGTCACAGCTGCTACATCCATTTAAAAATCCACAGGGTCCATTGCAGTGCTGTGCAATACAAATATAAAGAAGAATTGTAATTCATTCATGCAGAAGTTTGCAAAAGCAGCATGAAGGAAAAATGTAGCAACACCTTAGTGGAGATTTTTCTGTTCCCCATGGACCATCCTGCTGTGCCAATCTCCACTATCTACAAAGGGAATACTGACTGAACTGTTGGAATAAATACTGCAGTAGCTGGTCATGTACTTTCCTATTCATTGACTCACAAATGTATGCGTGTTTCATAGTTTTTAAAGAGTTTCTGCTGACAGAATCTTTATTTAAGATTACTTTTTCTTTTGTTACTGAATATGATTGATAATAAGGAATACTGGTCAAGGAAACAATTATAAGTAATCCTACATAAAATTTGGTAATTCTTTTCATTTTAAGTTCATTGCCCTTGCTCGCTAGGCATTGACAAACCACCAGCAGTTATTTTACGGGCGTCTTTTTTGCTTCACAATGACAATCACACAATGCAAAGCCTAACTTCATATGTTGAGGACAACACTAGCGGCAGACCGGTTTGGTCCTAAACATGCTCAGATAACCTCATATTGCAGGTCTGGGGAGCAGCCAACAATCCTAAACAGATCATTATGAATGCAAGATGCAGTTAATTAATTATGCCTATGGCTTAAATCCCAGCTCAAAGATACTTGAGAATTCTCCCATGATGGGGCTGCACCTGTACTGCAAGATTTACTTACCCAATCCTCAGCTAATTTGCAATGCAAGACTAGTTCCCACAGCATCTTGCATCATTCTTCTGATGCCATCAAGGCTGATGCAGGCAGTGGCATTGAAAGTACTGGGGTCTGTGTACAGGATCATAAATTGGGCCCTCCTGAGCAAGAAAAAAGTGTGGTGTGTGCAGTGTACCGTAGTAAAAATTGGGTATGTTTTTTAGTACTGAATATTGACCATGGTTAACTTAGAAGCAGAGTGCAGGGGTTCAGTAGTAAGTGATGCAGAGTTCAAAGGTCAGCAGTAAGTGATGCAGAGTTCACTGGTCAGTTGTAAGTGACACATAGTTTACAGGTCAATAGTAAGTGACACAGAGTTTACAGGTCAATAGTAAGTGACACAGAGTTTACAGGTCAATAGTAAGTGACACAGAGTTTACAGGTCAATAGTAAGTGACAGGGAGTTCACAGGTCAGTAGTAGGTGATGTAGAGTTCACAGGTCAGTAGTAAGTGATGCAGAGTTCAAAGGTCAGCAGTAGGTGATGCAGAGTTCACTGGTCAGTTGTAAGTGACACATAGTTTACAGGTCAATAGTAAGTGACACAGAGTTTACAGGTCAATAGTAAGTGACACAGAGTTTACAGGTCAATAGTAAGTGACACAGAGTTCACAGGTCAGTAGTAGGTGATGTAGAGTTCACAGGTCAGTAGTAAGTGATGCAGAGTTCAAAGGTCAGCAGTAGGTGATGCAGAGTTCACTGGTCAGTTGTAAGTGACACATAGTTTACAGGTCAATAGTAAGTGACACAGCGTTTAAGGTCAATAGTAAGTGACACAGAGTTTACAGGTCAATAGTAAGTGACACAGAGTTCACAGGTCAGTAGTAGGTGATGTAGAGTTCACAGGTCAGTAGTAAGTGATGCAGAGTTCAAAGGTCAGCAGTAGGTGATGCAGAGTTCACTGGTCAGTTGTAAGTGGTACAGAGTTTAAAGGTCAATAGTAAGTGACACAGAGTTTACTGGTCAGTAGTAAGTGACACAGAGTTTACAGGTCAATAGTAAGTGACACAGAGTTTACAAGTCAGTAGTAAGTGACACAGAGTTCACAGGTCAGTAGTAGGTGATGTAGAGTTCACAGATCAGTAGTAAGTGATGCAGAGTTCAAAGGTCAGCAGTAAGTGATGCAGAGTTCACTGGTCAGTTGTAAGTAGCACAGAGTTTACAGCTCAATAGTAAGTGACACAGAGTTTACAGGTCAGTAGTAAGTGACACAAAGTTTACAGGTCAGTTGTAAGTGACACAGAGTTTACAGGTCAATAGTAAGTGACACAGAGTTTACAGGTCAATAGTAAGTGACACAGAGTTTACAGGTCAATAGTAAGTGACACAGAGTTTACAGGTCAGTAGTAAGTGACACAGAGTTTACAGGTCAGTAGTAAGTGATGCAGAGTTCAAAGGTCAGCAGTAAGTGATGCAGAGTTCACTGGTCAGTTGTAAGTAGCACAGAGTTTACAGGTCAATAGTAAGTGACACAGAGTTTACAGGTCAATAGTAAGTGACACAGAGTTCACAAGTCAGTAGTAAGTGACACAGAGTTCACAAGTCAGTAGTAGGTGATGTAGAGTTCACAGGTCAGTACTAAGTGATGCAGAGTTCACAGGTCAGTAGTAAGTGATGCAGAGTTCACAGGTCAGTAGTAAGTGATGCAGAGTTCACAGGTCAGTAGTAAGTGACAGAGTTTACAGGTCAATAGTAAGTCGCGCAGAGTTCACAGGTCAGTAGTAAGTGGCATAGAGTCAGAAATCAGTAGTAAGTTAGATGGGAGCTCCTCACTAATATTTAACCCCCCCCCCAACATTCTAGTCATAATACATTGAATATAATGAGGCTGCTGTGCCCATTGAAACCTAGCCATTATACTTTAATAATACTATTAATAAAGTGTATATTCTATATTTCAATGGTCACAGCAGCCTCATTCTTTTGATTTCATGTATTAGTAATAAAAGGTTTGGGGGGTTGTGGCGTTTGGAGGTGGATCCCAATGGGAGCCAAACCCCAGAGCTTCCAGTTGCATTTATACGATGTAACTAGCGAGTGCTACTGAAGCACCTGCTGGTTCCTTGACAGCTGTCATTTTTTCTACCTGCTGCTCTTCTGTTGCCCAATTTCCTCAACATCACAAACACTACGGTGCTACATGATTCTTTGCTGCAGCTCTAGCACTTGTGATGGGGAGGAGCTCAGGTACCAGTGGAGCGGCAGGGGAAGAAGATTGTATGAGACCTGTGGGACCCCTCTCAATTCTAAAATATTGGGCCCTGCAGAGGGCATCTCTGGGATTTTGTTAGGGCCCACGCTATGTACCCTATCAATTGCCAGAGCTGAGGATGGTGGCTTGTCCAGGTATTTATTAAAGATGGCCATTACAGTGGGAAATAAATTGGCGCACGCTTTAGCCTCTGGGATCCCCCATAGTTTGATGATCTACCTATTGCAAGTCTCTAGGTCATCCAGACGCAGTTGCACTTCTCATTAACAGAACTGAGTTTTCTGCTGTTCAAGGAGGACCACTCTTTGTTCTAACAGAGCATAATTAGATTCCTGAGTGGAGACCTTAGAGGAAATGGTTAACAGCTCTTGCCTGACCTCAGTAAGATCTGCTTTCAGAGTGGATTGCATTTGGGCTGCAAATGAAGCTAGTTCTTCCCTGATTAGTAGTGGCTGTAAAATGTGGGCTATCTCTGGAGATGCAAGTGTTAATTGCAGGGCAGTGTCAGGTTTTTTACCAGACTAATAACATTTCTACAAAGGATGGAACATCTCTAGCAGAAAGGGTGAGTGAACTTGCATTTTGGCTATACAGCTTGATGGTGAGTAGATACCCTCTGTCAGCATTCACAGCTGTTTACCTTGGCTTGACTGCTTCGAAACAAAGAACTTATGCTTAATTGCCTATACTTATCTATACTTTCTGCATTCATGAACTCTTGCCATTACTATCCTGCTGAGTACTTTACCTGTCTATCCATATTTATGCCAATGGTTGCCTGCTTTGCATTCCATAAATAATATATCCAGTGATTTATGCTGTGGGACTCGACATACCATCATATCCTGATTAGGATTGCTTCCACACAAGTACCTAAGTAGTATCACTTGGACTTTATGCCACATAAATTCCTATCTAGGAATCATTAGTTTATGTATCACAATAGTCCATGCTAGAATATCCCGATGTTGCTAGCCCAGAGGGTGATAAGAAATTGCCCGACAGATGACTGGTGGCTGTTGCTCTAAATATTCTTATATATAGAAGGCCACACCATGACGTCATGAATATTTTTTAATGGTGATAGAGACAACGTTGTCTTGGGTGAGGTAATGGATATTGGTATTTAATCTTATTTTGTTTAACGATTGGCAATTGTATGCATTTATATTCTGAACCATAAATAACATTGAATTGTTTCATACATTTATTGTATTATGATTTACAGCATGGTCCTTTTTTGTAACCACTTTGGTGAACATCCTGTTCACGTCTTTTTTAGTTACCAGCTATGTTTGGTCACTGGACCGTACATATTCACAGTGTAGGGGATACCTAGTCTATTTATAACCTCTCTTTTCAGATTTTTTATTAATTTACTTACTAGACTAGGCAGTAGCTGCACCTATGGAAGAAGCAGACAGGCAAGAGCCAGCTGCCACTGATGAGAGAGGAGAGCTGTCAGATTGTTTTGGGTTTATTTTCATGCTAAGGGTGTGTTTGTCTGTGCCCTTGGATTTGCTAGAGCACATGTCCATCTTGGTAGTGGCTAAAAGTGGGTCTACTGGTGTTGTGGCGGTGTATGGGGAGAAGAAGAGATCCAGAGCTGTTCCCCGGGCACCCCATCCACTTAGACTGTTATCTGTATTTGGGCATGAAATCTGAGGAGTAGCTGGTCTGTATATATCCAAGAAAGCAGCTCAGTACAGTAGAGTTCACAGCACATGCAGCTCTACCATGGAGCCCCTTTCAGTGTAGAGCCTGGGGTAGGTTGCCCCCCCCAACCACCCTTAGTTTTGGACTTCGATGCAGGGTCCATAGCCCTGCATTGGGCATGAGGACATTGAGGGACAGTCCACAGCCACAGTATGAGGGAGCACTATCTGCTAGGTACTGGGAAAGTAAAAGCGCTTTTACTCCCCTCTAGACTTAAATAAGCAGTTAAACCTTGCAGAGTGTGTGCAGCTCAGCTGCAAGGAAGAATTTTCATATTTCCCTGAGTTGGGCTTTAGTCATCACTAAATGTTTTTTAATCTGCAAAGGGGAATTTACACATTGACTCTGATTGAAATGAACAAGCAACTTTTATTTAAGCAAATGTTTTACCTGTTTGCACATAAAAAAAATGTGCATTTATTACTTTTGTCTGCAGTAGCCTGATCAGTAGATTGCTGATGTCATGCAGGTCTCATGCAGACCTGTCAGAATATCTCCTAGCTGTACAGGATGTACGAGCAAGCAGATATTTTGTAAGAAAGCTTCCACGGTGCTCCACAAGCCGACAGCCGCTAAGTGATGTGGCCGTGTGTGCAGAGCCCCGCAGGGCCATGCTGTTTTCAAATCTGACAGATAGTACAGGGAAACTTCTCCTCGTACTATCTGTCGGGGGGGGGGGTTGAGTGCGGCTGCAGCTATGGGAACATGTTGCATGTTCCACCCTAAAAACAGGTGGAACATGTAACATATCTTCAAAGGTGAATTTATCCTTTATAAAAAAAGGAAAAGAATTACGATCTGACAAGTAAAAAAAATATCTTTATCTACTTGTCTCTAAAGCTGAACATACACTAATAGATTTCTGAACCAACGGTAGTACAAAAACTGTTATCATTCATTGACTTGAAAAATGTCATTCAAAAGTACTTCAAAATAAAGTACTTCAAAATATTGCTTGCTTTTAAATTAAAATTTTGGAATGAATTAAATTTCCAACATGAAAACCACATTCACTGTTAGAAATTCATTCAATCCATGCTGGTCCTGAAATTTCTCACCACTGTGGTAAAAAATGAATGTCAATTTGACTTCACTAAGAATTCAAAAATCAAATGAAAGTTCCTGAAGTGCAAGTTTTAAAACAAAATTATTCTAGTGTATTGCCAACTTAAAGAATAAGTTCCCCTTTGAAACATGTTACATGTTCCACCTATTTTAGGGTGGAATATGTAACATGTTCCCATAGTTGCAGCCACGCCCACCCACCCCCTCCCTCTGACAGTAGGAGGAGAAGTTTACCTGTACTCTCTGTCAGATTTGAAAACAGCATGGCCATGTGGGGCTCCGCCCACACGGGTGTGTCACTCATTCACAGAGTTCTGTGAATGAGTGCCTACAAGTCCTGACAGCCTCGGCGGCTGTCAGCTTGTAGTTTTTAATGAACTACCTCGGCGTTGTGGAGCTCTGTGGTAGTTCATTGAAACTTCTTGTCAGAATATCTGCTTGCTCATACATCCCGTACAGCTAGCAGATATTCTGACAGGTCTACAGGAAACCTGCATGGCATTAGTGATCTACTGATCTCTGGTGTAATGCTTTACAGGCTCCTTTGAACAAAAATAATAAATGCTCATTTTTTACCTGCAATAAAATGTGCATTCATTATTTTTGGCCAAAAGGTGAACTTATCCTTTAAGATCCTGTCTGCTTGTTTGTAATAAAGTAAATTAATTTCTATGGTAGATTTATTAAACATCCTGATGCAAAGAGACACAGTAAGAGCTTTGGATGAAAAGAAAAATGCAAGAAAAAAAGAAAAATCTTATGTTTTGAAAAGCCACACTTTAATTAAACATTTAACAACTATTCAGAAACTCCTTTGACAAAAACAGGACAATTGTTCTCTACTCAGTAGTTCAGATTGCACTAGATTTGGCTTTGTACAAAAAACCCACAAAGCTAATTTCCCTGCTCCAGGTGTACTGACTTAATAAGCAAGTCTTCTTGTCCTTACGGGCTGTTGCAGAGCTCAAGCACTTTGCTAAATATACTGTGTACTGTTGGAATGTCTGTCTCCATAGTGTTTTCCTGGCATCTAACAGCTTTAAGTCTCCTCATGCCATCCTTTGAAGTGTATTAAAATATAATCCTAAGAGTTTGTTATGCAAAACTGTTTGAGCCATTTACTCATTCTTCATTCTTATAATACAATAAGTACATAAGGGACAGATCTGCTAAAGGAAAGATAGTGTCCTGGCAGCTGCTTCCATAGTTTTCAGCTAATATTCTAAGTTTGTGTTATATGGACCTCCTCATGTGAACTATAATGTACAATTTGCAAATTTTTTATTAATCTTCAAACCACATTGCCTTATATGACATATTATTGCTCAAATGTAAATTATTTGATCATGATTTACATTTTATACCTGCTCACTCCCACATTACCATCCATTGATAGCATGCCATTCAACAAGGCTGTCACTAGTTACCACATTTCATTCTTTGACTCCCAAACAACCTCTTGTCATATTTCACTGAAAGTATATCTAAAACCACAATTTCTTTTTGTATTTGGACGGAGTGCAAAAGGAATTAGAACATCGGCTTGATTTTTATTCATGGCTGTTCCCTCATAAGGGAAATCCACCACGCCTATTTGTGCTTGTGACCATTGTCACTGAATTTTAATTGAGTTGAAAAGAAATCTCCCCAACGGGACCCAGATTGCAAAAATCTGATATCCAAAATGAAAATGTATTTAGTTATGTTTTACCCTTACATGATCAGAGGTAATATAAAGTAGCAAGAGGGTGGCATAGGGTACTTTGCATGAGCACCTAAAAACAGATTGTGGTTAAAAAATGGTTAAGTGATTGAAAAGATATTATACCTCATATCCCATGCATGTCTCAAATACTGTTGTGTGTCTTCATATTACTCCCATGTAACCAGAATCACTGTTACTGGATTATGCAGAGCCTGAATGTATTATTGTGAAATGACCTGAATGCAATTCTCATTTTCCATTCTGAGATGGAGCTAGTAGAGACCTTGAGCTTTTGAGCCTCAAACATAGAACACTAGATGTAGTCTGAGCAATAAGCATTACAGTCCGAGGAAAGAGTTGTAGAGAGATCGCCGCCAGCCAATGAAGAGAGTGAGGAGATTCCGCTGGGACAGAAAGAGGAGAACTGAGAAGATCGGTTTGTGGCTGTAGAGATGAATTGTCAGTTGGTCTGCACTGTCCAGAGATTGCTGTAGCCACAGATCACTGGACTGAGACTTGTAATGTGTCAGCACTTGTCTGCCATGACTAGATCCGGCTCTGAGGCCTGTGCATAAAGCCCTGCATAATCTGGTCTTCCTGCAATCAGGTCTGTTTCAGGGACACTGATGGACTGCTACTGTATCAGTGGGATCACAAATTCACCAGACCATAAGAGGAATCCACCTGGAAAAATCATCTCACCAAAGGAGGGCCCTTCAATTTTGTATAACCTGCTGCAACTGATCTGAGGAAGCTGGTGAACAGGTTATTAACCCATTACTGTCCTATTTACAGACATTGTACAGATTCTTTGTGAAGCTTGATCATGTTTTGCCTTTCTCATACTTTGCATTTGCCCACTAGAAAGCACTGATAGTCCTTTTTGGCCAGAGCCTATATCACAAAACTTTAATTTATAACCTGATCTCTCCCACTCAAGTGTCCTAAGGAATCCATTGTTTTCTTGAGACTATCTCACTGGGTGTAGGACTATCCAAAGCCAATAAGCGAACCAACGTAACTGTCAGAAGACTAACTTTGATGACTGTACATAGCTTACTTGCTGTTGAGGGCAATTTCCATTACATCAAAGTCCTTTTTTACGAAAGGCTTAGCTCCCTCATAGCAAGAGCCCATCGGCAACTTAGCCTTTAACTGTGTTTGTACCTATTTTGGTTACCTATTTCTGCTCATTTATTGAGGAGAGCTTCAGTTTATGCTGGTCTCATATGAGTTTACCATAGTACATTAAATTTAATAAAGAAACCATAAGTATATTGTGTATGCTGTTACATTTTTCTCTGCTATACCCTGTATTTTATGATAAATACTTGACAATATACTCTGTTATTTACTGCAAAGTATTGTATATTATTCCACCTATTGAGTTCTCTTTTGATTCTTTCCTAATATTTCAGAACATGAGAATGTTATTTATTAGGTATAGTTAACGCATGTAAAATGGGGGTGCAGCGCTAAAAACTCAGTAAATAAAATATATCTCCAATAAATAGTTCATAAATAAATGATTAAAAAACAGTTCATAGTGACTTTTGTGCTCTTGTTATTCCTGGAACCGGTGTCCGTGTGTCAGGGATCCCGGCCGCTCAGCGTCGCGTGCATGCGCAGATCGCCGACTCTTCCTGGCCGGCGAATACAGAGATCGCGGCGGCGGCCGCGCATGCGCAGTAGCAATTGCGGCCACACCAATGGAAACTCAGGGCGCCCTATTTAAACCTGCCCTGTGCATTTCCAAAGTGCCGCGAGGTCTTGTTCCTGTTCCTGTGTTCCTGCTAGTACGTTTCCTTGTTGCCAAACTCTGCCTGTTCTGATTACGCTGACCCTCTCCTGCTCTGACCCCGGCTCGTTCCTGACCATCCCTCTGCCTGACTCTCTGTACCACGCTGCCCGCTACCTGCTGAACCTGGCTTGTGACCCCGACCATTCTCCGCTTGCTCCCCCTGTACCACGCTGCCCGCACGATACCGACCCGGCTAGTCTGACCTCGCTCACTCCTGGCAGTCGTCCATCCATCCCGCTCGGATCGGGATCTGTCATCCCATCCATCCCGCTCGGATCAGGGTCTGTCATCCCCTTCACAGCAGACTCATCCCGGGCACATACCCTCAGCGATACCCCTCTGCCACCGCCGGGGGTGCCCAGGGACGCGACCTGGTTCCAGTCTTGCACCAAGTCTATCCCCACCATCAGGGGCTCTGGTGAAAAGGCAGACTGGGACTTAGACTCCGCGTCCTGGGAAACCCCGTGCCGTGGACCACTAGAGATCCCGTTGGGCAGAGCCTGACAGTACCTTGCGGCCAGACTGGGACTTAGACTCCGCGTCCTGGGAAACCCCGTGCCGTGGACCACTAGAGATCCCGTTGGGCGGAGCCTGACAGTACCTTGCGGCCATGACTGAGTCTGGAAGGGGAACCTTCCCCCTGGATGATCTGTGCCAACACATTGCCACCCTCACAGAGGGGGTTAGGCTCCTCCAGGGGAGCTATACAGAATTAGGTGACCGTATGCAGACCTTAGCCACCCCTACCGGGCAGGCTAAAGAGCGCCCTGGGGAAACACTAGTTCTGACATCTGCACCGGAGCCCCGAGTTCCCTTACCGGAACATTTTTTCGGGGATCGAGGTAGATTCAGGAGGTTTTGTATTTCCTGCCAGTTATACTTCGACCTCCAGCCTCGAACGTTCTCATCAGAAACCATAAGGGTCGGGTTCATTATTTCTTTATTACAAGAGGAACCCCAAGCCTGGGCCCACCGACTACTAGAGAACCGAGACCCTCAGTTAGGTTCAGTAACAGCTTTTTTTTTTTTTTTTTTTTCTTATATTTATTTTCAAATATTTTTATTAGAAGATTTTTGAACATACAAAAAACAATAGAAAACAGTAGTATAACGCAGTTCACATTTATATAAGCAAAATATGCAGTCAGAGAATGAGCTAACGGCACCTCGCCATCTGGCCGAGGTACTATGCAACGTCTTTGGTAAGGTACATGAGAGGTATGCTTCCTTATGTGAACCAAGTGGAACGATAGTGGGTGTATTTAGGGGGTATAGAAAGAGAAGAAAGAGGGGAGGAGGGGGGGGAGGGGGTGGGTGAAGGCACCATAGTTGTCAAGGTGATGTAGTATAAAGGGATGTGGTAGTATCAATTTATTGAACAGTTAGGGTTCTGTAACCATCGAGTCCATTGGGTTTTGAATTTATAGTACGAGGAATTACGGAGTGCTGTGTTTCTCTCCATCGCACATGAGAAGTTGAGATCGGTCAATAGGCGGGAAAGTGTAGGAGTGGTGTTGGAACGCCAGAGCCTGGTGATATTCAGTTTTGCAGCCGATAAGATATGTATAATAATAGTGCGTGAGGATAATGGAATTTTGTCTATACCAATGTGGAGGAGCGCTAAAGCAGGGTTTGGAGAGATTGGGGTTTGTGCTATTAAGGAGATTAATTGGAAAACTTGATTCCAGTAGGAAGTAAGGGATTTACATGCCCACAGCAGGTGAAGAAGAGAACCTCTATCTCCACAATGTCTCCAGCAAGTTTGGGGGAGATGAGGGTAAAATATAGACAGTTTGACAGGTGTTAAGTACCATTGATGGAGTATTTTTAAGTATGATTCCCAGTGTGAGCTACACTTTGAGGCCTTAAACGTAGTGGAGAAAGTTCTCTCACAGATGGAAGGAGATATCGGTTGTTGATTTATGTTTTCCCAATTTGCTAGGGATGATGTATAAGTGGTGAACTGTGAGTCAACCAGCATTGTGTAAAAAGTCGATATACCTTTTTTTGGGTAGGTAGATTTTTGTAAAAAGTGGTGTGCCGTCGCTGGGAATTTTATGTTAAGTGGTACTTTCGTCCTGTGAAGGGTATGGGTTAAGCGTATGTAGGTAAAATATTCGGTAACCGGAATTCGGTATTTGTCCCGAATATCCTGAAAGGTATGTAGTTTATCGTTAGCGTATAGATCTTGTATATGAAGCATGCCCTGGTCTATCCAGAGGTTTAGGTTTAAATGTGGAGAGAGGAAATGTAGGGACGAAAGTGGAGTGGGAATTTGGAGATTGTCTTTGCGTAGTTGGGTAAGAGTAAGAAACTCCTCCCAAGCTGCTAGGGAAGCTCGTATACAGGGGTTATGGTGCAAGGCTGTGGGATGTACTCCATGGGATACGAAAAGTATATTGGGTAAGGCATGTGGTAGGAATAGGGAGGTTTCCATCAGCGTCCAGGTCTTATTAACAGTGGGCTGCCTCCAGAAGAAAAGCTGGTCAAGTAGAGCAGCAAGGTAATACGACTTCACATGTGGGAGGCCCGCTCCACCTCTGGAGGGAGGGCGAATTAGAAGATTCGTAACATATCTAGGCTTTTTTGAGTTCCATACGAACTGATTTAGAATTGTCTGAAGTTTGGTAAAAAAGATATGAGGAATTGGGATAGGGAGTGTTCTGAAGATGTAGAGTATCTTGGGTAAGATACACATTTTAAGTGTAGCTATTCTACCTAACGTCGAGAGGGTAGTAGTGCGTAGGCCTTTAATCTCTTGTGGGATAGATTCAAGCAGCGGTTTAAAGTTAGTATTATACAATTGGTTAGTCTTTGGAGTGAGTTTAATTCCTAGGTACGGAATAGCAAGTCTTTCCCAAGTGAAGGGGAAATGCTTGGAAATAAGGTTTTGGGTGTTCGCAGGTGTGTGAAGATTTAGTATGGAAGATTTCGGTGCATTAAGTTTGTAGTAAGATACTGATGTATAATTTTGGATGTGCATTTGTATTGTGGTGAGGGATTTGTATGGGTTAGTGACCATTAGTATGATGTCATCTGCAAAGAGACTAATCTTGTGTTCGGTTTTTAGGAACTTAAATCCTGTAAAGTGAGGGTCTTTTCTAAGGTTGGTTGCTAGTGGCTCAATAAGAAGAGCAAAAATTATAGGGGATAGTGGGCATCCTTGTCTAGTTCCGTTAGAGATATAGAAAGGTTGAGAAAGTGTGCTGTTGGTTAATACTTTGGCGAAGGGTCTAGAGTAAAGGGACATTATGGCTGACAACATCCAATCTGATATTCCAATTTTTTGCAGGGTATGTAGCATGAATTGCCAGTGAATGCGATCGAACGCTTTTTCTGCATCAAGCGATAGTAGAAGCGAGGGTTGGGGATTTAATTCAAGGTGGTGTATTAAGGATAAGATTTGTCTTGTGGCGTCAGGGGCCTGTCTACCAGGAATAAATCCTACTTGGTCTGGGTGAATTAAAGTTGGTAGGTAGGGAAGTAGTCTCAAGGCTATTATCATAGCGTATATCTTTATGTCTGTGTTGAGAAGTGAAATTGGTCTGTAGTTCTGTACTAATTGAGGGTCTTTGCCAGGCTTCGGAATGGTAGAAATTATTGATTGCAGCATTTCTTGGGGAAATTCCCCACTAGTAGCGGCATGGTTATATAGTAGAGCTAGTGGTAGAGTGAGTTTGGGGGCTAGTGCTTTGTAATATTCATTGGTGAAGCCATCATTTCCAGGAGATTTGTTTAAAGGCAGAGTGCGTATAGTTCTCTCTATCTCAGGAGGGTCAATCGGTACAGAGATTGATGCCAGTTGGGAATGAGTTAAGCGCGGAAGATTAGTGTTAAGCAAAAACTGTTCGATCGATTGTGCTGTTGGCTGAATTGTATCAGGGTCGTCTTTTAGGTTATACAGTGACTGGTAGTAGGCCGCGAAAGCGTTAGCAATGTCTTGTGGGTTTGTCAGAATGTTTTGTGAGGTAGGGTGTCGGATTGTGGCTATCTTGGTTTTAAGTCGTTTTTGTTTAATAGTCTTACTAAGGAGTGAGTTAGCTTTGTTACCTAGCGCATAAAATCTGATTTTTGTTTTTTGCAGATTGGCGTCATATGCCTGTAGAAAAATGGTTCGTAATTTATTTCTATCAGAGTTTAGGATCGCCATTGTGGCTGGGTTAGGGTGTTGTTTATGCAGTTTTTCATTAAGGCGGATAGAAGTCATAAGTTGGTCAATTTGTTGAGACCGTTGCCTCTTAATGCGGGAGTTTAATTGGATGAGGATACCTCTCATGTAGGCCTTGTAAGCCGTCCAGAGCGTGGTAATGGATATATCAGGGGTGGAGTTAATATCAAAGAAAAGTTCATGAGCTTCTTGGATGTGCTTTAAATTTTCCGGTGTAGCTAAAAGAGCAGAGTTGAGTCTCCAGATAGGTGATAATGCTGTTTTTTGATCGTCTACCAAGGATATTTGGATCGGAGCATGGTCGGACCAGGTAATGGTCCCTATCTTGGATGATGTCACTTGTTGTAGTGTCCATTTGTCTGTTATAAACATGTCTATTCGTGAGTAGGAAAGATGCGGAGGGGAGTAGTACGTATAGTCTCGTTCAGAGCCATGTTGACATCTCCAAATATCATAGAGGTCATTGTCGTGAAGAAATTGGTTAAAAGTAGGTTTAGTATGTATGGTAGTGGAAGATGAGTCTATATCCGAATTCCCCAAAATGTTAAAATCGCCACCAATTATAAGTTTCCCTTGTTTATGTAAGGAGATGGTTTTTAAAAGTTTCCGGTAGAAACGTAACTGTTTGCAATTTGGGCCATAAACATTTACTAGAGTGTGGGTTTTGTCATTTATTTGGCACACTAAAATATGGAAGCGTCCTTGTGGATCTGCTGTCTGTGAAATAATGCGGAATGAAAGAGAGTCATTTATGGCCGTGAGCACTCCATTTTTCTTAGTGGTGTTGGTCGCCATGAATATTTGAGAGAATCGGTGAAGGTATAATTTGGGTGATTTGTTGGCAGCAAAGTGTGTTTCCTGTATGAAGAGTATGTCCGCTCGTGACTTTCGTGCTTCTCTAGACAGTAATGACCGTTTATAAGGTGAATTGAGACCTCGGACGTTTAAAGATAGAAAGTTAATCATTGGTGTTTGTAATTCCAGGATTTTCCGTTAACTGGAGTGTTATTTGGGAGAATCGGATGAGTATGTGTTTTTCCATGAGGGAAGATGATCGAATGAATGTGGCGTATATGTGACTCAATTGAGGCGGTAAAAAGAGTATTCCAATCTGTGTCGCCGTAGATGATCTTAGAGAATGGAGTGGATATCCAATGGTGCTAGGGTAAGGAAGTAGTGAGGATAGGGGAAACAATAAAAAACCATTTGCGAAAAATGCAAACATCACGAGTAGCCAAGTTGCTACCTCTAAACTGGGGGGTGCAGGAGAGCTTGATCACCGGGTGGTGGTCAAGCTAATTGCAAAAAGGAAAAAACCTTTGATCGAAGTAGAAGGGTGTAGGCCAAACGCCAGACAAATTAAGTGTATGAATGGCTCCTGGGAGAGCGGAGAAGTATGTGGAATGGTGAAGAAAAGTATGCCCTGTAAGGGCTATGTTGCGTCCATAGAACTATGCGTAGGATCCTGCGTTTCCGCAGGGATGATATTCCAGGATTTTAGCAAATCCAGGCCTGCTTCCAGTGTTTTGATGGTAAAGATCCTACCATTTTGTTGCACCGTTAGCTTGGTGGGGAATCCCCATTGGTATGCTATGCCATGGTTCCTGAGGGCCTTGGTGATTGACAGCATGCGTTTTCTGTTAAGGAGAGTTGCCTTGGATAGATCCGCATATAAGCGGAGATTGGCGCGTGACGGCGGGATCGGAGGCGGATTGCGGGCGGCTGACATGATTTTGTCTTTCACGTGGTAAAAATAAATGCGTGCTAAGACATCTCTAGGTGTAGATGCTGGTAAAAAGGAGGGTTTAGGTAAGCGGTGCGCCCGGTCAATTGCAAGTTCCAGGTCAGATACTGATGGCACGAGGATTTTGGAAAATTGCTGTATGTATGGGATTAGGTCATCGTTTGCCACAAATTCAGGTATTCCTCGGAACTTGATATTGTTGCGCCTTGACCTATCTTCCAGGTCGGCCAATTTTTGGTTAATTTGTTCTATGTCAGCAGAGTGGCCTGCATGGGCGTCAATTAAATTATTGTGCGCCGTGATGACGTCTCCCATGTTGTTCTCAATGTGGCTTATTCTGCGTTCCTGGTTTTGTACTATATTTGACAATTGGCTGAGTGACGTGAGGATATCAGTATGCAGCATTTGGCGCAGGGATGTGAGCATATTTCTCATGCATATTTCTGTAAGCGGTATATCTGACGCAGGAAATGCATCTATATCTGATGTATATGCTGTGGTTTCCGGGGTCTGTATTAATGTGTTGGGATCCTGCTCTAGCCGCGGCTTAGATTTAGCCGGGCTTCGTGATGTAGGGGATAGTGGGGGTGACAACTCACCAGGGTCCCCGGGATAGAGCAGGTGCTGCAGCCTGGGATCTTTTTGCTGGGATCTGTAGTCCTCCTGCTGGTCTCTGCCTTCCTCTCCCTCTGTGCAGCCGCGGGCGCCATCTTGGATTCCCGGCCCGACTGCAGGGAAGAACAGGGTCAGTTTACCTGGCTGATCCGCCGTTTTTTTCCTTCTGGGCATAGCTGCAGAGGATCGGGTTAGGTAAGGGATCGTTGCGGTGCTGTGTGTGAGTCCCAGGGCCGGTGTGTGCCGGTCTGTGTCTGGCGGGTGGACGGAGCCGATTCATTACGCGTCCACCTTCAGTGCTGGCCGCGCATGCGCCCCCAGTAACAGCATTTTTTAAAGCAATGGCGCTCTTATATGACGACCCAGATACGGCCGCGACGGCCGAAATGTCCCTACGTACCCTAAGGCAAGGTAATCGGGCAGTGGAGGAATACGCCGCCGAATTCAGGCGTTGGGGTGGTGACACCAAATGGAATGAGGCGGCCCTGTCTCACCAATTTCGCATAGGGTTAACCGAACCACTGAAGGACGAGCTGGCCCGAGTTGACATGCCCGAAACTCTTGAGGGCCTAATAACCTTATGTATCCAGATTGACCGCCGGTTGCGGGAACGTAGGAGGGAGAGGTCCAGCCAAGAGCAGAGATCAGCCAGGCGACTTCCAGTCCAGACCAAATCTCCACGGGTCAACCGGAACCAGGAATTCACGGATACATCAAATCTCAGGTCAGCAGGAGGGGTTCGGTCTCCAGGAGCGCCAGAAGCGTCAGGTAAACCGGCTTTGTTTTTATTGTGGGGAAGCGGGCCATATAGTACATACCTGCCCTGCCAAGAGGAGGAGGTTTCCTGCGATATTTTCCACAGTTACTCCTAAGGTTAAGAACAACACCAGTTATCTAGCAGTATCTATCTCCCTGCAGCTGCCAGAGAGAACTGTGGTAACTACCGCAATTATAGACTCTGGAGCATGTAGTTGCTTCATAGATCTGGATTTCGCAGCTCAGCAGCAGATTCCTTTACAGTCAAAGGAGACGGGGTTAAATATATTCTTAGCTGACGGGTCCCAAATTAGGTCAGGGGTAGTGGACCGTGAAACTCCACCTATTTTTACTACAGTGGCCAACCATCACCAGGAGCTTCTCCGCCTGGATGCCATTGCATCCCCCCTGTTCCCGGTGATCTTGGGCCTCCCTTGGTTACAAGCCCATGACCCGCAGATTAATTGGAAGTCTGGATCAGTTCACTTCACGTCATCCTATTGCCAGCAGCATTGCCTCCCTAGTGCGTCTCCGGCACCGCAGGCTTTGCTCTGTCTGGATATGGAGGCAGAATTGGCTCAAGCCATTCCTTTAGCCTACCATAGTTATTTAGATGTATTCAGTAAGCGGGGGGCAGAGGTCCTGCCCCCGCACCGAACATATGACTGCCCGATTGATTTGCTCCCAGGCTCGGAGATACCTTTTGGGCGAATATTTCCGTTGACTGAACGGGAATTAGGGGTTCTAAACGAGTATATTGACGAAAGTCTCCGCAAGGGGTTCATTCGGCCCTCCACTTCACCAGCTGGGGCTGGTATCTTTTTTGTGGAAAAAAAAGACAAATCCCTACGACCCTGTGTAGAATACCGAGACCTGAACAAAGTAACTGTCAAGAATCGTTACCCGCTACCTCTAGTCCCTGAGCTCTTTCAGAGATTAAAATCAGCTTCTATCTTCACTAAACTGGACCTGAGGGGAGCATACAATCTAGTCCGCATCAGAAAGGGGGATGAATGGAAAACAGCATTCCGTACTAGATTCGGGCATTTTGAATACTTGGTCATGCCCTTCAGCCTATGCAACGCGCCCGCCACTTTCCAACACTTCATTAATGACGTATTTAGGGACTATCTGGACATCTTTGTTGTCGTATACCTAGACGACATCCTGATCTTTTCCCCATCCTTAGAGGTCCATAGGGGGCATGTGAGGTACGTTTTGGAATGACTCCGCCAACACGGTCTATATGCTAAGGCAGACAAGTGCTGCTTTGAGCAGCATAGCATTTCCTTTTTGGGTCTGACCATTTCCACTACAGGTATAGCCATGGATCCCCAAAAGGTGTCAGCTATCTTAGATTGGCCCATACCCACTGACAAGAAGGTGGTCCAACGGTTCATAGGCTTCGCAAACTTCTATAGAAAGTTCATTAAGAACTTTTCAGGCTTAGTTTCCCCGATTACTCAGTTAACCAGACAGGGGGTCTGTTTCCAGTGGACACCAGAAACGCAGGAAGCGTTTAAGACTTTAAAGAGGTTATTCACTGAGGCCCCTATCCTGAGCCATCCTGACTCATCTATGCCCTATATCCTGGAGGTGGATGCGTCTGAAAACGCAGTGGGGGCGATTTTGTCGCAGAGGAAGGGCATTAAAGAGCTCATGCACCCAGTGGCCTTTTTCTCTAGAAAACTGACTTCCGCAGAAAGGAATTATGATATTGGGGACCGGGAGCTTCTAGCAATCAAGGTGGCACTAGAGGAATGGAGGTATTTATTAGAAGGGGCGGTACACCCAATATTGATATTCACAGATCACAAAAACCTGGAATATTTGAGGACAGCAAAGCGCTTGAGACCACGTCAGGCTAGGTGGGCACTTTTTTTTTCACGATTTGCTTTTCACATTACCTATAGACCAGGATCAAAGAATACTAAGCCCGACGCGCTTTCCCGTATGTTCGGGGACCCTGAAGAGACGCCCCGACCTGACACAATCTTGTCCTCAGGGAATTTTTTGATCCTACAATCTGAGCTCCGCTCCAAACTGCAGAACGCATCCATAGGCATGCCAGGCACACCCGGTATTTCCTTAGTGAATCGGGAGGGGCTTCTTTGGAAAGAAGGCCAGATTGTAGTTCCCGAGGAGACCCGTACTTTGGTACTTGGATACTGCCACAACCACCCGTTAGCGGGACATTTTGGAATACGCAAGACCCTGGAACTATTGCAACGCACCTTTTGGTGGCCCACTATGGCCAGGGATTGCGAGAAATATGTTAAGACTTGCACCGTGTGCCAGAGGAATAAAACTACCAGAAACAAGGCCTGGGGCCTATTACGCCTACTACCAATACCTGACAGACCTTGGAGCATGATCTCCGTTGACTTTATTGTAGAGCTTCCACCCTCCCAGGAACACACAGCAATCTTTGTGATTGTAGACCGGTTATCCAAGATGGTTCATTTTGTACCTTTTAAGGACACACCGACAGCCCATGAGACCGCACAGGTTTTTATCAGGGAGGTGGTGAGACTCCACGGAATCCCCAAGGATATTGTGTCAGATAGGGGGGTTCAGTTTACGTCTAGATTTTGGAAAGCTCTATGTGAGACGCTTGGAATTAAACTGTCATTGTCCTCTGCATATCACCCACAAACAAACGGCCAGACAGAACGAACGAATCAGACACTTGAGCAGTACCTCAGATGCTACACTACCTTCCTCCAAGACGACTGGTTGACCCTCCTGCCGCTAGCGGAGTTCGCCTATAATAACGCGAGTCATTCTGCTAAAGGCCAGGCTCCTTTTTTCGCAAATTATGGGTTCCACCCCACTTTTTTACCGGATTTGATTCCGGAAGTCACGGTCCTTGCCACGCAGGACATGCTGGGCTTTTTATCCTCTAATAGCAAATTGCTCCAAGAGGCGATGGCAAAGGCCCAGGAGAGCAATAAGAGGGCTTTTGATAAAAAAAGAAGAGGCGAGTTGCGTTTGCGGCCGGAGGACCAGGTTTGGTTGTCCACCACAAATTTAAAGATGTCCTGCCCATCGAAGAAATTGGCTCCCAAATTCCTGGGCCCATTTCGGGTCAAACGCAGGATCAATGAGGTAGCATACGAGCTCGCACTGCCTGAATCTATGAAGATTCATCCGGTCTTCCACGTATCTCTACTGAAACCAGCAACTCCAGACCCCTTCCCGGATCGAAGGTCTAAACCACCGGAGGCAGTAAACGTGGATGGGGAGGAGGAATTTGAAGTTGAGGCTATCCTGGATTGTAGGAAAAGGGGAGGCCGGACTCAGTTTCTGGTGAAATGGAAAGGGTATGGGGTGGAAGAAAATTCGTGGGAGCCGGCCCAAAATGTGCACGCCCCAAGACTTGTGCAGAAATTTTTTCGGAACCAGGCATTAGGAAGGGGTCGGTTGGGCATCCGGAGGCTGCCCGTAGGGGGGGGGCAATGTCAGGGATCCCGGCCGCTCAGCGTCGCACGCATGCGCAGATCGCCGACTCTTCCTGGCTGGCGAATACAGAGATCGTGGCGGCGGCCGCGCATGCGCAGTAGCAATCGCGGCCACACCAATGGAAACTCAGGGCGCCCTATTTAAACCTGCCCTGTGCATTTCCAAAGTGCCGCAAGGTCTTGTTCCTGTTCCTGTGTTCCTGCTAGTACGTTTCCTTGTTGCCAAACTCTGCCTGTTCTGATTACGCTGACCCTCTCCTGCTCTGACCCCGGCTCGTTCCTGACCATCCCTCTGCCTGACTCTCTGTACCACGCTGCCCGCCCGCTACCTGCTGAACCTGGCTTGTGACCCCGACCATTCTCCGCTTGCTCCCCCTGTACCACGCTGCCCGCACGATACCGACCTCGCTCACTCCTGGCAGTCGTCCATCCATCCCGCTCGGATCGGGATCTGTCATCCCATCCATCCCGCTCGGATCAGGGTCTCTCATCCCCTTCACAGCAGACTCATCCCGGGCACATACCCTCAGCGGGACCCCTCTGCCACCGCCGGGGGTGCCCAGGGACGCGACCTGGTTCTAGTCTTGCACCAAGTCCATCCCCACCATCAGGGGCTCTGGTGAAAAGGCAGACTGGGACTTAGACTCCGCGTCCTGGGAAACCCCGTGCCGTGGACCACTAGAGATCCCGTTGGGCGGAGCCTGACACCATGCAGTGATATTTTAAGTAATGTGCACTTACCAGATGTGCATATAAAATGCGCCTTTAAATCAATATACCAGATGTCATCAAATTGGGTCAGGAACTAGGTGGTCTTCCCTCTAGGGGGTGGTAGGTCATTGGACAGGTGTCCTTGGGGCTTGATCATCTGGAATATTGATTTAAAGGCACATTTTATATGCGCGTCCGGTGAGTGCGCATTACTTACAATATCACTGCACGGACACCGGTTCCAGAAATAACAAGAGCACAAGAGCCACTTTATGAACTATTTTTTAATAATTTATTTATTAACTATTTATTGGAGATATATTTTATTTACTGAGTTTTTAGCGCTGCACCCCCTTTTAACATTACTATTTACTTGTTTTTTTGGTTTACCTTTGTGCATTAGCCGCTTTCATTATATTTTAGCGCACTCACTATCTTTATACTTACATAGTTAACGCATGGCATATCTAGAAGATGCCAACTACAAGCTTATTTATCAGGTTTTTGCTTTCACAAATTCAAATTTCAGAGAACACATAACCTGTATAGAAGAAAAAGCATAGCTATAGAACAGCAAGCTGCTGTAAATGCCTCACAAACTTGGGCAACATACCAATTAAAACTATTGTCCTTATTTGAGAGATTTTAATTAATTTTATATACCAGATGGCACCAGTTAGTGAGACATAAACTGAAGTGAAATCTCTTCAAAAGGTCACAAAAAAGTAACTCCTAACGTCCCCTACTCTACTTCCCCTTCAGTTTCTAACCCAGGTGTCACCAGTCATTAGAACACGAAGAAAGGTGAAAACTCTCAAACAGAGACACCAGCATCAATGCTGGGGAAAAGCATCAATAAAACTTGACAGGGGTTCTGACTGGATCTCATTAAACAATATATGCATGATCTAATGATCTAACAAAAAACTCTTTTGAAAACACATACGTGGTGAACACTGTCCTAGGTGCATTTCTCATGAAAACATTGCCATCTGATTCAGATCTGTATTAGCAGATGTATGCACATTACTGACATTTTGTTTTTCCTAAATTCGCCTAACTGTAAAGAACTGTAAATGTAAATAATAATATTAATAAATAAATTTAAATGTAATAGCTGTAAATGTAACCCTTGGAACTGTGCTGTACAAACTGTTGGCACTATGTAAACGGTGTATAATAATATTAATATTATTATTAGTATTATTATTAACAATAATAATAATAATAATAATAAATCAACCCTCTGCCCAGATCATACACAGTTAAATATTTATATATTCTGAGCAAGCAGTAAAAGCTCTTAAAAAAAGGAACACAATATTTTGGCAGGCTGCAAGCCTTATAGTTTAATATAGAATATTTTAATGTCCATAATCTGGGCACAGGTGTAGTAACTTTTAATTAATGTATTCATTCACATATAATGAAGGACCTGGCAGAGCTTTGCACAATTTCAAAAGTAATAGCAGCTGTAGGGAAGAAGAACTCCTGCTTGATGTCATGGAGGAGTGTTTTGAGTGGGCATTTGCACCATGTTACATATTTTTTTTTTCTGTAAATTTATTGTTATCAGAAACTTCCATCGTCTGACTTGTTTATTATCTTTTAAATATAATTTTATATATTATGTTTTTATTGGTATTCTAGTGCTGTTTAATCCCCCCTCTTACTTGCATACTTAACAGTCATTTTATTTGCAGTAATGTCCTGTAGTACTTAATAGCGCTTTCTTAATACCAAATAACCTTATCATATGGTCTGACATATGTCGTTTACCCTTTACCATCACTGTGGATTGCACCCCATTCGTTATTATTTATTTTTTACTTTTATCCTTCATCATGTAAACAATGGTGAAATATGTTTTTCCTCGTACTAAACCCATGGTAAAATGGCACCGCGCAGGCGCACTGATCTATTAAAACCATTCCGGACTCTGGCAAAATGGCGCCGACTTGCATATTTAAGGACGGCGCTACTGTCATGGCGTTCCTTCGTCTCTACCTCTGAGGAAGTGCGTGCACACGAAACACGTCAGGTGGATCCCAGGGCGTTGTGACGTCACGCTGACGGTGCCACGTGGAGGCCCGACGGCCATCTTTGAATTTGGAAGGAGCTTTTAACTTTCAGAGCCTGGCTGTGATCCATCTATCAGTTCCAGAGAGGGGAACGACCTGTACTCCAGGATTCCTACCCGCATATCCCTTAAGGGGACCTCTGACACTCCGGATCCATCCTCATCATAGGAGGGTGTTTCATCTTCATTTCCACCATTTCCAGTCCATATCCTGACCAGAGAAAGGGGGGATCTTCATGATATTTATACACTGCATATTTTTAATACGCCTCTGGTTAGTGCGCATTTTTCCATATGCACTGGGAACACAGGGAGCACCATCACAGGACTTGATTTTTCTTGCAGTTTATGTTTAGATATTCACCTTATACCGATTATTTATTATTGTATATACTGGTACCTTTCATTGACTGGTACCTTTCATTGACTATTAGCGCTGCATTTTATACTTCATGTAATCTAGACTACCTAGTATGGGAGCTGGGGAAAAGCATATACTTTTTCCACTAGTTCTTTACAAAAACAAGGTTTGACAAAGGAGCTCGCTTCTGCCACTAGAGGCCAGCGCATGCTCCGAAACGCGTCGCATTGCATCTGGGTTCACTGACATCATCACGCCCACACCGACGTTGCGCTCCAGTGTGCATTGCAGCTGCCTCTGAGGGATACGTGCCCGCCTGGCTCCACAGCTGTCTACTTCCATCCACCATGCTGCTCCAGCGAGACGCGGACACAGTGGGAACCAGTGACAGCCGTTCTATTTTGTTGTTACACCTTACAATAAGATGCCTGTAATAATCCACATAAATGTGAGTGTTCCTACTTTTACACTAAAATAAAGTGTTATGCTGCACATAGAGGAGCTTCTCCTTCTCTCCTTTCTCTTCTTTACAAAAACAATGATGTCTTTTTTTAATTTAAACTTTTAAGTGGTAATTGTAATAATAGATCCAGTTTAATCATTTTATGTACTGTATATACCTTGTAGTTATAGAAATAAACATCAGTCTTATTGCATTAATATATAATAGTATGCACATCTACAGATGGTCTCACTAAGAAACCCATTACCATAGCTGTTGTTCTGTGGTAAGGGAATAAAACCCCATTATTGGTAGGAAAAAATTCTTGGTCTTAATGCTTTGTGCTTTTCACTTGCATAGTTTTTTGATGATGTTGACTCAAAATGAATAGTCTAACTCAATATCATTCCAACCTACTCTGAAACAGCTACTAAAGGATGTATGTATTGCTGCATCACTGCTGAAAGCAATACGTTTTCAACTTTTGTCATATTATTCTGAATGTATATTTTCTGTCCTTTACACATTTCAGCAGTCAGAGATGGTTTAAAAAGTAGGATTAACTTTTTATATACGTTGGCAGGACAAAAAGAGGTTTTAGAAAAACATCAGTGTATCATTGAGACATATTCTTCTCAATTAAAACCTGACTTGCAGAGATTCCTGCTGTTCTCATGAATGAGGAAGATGTAGCCCTAGGAGCTTCACAGCTGGTCCTGTTTCCACTGTCCTCCAAACAGCAGGCAGAATTTGTAGAGAAAGTTGTTGTTTGGGTCTATAGTGTAACACCGCTGGGCTGTACTGATGGCAATCTTTGATTAACCTTACAAGTGACATTAAATACATATTGCATCCTGCCTTTATTATAGCTAGGAATTGTATTCTTGCCTGTTAATGAGGGTATTCAAGGGCAAACACATCCTTAATATTGTACACCATTCTCATTGCTTCTTACCACACAGCTTTAGGGTCAGAATTATGGATAGAAAGGACAGATACAAAAATATAGCTGTCATAGGTTTTACACATGTTGTGTTTCATATTTTAATATCTCCAGCTTTCGAAATAAAAACTTTAATGCCAGAGATTTGATTGACAAACATTTTTAAAGAATATCTATACATACATTTTTATTAACTGTTTGTAAGTCATATTGTTTTGATAGGGAAAATGAACAACAGTAAAGGGAAACCCTTTTTTGTTCTGCATTGAGTGAGTAAGAAAAGGTTATGCACTGTTGGCGCACCACACAGCCCAAGTACGAGTGAAAAACCAGTTGTAGCACAAACAAAGACCACAGTTTTGAGAACAGCATTGCTGTCTTGTCTCAGATATTTGATGTGGTATATAATTTAATATTGAAGATCCAGCTGGGGCTACGTTATGCCACTCACCCTACTCTGGCACTCTGGCACAAGTCTCACTCTCATCAAAAAAATTCCTTTCTTCGAGATTGTGAAATAAAGTCAGAGTCCATGATTTCTTAATGTCTTGTTCAAATTTTAACATTGTAGTGTTTTAATGAACAGCAGAGAAAGTTATCTTTGGGAGGAAGCCATCTATGTGTCTGGCTGCAGAATAAGGGTTACGTGTATATTGATAAAGCTGTGAGTGTGACATTCACCAAACATTCACAGAATCTGAATCAATCACCATAGCTTAAAACACATGCAACTGTGCTGAATTTGAGTTACTGTCACAATCACATTTTATGCCTCATATTTATCGTCCACATATTTTGTTTATAAGCACATTCACTAGGCTTCACTATTAAAGCACATTCACTAGGCTGCTTTTAGAGCAGGAAAGACACCAGCCAGCTCTTAAAGGATAAACTCACTTTTTAGAAAATAAATGCAAATTTTTTGGCAGATAAAAAAATGTGCATTTACTAACTCTTTTTTAGGACAGCATTGCACCAGCAATCAGCAGATCGCTGGTGCCATACAGCACTCCTGCAGACTATCAGAGTGAGCTGTCTGCACGTACATCATATGGAAAGAGAGTTTAACACTGACAAGAAGAATTAATGAACTACCACAGTGCTCAACAATGCCATGGTAGTTCATTAAGAACTACAAGCTGACATCCACAAAAAATGTTATACTTCTGGTTGATTCATTCACAGAATGATTGATGAGGTTGTGCCCGCATGGCCATTCTCTTTTCAAGTGACAGCTGGTGCAGGGAACTTCTCCCTGTGCTGCTGTCATATACAGGGCTCAAATCAGAGTGCTGCCGCAGGAGTGGAAACTTGTAACTTGTCCCATCCTAAAATCGGGTGGAACATGTAACATGTTGCCAAAGGTGAACATAACCTTTAACCACTTCCTGACCTTGCTATAGCTGAATGAAGGCTACAGCAAAGTCATACAGTTCTGGGAGGATGTCATATGACGTTCTTCCAGAACGCATTATCTGATTGCCCCCAGCAATGAGCACGGGGCATGTCCCTATGATCGCTATGTCTTTTGGACTCAGCTGATCACATAACATGGTAAAGAGCCAACCACAGCATCCTTTTACCACATGATCAGCTGTGTCCAATCACAGCTGATCACCATGTAAACACACTTGCCAGTTATCAGTTGTCTTAGTGTGAGGAAAGTATTGCCGATAACCGGCAACTGTGAAAGGAAATATCTTCACTGATAATCAGGGCACTGATAATCAGTGTCCTGATTATCAGTGCAGTCCTAAATGTGCCCAATAGTGTTGCTAATCTGTGCCCACTAGTGCTGCCAATCTGAGTCCATCAGGTCTGCCAATCTGTTTCCATCAGTGCCGCCAATCAGTGTCATCAGCCAATGCCAGTCAGTGTTGCCTATCAGTGCCCTTCAATGCTGCCTATTAGTGCCCATCAATGCTATCCTATCAGTGCCCATCAGTGCTGCATATCAGTTCAGCCTCATCAGTGCCTCCTCGTCAATGCCCATCAGTGCTGCCTATCAGTGCCACCTTATCAGTCCCATCAGTCCTGCCTATCAGTGCCTATCAGTGCAGCCTCATCAACGTACATCAGTGAAGGAGAAATGTTACCTATTTGCAGAATTTTAAAATATAATAGAAATTAAAAACACTTTTTGCCTTCAAAATTTTCAGTCGTTTTTCATTTGTTTAGCAAAAAATAAAACACCCAGTGGTGAATAAATACCACAAAAAAGAAACTATTTGTGTGAAAAAAATATAAAAAATATTTCATATGGGTGCAATATTGCATGACAGCACAATTGTCATTCAAAGTGTGACAGCACTGAAAGCTAAAAATTGGCCCTGGCAGGAAGGAGGTAGAAGTACCAAGTAGGCAAGTGGTTAAACAAAAAATAACAATATTTGGAAAAAAAGCCTTGCAAAATATTACAGTGGCTGCACACTATTTCAGCATTTTCACTAGGTCCTATTTAGAACAGGACAAATACCAGCCAGCTTTTAATAACAAAAGTTAGAATGTATTTATTTCACTAATAAAAAAACTTCCAGAACATTGAAGTGAATATAGATACTACCCAAATTATCAATGCCACATTTTGAGCAGGAAAACCGCCAGCCAACTTTAATCAAAAATCAACATTAAAGTGTCCTTATTTTACTGAAAAAAGTATCATAAATATTACAGTGACTATGTGTAAAGCAATAAAGCACATTCACCAGGCTGTCTTTTCAGCAGGGCAGATACCACCAAAAAAAAAAAAAAATCAACAAAAGAGTTATTTTATTTAACTGGAAAAAACCTTGCAAAATATCACGGTGATTATGTGCACAGTGATTGAACACTTTCACTAGGTTACTTTTTCAATAGCACACACACCAGCCAGCTAGCACATTTATTTCACTGAATAAAGTGACCAAAATATTATAGTGACAGTGTGTGCACAGTATTTAAGCACTAGCACTAAACCTGCATTGTACTGAGTAAGTCACATTTTGAACATGATACCCACCAGCCAGCATTTACTAAGGCTTGGTTCACACTTGGTGGGTGGAAGCCACTTCAGGACTTGCACCTCGTCCTGCAGCTGCAACCACCCGCACACAAAAATCCCCGCCTACACTAGAAATCACAACCACACTGTAGTGCAGTTCCCGTGTGGGCTGCGATTTCTGGAAAGGAGCAGGGCCAGCTTCCCTGCATTTTGAGAAGCTCAGAAGCCCATTCAAATGAACAGGCTGCTATGCCCCCGCACACACAACACGCAAAAGTGTGAACCTAGGCTTAAAAAACTAAAATTTTGGAATGTATTTGCATGTAGTCATGGCTATATCGTGGGGTTTTTTTTCCAGTGAAGCAGAGTATTTCACGTTTCAGGGACACATCCCTTTCCTCAGAGCTCAAACCAACAAATGTTCACCTCTTAATAAATGTACAACGCACCCTATAGCTCCAGGGTGTCGCAGCATCAGATAAGGTCAAAGGTCATGAAGAAAGAATATAGCAAGATTTTTGGCATAGAACAAACATTCAATCGGATTAGAAAATTAACCATTCATGATATTCTCTCACAGTAAACGTGCACTTACAACCTCAGGTGGATGTCCTAACTGATTCCGGTAGCCTGCTATTTCGTGCATGATGTACATCACCCCATCTGTGACATTTTGTATCTGATTGAATGTTTGTTCTATGCAAAAAAACTTGTTATATTCTTATGACCTTTGACCTTGGATCCTTATCTGATACTACGACACCTCACATAATAGAGGGGTGGAGCTATAGTGTGCCTGGTACATTTATTAGGAGGGTAACATTTGGTGGCTTGAGCTCTGTGGAAAGAGATGTGTCCTCGAAATGCGTTAGTGGCCAACATCACCAACAGTTGGGTTACCTGTTGCCACATTGGTTGACCATCAGAAACTGTTGTTGTGTGTATTATTAATGTCCTTTGTGATTATGTAATCTGCTATTTAGTTTCTTTTAATAAACCTTGGGTAATGCACTAGATGTTTATGCCCCCTGTGATTTTTTTTTGTTTGATTTCCCTGTCTGAGGAGGGCGGCACTGCTAAAGCATTGTCCAAGAGAAATCATAGACCCTGAACTATATCCCAGTCTGGTGACTGTCCTTTTGAGTGCTCGAGAAATTGCTTGTTCTTTTGCATTTTAAATAGGACATACACGAGTCAGCTTTTAATTTACTTTATTAAAATAAAATATTGTAGTGACTACATATACATTCTTTAAGAACTTTTACTATACCTCATTTCCTAAGTGGGAGATCAGTCAGTTTTTAATGAAGAAAAACACATTGGGCCTCTTGCTTACTGTACTTAGAAACGAGCATCAGACATTCCTATCAGAAAAATGTGAGGATGGGCTGCATATAACTTGTGTGCATTTGAGAGTATACTCACACAAGCAGGAAGCATTGCATTTGCATGTATGTATGCATATTCTTGAACATTTGCATGTATTTTTAGAGCTTTTGCGCATATTTGCGAGTTTAACTGCAAAAATACTGACTAGCAATGCAGTTTTTTGTATATTTTTGTTTTTTACTCATTAATACACAGCACTTGTTTGTGTGTCAAGTTGCAGTATGCAAGAAATATTACAATGTATTATTTCACATTAAAAAAGCCAGACATTGTGCAGATTTGATGCACACTTCAGAAGGCTGCATTTTAAAAGTTCAGTTTACTGTGCAAGTTAAGGCCAGCAGTCCACCCTGGGATTGCAATTGCAAATGGAGTCCATTCCTATGAATCAGATGGTTTATGTAACATTATTTCATTTGCAGATGCAGGACCTGTTCACTTCCTGCTAGCTGTGTATGAATAACCACTGCCCTTCTTTTTAGGCCTGCACAGGGGCGGACTGACAACTCATAGGGCCCCCGGGCAATAGGGGATCATGGGGCCCCTGTGTCCTTGCCCAAACTCAAAAAAGCCTATGAAAAAGGTACCAGGGGCATCTCATGGGGCCCCCTACTGCCCCCAGGCCCTTGAAAAAAAATCCCATAGGAAAATCAAGATAGGAGTTGCAGCTAAATCAGCAACTAGAGTATCTTATGACACACCAAAAATTATCTTTCCCTGCAAACATTTTGTGATGTCTTCCTATCTATTCTATATGTCTCCAACACACACTTACAATACTTATACATACAATATAGGACTTTCAGTGCCATGGTAGAAAGTTTATCTCTGTGCAAACAGAGTGATTCCTCCCTTATCTACTTTAAGCAGTGGCGTCCTGAGGTAGGTGCGGGGGGTGCGGTCCGCACCGGGTGATACCGGACCTGCTCCACAAAAAGGTAAGTTGTAAAGCAAGCCAACGATCCCCACAGCATGGATCCGATCCATCCTGCGGGGATCGTCGGCTTTCTTTACAACTTACCTTTTCTTGGAACAGGTCCAGTGTCACCCCATATAGGTTGCATGCTGACGATCGTGCGGGGATTGTCAGCATGCAACCTATACGGGGTGACAGCGGTGTATTGGCAAGATGTGTCTCCCATGTAGATATGCCCCCGCTGAAGCAACTGCGCATGTCCTGGTTTCAACCGGGACATTTGCAGTTGCTTCAGGGGGGACATATCTACATGGGAGACACATCTTGCCGCTACACCGGACCCGCTCCAAGAAAAGGTAAGTTGCAAAGAAAGTCGATGATCCCCGCAGGATGAATCAGATCTGCGGATTGAGCATAATGGATTGGATCCAATCCATTATGCTCAATCCGCAGATCCGATCTATTCTGCGGGGATCGTCGGAGGGAGTGTCACCAAGTCTTACCGCATCGGGTGACACCAACCCTAGGGACGCCCCTGACTTCAAGTGTTTCCAATGCACACTTAGGGGTCATCTATAAAGTAGAGAATGTGACTGTCACAAACATTTGCTATGGGAGAATCAATTATTCCTATTTAAAATGCATGCACCTGAATGGTTCTCCATTGTTTGTGAAAGTCACATTCCCTACTTTATAAATAGATCCCTTACTGTAGCACATAGCAGTGTTCCTCAATCACCAGCATCAACCATTTCTCCTGTCAAATATCAGTCAAATTAGGATTCAGAATATAAACCTGAAAAAGCAGTGGCATGTTAACAGCCACCTCTGATTAAGGAGATGAAGAATTACTTGCAAAAAGAGTCAGGCTTATGGTGTCAAGATTTAAACATCCAGTGAAATGCATGAGACAAATACTACCAATGTAGTGCATGCTAGGGAGGTGCAAGCACTATCAGAGGGGTGTTGCAACATCAGCCATGAAAAAGTAGTGCAAATTAGTTCCAGGGAGCCCATACTAGTGTTCCGGGGCCACTTTTAAATCCTATGTGGCTACCCACTGTAGTTCTGTAGTGCCTGTTATCCCACCATACTATTTTATTTGTTTTTTCCTGAAGATTTATTTGATTTTATTGTAGAGCAATGTAACTTTTATGCTCAGCAGTTCATTGCCAGTTATGCCAGACCATTTCAATGGAAGCCTGTATCAATGTATCAGAATCAAAAACATTTTGGGCCTAAATCTGGACATGGGAATCACCAAAAACAATTAACTGCTATCATATTGATCCACAACCAGTTCCGCACATTCCCAAATATTCTACAGTCATGCCTGCCCAGGGCACAATGTCAACTCATAACAGGATTAATGCATTTTTAATGACAATTTCTTGTGTCTTCCCCATATATGATAGACTCTACAAAATTATGCCTCACATCAATTTATTTTCTAAACATTTTCAAAACTGTATCTACCCCCAACAATGTCTATCTATGAGTCCCTCTTCCACTTCACAAGCAGACTTGATATAAAACAGTTACGACCCCCAGTAACATGCCAGATAAGGGGTGAAGTTGTCATAAATGTGTCACAAGTTACACATTTCAACAGTTATAAAGAGAGATATAGCCAAGTTGAGCCCTCTTGATGCTCATATTATATGGTTACCATCCGAAAGATAGTGTGGGACCTTCAGTCACTTTTGTTTTGTCAGGGATACTTTATCTCTTTGTACATTTATTATTATTCCAGTGTGTCACTTTTTAGGCACCTTTTTCTTAAACAAACTATACTTGCATTAGATAGTTGCTGACAGCTTTGCTGACAGTCTGTCCAACAGCTTATTTTTTGACATTGTTAGATAAAAAAAAAAATAAGTGAAATATGTTGTGAATTTAAATCACTTCACATGCTATTACTCACATTCAGTACCCCCATCTCTATAGATTAAATAAAATTGTGACAAACAGCAGTTAGGTCTATTATCTCTAAATAAACCTGTTCTGTTGCTAGTAAATTTTACACTGCTGTATCCTATGAAGTATCTAATATTTAATTCTATATTTACTCATATACTGTGAAGATATACAGTCGGAACAATACAGAAAGGCAGCAACATCCCTGCAATTTAAAAATAAATAAATAAATACAATAAAGTAGAAATGGGACTTTATAGGTGCATATCAGTATACATGTAACAAATATACACCACTATTAAAAGTATGCTAATGTATTTAAAGTATTCAAAGTACAACATATTAGAGCCAATCGTGGCCTATTTACAGATCCACAATTTATTAAAAAACACTTGTTTCACAGTAAAACATTGGTTTTCCCACCCTGCTTTATGAATACATAAATCCATTTTTTTTGTAGTCACATCAGATTACTTCAAGAGCCTAAGTGACAGTAGCAGGGGAGATCTCAACAGTTACGAGCAGAGCCCTCTTAACTCTCTTGCATTTTATTGTATAACTGTACTGTGTCTCTTTAATAATAATAATAATAATAATAATAATACTAATAATAATATCACAAATTGTTTTGTGGGTTCCAAATATCCCACTTTCTCAGACCCTGTAAAAAGCTTGGAGGGGTCTCAGGGAGTATGCCTTCAAGGTAAAAAGAATGATACCATTATATTAGCCCTCTTTTATTTCCTCTCAATAGATGCATAATCATTAGGGAGAACAGAGGATTCCAATAAACTATTTTGTTTTCCCTTGGTAAGGCACAGAATGACACAGGATCAATGAATTGGAGACACACAGATGATTTCTAGTTCTGCCCTCTCCATTAGAAGATCCTGTGATATTCAGCTAAAGCTATAGAATGGCTTCTAGGAATGGTGGACCTGGCAGGAAAGGGTGAGCATAGTCAAGTTCTCTTAATGGGAGCTCATGACAGTCCTTTAGTTGTATTATCTTCTGCCACATCAGAAGATTACAGTGCTGGGGATGGGGGTTTGGAAAGAGGAAAGTTTCTTCTACAAGAACAAGACTCAACACATGGGATACATCATACTAACTGAAAGTTATTTCCCTTGAGCTAATTTTTATGTTTTTTCTTTAGCTTTTTTTTCTTTTTTATGCAAGACAAAGACCATGCACAGATTAATTATATTCATACTATTTTTCCATGTTGCTGATATGTAACAGTTTCTACCTCAGCTGACATTTTAGTTTTTTAATTATCTTAAATGCTTGCCAGTAAAGTTGTTTCTCATCAAAGAACCATGTGGTGCCTCTTTTGTCACCATTATCACCCCTGCCAGGCTGTTATCTGAGCTGCTAGCCTTATCTCCCAAGGAACCCAATTGTTTAGTTTTTGCTTGTTTTTTTTTTTTTTGTATTGGCACAACAGGGTTGATTTGCAAATTGCAGTTGTATTCTGCAAGAGCAGTTGCTCCAGAGCTTAGTAAATGAGTAGAAGCTCTGCTTCCATCATCCAATAGTGTGCAAGCAAAAATGCTGTTTTTTTTGTATTTTCCTTGCATGTGATTGGGTATTCTTTGCAAAGTGAATCTTCACCTCATTTACTAAGCTCTGGAGCAACAACACATTGCAAACTGCACAAACTTTTTGCTTTAGTATATCAACCCAAATGTGTTCAGGTGTTTTTGGTCTAGGACTTTTCTAAAGGCCATAACCAGGTTACTGCCCCCTGTCCTTATTTGCTGCAACAGGGCAGGGATGACTATGTAGGGGAAAATCAATCAATAAAACCTATAAAAATATATGCATAAAAAAAATCAATCTGTGAATACAAAATATTGTTTAAAATCATTTAAAAAACACTATATCAGCTTGCTGGACCACTGCCTGTCACTGTAGGTCTGGCAGACCTTGTTTTTTAACAAAAGGAATAAAAAAAAATAATGGCAGCTATTTCAAATGGGGGGCAGAAACAGGGGGCACTTTGGTGTACACAACTGTACAGCGCAGACATGTGGTGACATGCCGCACACAAAGGGCAGCTTTGCTTGGGTCAGCAACATGTCAAATTAAAGCCACTTTATGGGAAGACAACCTGCCTATGGTCAAAAGTTTTTCCTCTGAAGCTATGCCTCCAGTGTTGTGGATCCAAGCACCAGCAGGTGACAATTAATAAAATAAAGCATATTCAAAAATATGACAACAGAGAAAATAGATAGTTTGAGTAAACTTACAGTTAAAGATGTGAACTAGACCACAAAATACAGTAAGTGGGCTCCTCCAGTGAAAGAGTAAGGGGTATAAAGATTCCCCTAACTAGCTAACTACACACCAAGCGAATATCAAATTTTCACCAAGTAGAGCGAGTCACAGCACTCTAATAAAATCCCAGTACTGACTGTCTATTTTAGTCTCTTAAGTTTGTCTCTTGTAAATCTTAAACAAGAAAACATATTTATAAGTGAAAAGGGTTAATATCTAAGATGTTGAAGGTAAAATCAACTCCAGTTGATAAAATTTTCAATACATTTGTTTCTCAAACACACTGAAAACCATCCAGTATAGAAAAACACACACACACACTGATTAGGAAAATACAGTGAAACATTTTCAAAGAATGAAGCAAGAGACAATTTATTCCTTCATGAACTATTAATAACTATGAGGACTATAATGTGCAAGACTTCATATACAGTACTTGTTAGTTGCAGTTTTGATGTCATCAGAGTTAAAATCAAATATTAAACAGAGCCAAAAGGCCTCCAGCGATCGATCTTGAATGCCTTATTAAATCTACCTCTTAGGGAAAAGAGCTGTAGAGATTACAGTCTCAGCAATTCCCCAAAGAGTCATTGATTTCAAGAGCAAAACATTAAAAATGAAGGAACTAACTATGTTAATTCCATGTATATTTCACTTTTTATTTCTACCTTTAACTGCTACATTAAACTAAATCCAAAGAATGAAAATCAGGTATGAATTGCTCTTGAACACAATTTACCATATAGGTACCAGGTTTAACATATATTGTACAACTGTAATGATATTAACAAATATAAATTTGGTATTCTAAAATAAAAAAAGGCAGCCAAAAAATATATTATTTTTTGTTTTGTTTAAACTTTATTTTGTTTAAACTTTGAATTTTAAAAGTTAAACTGCATTACAAGAGGACTGTGCAACAATATGCACTATCATGTTTTTTTTTCACCTTTACCAACTCCTAAGATATAATTGTAGAAGGCAAAACCAGTGGGTTTGGCAAAGGTTGACAGTGATTTCAGTTATGAAACATGGTTGTCCCTCAGCCTTCCATTTTACGCTTTCATTTCCAGATTTAGCAACCTTATGCTCAATGTTAGGTCAAAACCCACTTCTATATAGAAACATAGATATAATAGACTGTGTTTTAAAGCTACCAGTATGGTCTGGCAAGTACCTTTTTCCTTTCTACAAACTACAGATTGTCTCTGAGGATAGCAGTCAGAGGTTAAATGGCCTTTTGTATGCAAAAGCATATTTCTTTCTCACAAGTGATAGCTACATTTGCGTGCTCAGATTCTTTAAATCTGTATGTGTCTTGAGAACAGTTATTACCTGTAGAGCTATTGCCTATACTAGTCTTAAAACACAATAATGCAAAATCAGACAAATATTTCCTATTCAGCCCATCCTGCTGTTTTTCCATGAATCTGCACATACATTATTTATTGCAGTCTAAAAAAACCCCAGCCATCACTGAAATAAAATGATTTCTGTTGTGCTCTCTCTTTAGAAAACACATAGTGCTCTGAGAATCCTGTGTCAAGACTGTTCTGTGTATGAACAATGATTTGTACATAAATTCTGCTAAAAAATATAAAACAGTCATTTATAAATGTTTAACCCTTAAAAAATGACTAAAATGTTTTATGGTTTCCCATAAATAAGTTCCCAATAATTAGTTCAGATGTTAAGAAAATATATTTTAACTTTAATTTGATATATTTTTATTTCCATTTACCTTCTTTCTTCCTGGGACCCAGTACCGGAGGCTGCCATCTCATAGCAGATAGAGCCCTGAGGATTTTTATACTACAACAAAAGTGATCATTACCATTTTATTTATTTTGTACCGCAAACATCGCATTACCATGAGTGCTCAACCTGTGGCCCTCCAGCTGTCGTGGAGCTACAAGCCCATCATGCGTCTGCTTTTAGGAATTATGCTTGTAACTGTCAGCCTTGCAACGTTTCATAAGCTTCGACAGCTAGAGGGCCGCAGGTTGAGCACTCGTGCATCAGACAACCGACTGAATTTTAATTGAATTAGTCCAGTTGTGATACTTTTACATTTGTAAAAATGTATTTAACAGAGCAATTCTGCCTTGCAGCACTGGGCTCACTTGTTTGAAGCCTGGTCAGGAAACTATCTGCATGCAGTTTGTACTGTACTAGTGTGGGTTTTCTTCTGGGTACTCCAGTTTCCTCCAAAACTTTAAATACATGTTGGTAGATTAATTGGCTCCTCTCTAAATTTGTCCTAGCATGTGTGTGCATATATAGGTACCATAGATCGTAAGCTTTTTGTGGGCAGGTCCTGATGTAATTGTACAGTGTCAGGAATGGACTCACCACTGGTGGTGCTGTGGCTCACTTGCTCTGTGGGCTGCAGTACCAGCTCCTACCAGAGGGTGCTTCAGCAGCCAGGGTCTCACTCCTGCAATCAAGCCATCACCTGAGGCTGATTGCAGGAGGTCTATTTAAGCAGGACCAGGCCTGCAATCAGTGCCTTGGTGTTGTTTCCCATGAGCCCCTGTACCTTGTATCCTGTGTTCCTGTTCCTGTTCTTCTGCCTATCTGACTTGTTGCCGACCCTGCCTGATCCTGACCTCTGCTGACTTCTCCTGCTCTGACCCCTGGCTCGTTTGACTACTCTTCTGGAAATGCCTATTCTGATCTGAACCCCCGTTACCAAACCCGGCGAGTGACCTGACTACCCTTTGCCTGCTGCCTTGTACATATTAGTATTAGTTAAGGTTTGGTTTTGTTTGCACTGCGTTTGTTTATTTTGTGCAGGTAATAATAAATCTTATTATCCTCTCACCATACTTGAAGCCTGCTGTTTTCCTATGTCAGTCCACACATCTATGGTCATACCTGGATCCCTGACAGTACAGTATGTAAGCACTGCATATAAGTACCCGTAAAAGATATTTATGAGCCATGGCAATCACTCTGACTAGTTTGAAAATATTGAGGAAAAACACAAGAGGGTGCACTCTCCTCATGCATTACCATGATAACAAACTTATTTAAAAAATTGATCACAAATGCATACTACAAATGCATACTCACAAACAAGCAAAGTGGCCAGTTTGATTCTTTTTTTTCTTCTTTTTTTTTTTTAAAGAGTATCTAAAGTTTTGTTGTATAATATTGCCCTCATATGCCCTCTTTTTTTAACCACTTGCCCTCCAGAGTATTTATCCCCCTTCTTGACCGGGCCATTTTTTGCAATAAGGCGCTATGTTATTTTAACTAACAATTGCACAGTCATGCAACACTGCACCAAAATGAAATTTATATCTTTTTTTCCCACAAATAGAGCTTTCTTTCAGTGGTAATTGATCGCCTGTGCATTTTTTATTTATTACGCTATAAATCGCTGAGCAAACTGTTGGCGCTATATAAATCCTGTATAATAATAAACAACAAATAACTGACAATTTTTAGAAAAAAACAATGTTTTGGACTTTTTGCTATTAAAAATGTCCAGTAATAAATTTAGCCCAAAATGTATTCTACTACATGTCTTTGCAAAAAAAAATCCCAATATGTGTAAATTAATTGGTTTACGTGAAAGTTATAGTATTTACAAATGGCGGTATATATACTGCAATTTTATTTTTCTCAATAATAATGGCGGCGATCAGCAACTTATAGCAGGACTGCGGCGGGCATTCTGACACTTGGGAGGGGAACTGACTTTGCCACTGACATCTACAGTGACACCAATACAGTGATCAGTGCTAATAAAAAGCACTGACACTGTACTAATGGCACTCGGCAGGAAGGGGGCGATCAAAGGGTTAACTGTGTGCTGTTTCACTGTGTGCTGTGTGAGTGCTTTACAGTGTAATCATATTGCTTTGTATCTCTCTGCTATGCAGAGCCATACAAAACAGTGTGCAGCAGCTAACAGGGGAGAGATCTGTGTTGTTTATACACAGGTCTCTCCGCCATCAGAGATACTCGGTGATCACCGAATGCCGGCAAGAAATCACTGACCGGGACCCAGTGATTGACAGCCGAGGCCGTGAATGGTAGGGCCCCCTACCCGCAACTGCAAAATCAGGTATATATATGTGATTTTGCGCACCCGTGCCGCCCTGTAGCAGTATTTCTGCTATAGGGCATCACAGAAGCAGTTAATCATGTTTGTGTTTTTATATATATATATATTGCTTTGTAATATGTGTTTGTTGTGTTCTGTGTAATATGTGGTCTTGTAAAAGAGAGAAAAATGTTAAAAAAAAATCCTAACTGCTGAAATCAGAAGCTTAGTCTAAAGTAAAATAGATGTATTTGTTAAAAAACATACATGAACATTGTTATCTGATCACACATCCAAAACTTATTATAAAAATCCTGGCCTCCCAAGATTTAAAACTACTTCATAACACCTAAGTCTTATGTATCTTGACAGCTTTAATAACAAAACAGTAACACTGTATCCTTATAACTTGACAGCTTTAATAAAACCACCACACTGTACATTTTTCACCAATATAGTTTTAGCTTAAATTTTCGCACATTTCATTAAACCGGTACATTTGCAAAAAGTAAATGAAAAGTTATATATGTATATATATATATATATATATACACACACACACACACACTGTACACAGACATTCTTTATTTAATGGATCAGTTAACTTTTTGTACAAAAATACAAATGCACATCTTTTTGCTGGTAGAAAAATGTACAGGGTTATTTTTTTGTTAGGAGCCTGAAAAACATTGCACCTGCGATCAGTTGATCATGGGTGTAATGCAGGGCTCTTGCAGACTGTCAGTGTAAGATGTCTGCTTGTACCTCGTATGAGCAGGCATTTACACTCTGCCAAAAAAGAATCAATGAACTACCTAGAGAACTAAACAGCACTAGTTCATTGAGAACTACAAGCTAACAGCTGCAAAGGTTGTCAGTACTTGTAGTTCTCCCATTCACAGAACTCTGTGAATTAATAATGTGGCTGGGCAGAGCCCCACACTGCCATGTTTTTGTTTATTTTTTAAAAATTGTGACAGTGAGATTAGAGAGAAGATCCCCGGTTCGCTGTCACAACAGGGAGCGGATCGGGGTGACGCTGCAGCAGTGAGAACATGGTACATGTTCCCAAAGGAGGACTTATCTTTTAAATCATACTCACCATACTTAAATAAGATATAGTACAGCCTTTTCACTCTGGTATATTATAAAAATGCACTTTTTTTTATTTCTGTATATGTAAACAATCGATAAGAATGCAATGATGATCATGTGAAAAGTGGCATAAAGTTAAAGGGAAATAGACTGGAGTTTTCACCTTGCAAGGGAATTTTCCCTCAGCTTAGTGAATGAGGTAAATCTATGCTAACTTCCTTCATCCAATTATGTGAAAGCAAAAATGCAGGGTTTTCTGAGTATTCTTTGCAAAGTGAACTCTCTCCATAAAAACTTCATCAAAGTACACCAGGCATGTGTAATACATCTTGTCCTTCTGCCCTGCTGTCCCTGCCCCCACACTTGCTGAGTAACCTGGATAGTAGAAAGAAAGATTAGTCTTGTTATAAAATATGCTTCTGTCTGTTTACATCCATTTTTCATCAGTTTTTTTGTTCATTTTTTTATGTTTACATCCGTTTTTCGCACATTCCTTTTTTTTATGGAAGAAAAATAGGGTTTCCTTCTGTTAAAAAAAACATATTAACAGATGCAGAGATTAATGGATTTTTAATGGATGTCCATAAAAATACTTCTGTAAACGCAGATGAAAAATGGACATACGGAATGCCCATGTGAAAGGGGCCTAAGGACCCACAGAATCATAATGTTGACGTCATTTTAAACAAGAAAAAAAATATAGTTTATACTTTTTACATGTAGAAATTTTTTTTAAATAACAGCAATTGACCACTGGCCCTCCAGAAGATTCACCCCTCTTCATAACCAGGTAATTTTTTGCTGTACAGCGCTGCACTACTTTAACTGGCAATTGCACAGTCATGCAACACTGTACACATATAATTTATATTCTTTTTTTCACACAAATAGAGATTTCTTTTGCTGGTATTTACCAAAAATAACAAACAATATTTTTACTTTTTGCTATAAAACATAAAATATAGGGTATAAATTAGATTTTGTATTCAACAGATATAACAAACCTGCATCCATCTAGTCTGTGCAAGGAAAAGGCTGCAATCTTTTAGGTTAAAAGATAAGTTCCCTTGTGGACAAAAATAATAAATGCACATTTTTTTTGCAGGTAAAAAAATGTACATTTATTATTTTTGTCCAAAGGAGCATGGAAAGCATTGCATCAGCGATCAGTAGATTGCTGATGCCATGCAGGTCTCCTGCAGACCTGTCAGAATATCTGCCTGCCATACGGGATGTACAAGCAAGCAGATATACTGAAAGGAAGCTGCCACGCCGCTCCAGAGGGCCGTGGTTGTTCACTGAAAACTACAATCCGACAGCCACTAAGGCTGTTGGGACCTACATTTCGTTCACACACTGTTTTCAAATCTGACAGATAGTACGGGGGAACTTCTCCCCGTATTATCTGTCAGAGGGAGGGGGGATATTGCATGCAGCTGCAGCCATGGGAACATGGTACATGTTCCATCCTAAAAACAGGTAGAATGTGTAACATGTTCCCAAAGGTGAACTTATCCTTTAATTACTTCAAATATATTTACTGTGTGCAGTTTTATGCACATTTTGTTTCTAAAGTCCTAACATGTTTTTTTTTATCCAATATAAAAAGAAAGGTATTTTAAAAATATATAAAACTATAAAAATGTATTTGGTTGCTTCATATAATTATACATGTGCTTTGTTTGTTTACAGGTTTTGATTTAATAAAATGTGAGGATCCAGGAATACCAAACTATGGTTACAAGATTCGTGATGAGGGTCACTTTGCTGATACAACTATTATGTATAGTTGTAACCCAGGTTACACGATGCATGGAAGCAGCATACTGACTTGTCTCAGTGGAGATCGGAGAGTGTGGAACAAGCCTTTACCAACATGCACTGGTAACACAAAAAAGTTCCTATATTTTACAAATAATACTCAGTTTTTTAGGCCTTTTGTAATACAAATAAATGTATTTGCCTAACAAACACAGAAGGTTTACTTTGCAATGTAAATGCTCTCTTAGCTAAATGAATAAAGTAAAGATATATACTCTAAATAAGGCAATCATGCCCAAGGAAAATTAAGATTTTTGATAGCATGTGATTGAATGATTGAGGTGAACACAATATTTACTTATCCCATATGCACTTTACAGTGAATGCTCTGAACCTTCACTTAACAACATTAATATATACTTGAGACAGTATATGTTCAGGATTCAAAGTGAATGTTCACTTAAATGAAAAACTTAAAGTGAGACTTTTTACTTTGAATACCCTACATAAGGAAATTTTGAAAAAAAGATATTGACTTGCATATAAATTGATGATTTGGTAAGTGAAGTGCAGAGTCACATTGCTGGGTAAACAGTCCTTATTCCTTTCATAAATTAATCTCAATGTACTTCTTTAGTAAATCAACCTCGTTTGCTTATGTATGTACTGTACATGACATGCCTGAACTCCTAAACATTGGATTGTTTGTTAATTGGTTCAAAATAAAAAAAATACTTTTAAGAACATAGCAGTTAAATTATTTTGTTAGATTAGATTTGAAGTAAACAAAAATTTTAATGCATGTGTTATTTTTGCAGCTGAATGTGGAGGTCGGATTTATGCTGTTGCATCAGGGCGCATTCTGTCTCCAGGTTATCCATCACCATATGAAAATAATCTACACTGCACTTGGATTCTTGAAGCAGATCCAGGGAAAACTATTAGGTAAGCTATATCAAATAGACATATTATACAGGAACAGTCACCACTGATAATTTCTGACACATCAAGTATTAAAGCCTAATTGTTTGAGCCAAGCTGGTCCAAGCAAACGATTTCCTTCACTAATCCTATTTACTAGCTATTTCCATCAACTACGTACAGTATACAGGGCTGTGTTCTGGCAGAGGGATGGACACTTCATGTCCCTCTCCCTGAACATAATTAAATCAGGCTGAGTGCTGCTTTATATTTTATGAATTATTACACGTTTTTCTCTGATTGGCTGAGGTGGGAATGAAGATAGATGACATCATGACCTCCTCAGCCAATCAGAGGAGGCTGTGTATTCATTCATTTAATCACAAAGATTTCTTTGAATGGCTGAGCAGCTCCTGCCTAACTCTATTTTGTTCTAGGAGGAAGATGGGAAGTTCCAATCCTGCTGCCAGAACAAAGTCCAGTATACTGTATGTAACTTACATACAGTTCTTACAGTACTGACAGTTGCAGCATTTGTTAGTGAAGGAAATAGTTTGTTTTGACCAGCTTGGTCCAAGTGAACTATTTAAAGTTTATTAACCTCTTTACCCCTGCCCTATAGCAGTTTTACTACTACAAAGCGGTGGCTCTCCTGTGCAAAATCATGTACAGTATATACATAATTTTTCACTTCAGTCCCACGGGGGGGGGCGCGCACACACCGCTGGCGGATCGCTGCTGCTGTGAACTGTCACAGCAGAAGCCGATCTGCAAGTCCCGGTAAACGGATGTTTGCCGGCACTCGCAGATCATTGGGCAGGGAGGAAGAACAGAGCTGTACCTATGTTTAAAGAGGCACAGCTCTGTTGTGACAGGTGAAAGTGATCGATCATGTTTCCCTGCAGAGCTGGGAACACGATCTATCTCTTGTTCCAGCACCACCTAATGTACACCAAGCACATAGCTAGGCACACATTTAACCCTTTGATTACCGTAGATGTTAACCCCTTCCCAACCAATGGTAATAGTACAGTAATCAGAACATATTTTTAGCACTTATCACTGTATTAGAGTCACTGGTTCCCACAAAGTGTCAGTGTAAAACTGTCCACCGCAATATCAAAGTCCCACTATAAGTTGCTGATCGCTGCCATTACTAGTATAACATTTTTTTTTAATTCCAGTATATTTCCCATAGTTTGTAGATGTTCTAACTTTTGCACAAACAAATTAATATACGATTATTGGGGTTTTTTTAACCAAAAATATGTAGCAGAATACATTTTGGCCTAAATTTGTAAAGAAATTAGATTTTTTACATTTTTTATTGGATATGTTTATAGTAGAAAATAAAAAATATTGGATTTTTTTCAAAATTGTCAGTCTTTTTTTGTTTGTAACACAAAAGTAAAAACTGCAGAGGTGATCAAATACCACCAAAAGAAAGCTGTATTTGTGGGAAAAAGGACATACATTTCATTTGGGTATAGTGTTGAATGACAGTGCAATAGTCAGTTAAAGTAGCATGGCCTGGTTAAGAAGAGGAGTAAATCTTCTGGTGGGTTAAATCTTATAGTTAAGCTCAAAAGATGAACTCCATCCTTACCTTTAGTCCTGCACAGTTGTACAGGCTCCTCTCTTGTACTGAAGTTGCTTTAAAGTTGCTCTAATTTCACTGCACACTGCGAGTCTTATACAGTATGCATTAGAAGCTTTAGCAAGCTAGATAAAGCCTCCCTCATTTTCTGGCTGGGAAAAGTTCAGCAAAATCTTTCCTCCCTAGCCTTTCTGTCCCCTAATCCACCTCTTTCACTCATTGCATTTCAGTTCTTTCACTCATGGAGGCTCAGCATCACATATAGGCATTACCATGCAAAATCAGCCTGCCTAGCATTGCCCACTCCAGATTGATTATCACCTATCATGGCATTTTGATAAATCTCATTCAGAGTTAAGGCCCTTCAGGGGAGTCATAATGCAGGATGCTGGGATGTTTTTGAAAAGCTATGTACAGCACCCTGCTGTCTCCTCACACCAGCCATAGACATCTACATTGCATAGAGAAGCCCAGAGACTTAGTGATGATTTCACTTGGTCTAACATAAGGTAATAACAATTAAAAGGTTTTCTTTTAGAATTTCATTAGATAGTTGATGAGGGGGAAAAGAGGAACCAGAGAAGACAAAATATAAGAAGATCACACTTCAGCTTAAATTTTTCCATAAAAGTAATCTGAAAACACTTTAGTTGTTTTGGTATATTTGCGAAAGGTTAGAACCTTTGGCAGCTTTTAGTGATGTCCATGTGCCCATTATGTCCATGGTATGGTGGTTCTTGAGTCAGAGAGTGAGGGAAAATCTTTCAGCAGGGTCACAATTAACAATAAAAGGGATAGAAAACTGACAGATGTCCTATCCTTTCTCCACATGTCTTAAAAATAAATGTTTCTAATGCTGTCGTAAAGTTACAAAACAATAATGTCTTTATTAGATATCATATAAACCAATAACAGGTGACCTAAGGTACATGTGTTTAGTATTAGTAAATTAAACATATATACTGTTTGCTAGCAAGCATGTGTGTATTTGCTGTCTTTTACGTTGGCCTTTACCACTAGCCTACTGGGCACTTATACTACCTTCCTGCCCAGGCCAATTTTCAGCTTTCAGTGTTGTCGCACTTTGAATGACAATTGTGCGGTCATGCAACATTGTACCCATACAAAAATTTTATCATTTTTGTCTCACAAATTGAGCTTTCTTTTGGTGGTATTTAATCACCACTGGTTGTTTTATTTTTTGCACTATAAACAAAAAAAGAGCAAAACATTTTGAAAAAAACATTTTTCTTTGTTTCTACTATAACATTTTCCAAACAGGTAATTTTTCTCCTTCACTTATGTGTGATTATAAGGCTGCACTGATGGGCACTGATAGGAACCACTGATGGGCACTGATGAGGTGGCATGGATAGGCAGCACTGATGAGGTAGCACAGATAAGCAGCACTGATGGGAACTGATAGGTGGCACTGATAGGTGGTACTGATGCTGCTGCACTGATATGCAGCATTGATGGACACTGATAGGTAGCACTGATGGGCACTGCGGGCGGCACTGATGGGCAGCACTGATGAGTGGCACTGATGGGGGGGCTCTGCTGGGCACTGGTGGGTGACACTAATAGGCACAGGTGGGTGGCACTGCTAGGTGGCACTGATCATCAGGGTACTGATAATTAGTGCCCTGATGATCCGTGCGGATCTGTTCTCTGCCAATTACCGGTTATCAGCAGCATTTTCCTCACATTGTGACAGCGTGAGGAAAGTGCAGCCAATAACCGGTAACTGTATTTATCCGATGGTCTGCTGTGTCATTGGACACAGCTGATCACGTGGTAAAATGTCGCTGTGACTAGCCTTTTACCACATCACGTGATCCACTGTGTGCACCACAGGGGGCACGTAGGAGGGTGCGTTCTGGGAGGACATCATATGACGCCCTCCCAGAACTGGACAAGCGTGCTATAGCCATCATTTGGCTATAGCACGGTTGCCTAGTGGTTAAAGTGGAACTATGAGCAACATGACATATAAGATGCAGTCAAATGCTAGTTTTTGTTTTTCTGAGTTCCCCTGTAACATGTTTATTACCAGATGACTCTTCCAGTAGATCTGCAATTTTTCTACTTCCTGTAATTGGTAGGTAGGTATTCGGGGGAAACAGGATTTGTGCTCGTGAGGATTTAGATGGGGCAGGGGGGATTTGTGGGTTAAAAGATTTTGTGCTGGAGTGGATTAGGGGTGTGGAGAGGATTTCTTCTGGGATGGAGGGGAGGCTGTGCATTTGGGAGAGAGGATTTGTGCTAGAAGTGGTTGGAGGAATTGTGCTGGGAGGGAGATTTGGGGGAAGGAGGATTTGTGCTGGGGGAAGTAGCAAAGAGAAATTGAATAGGGGAGAATTTGTACTGGAATGGGGGTTGTGCTGGGAGGGGGATTTTGGGGGTGGAAGAGAATTTATTCTGGGAGAGGTGATTGGGGGGAAAGAGGATTTGTGATGGGAGGGGGAATTGAGGGTGGTGGAGATAAGTGCTGGGGTGGGGAAGAAGGAGTGATTGTGCTGGGAGGGGTATTTGGGGAAAGTGAAGGAGGACTTAAGGAATAAAGGGAACCAGGATCAATGGGAAGGGCCCCAGGCTTAAAAGGAAGGGCCACGGCTGATGGACAGGGAGCCCTTTAATGTTTCTTGCACCGTGGCCCTGAAGGTTCTAGTTATGTCGCTGGGCAACTGTTTTTTTTTTTCCTTTGGAAAAAAGGTTTAGGAAATGTGAATAAAATATGTAAGCAACCACCCAGTCCTGCAACTGCCACTTTTTCCACACAGCTTAGCTTGTAAGAGGTGCTGAAAAGATTACAGATCTATGTACAAGATCAGTGGGCACTAAAACTATGTTACAGGATGGACAAAACCTGCTGTGTTAATGTTTGTGGCAGTATTTTTTTTTATTAGTAATTATTATTAAATAGACGAGTATATATTTCAATAAAATCTTACCATCGCAAGAATTATATAACATTTTAATCAATATCTGTGAGTCTTCAGCAACAAGTGTTTCAATTAGTGAGTCAAAGAGTGGTGTGATGCATTCCAAGTGTGCACCATACAAATGGCACATAACAAATGACAGTGCTACTGACAGCGATAAAATAAAATATACAGTAACTACATTTCTGTCTTTAGAATAGTTTTTTTTCCTGCTCACATAAGGGGGCATCATTAAGAAAAATGTTATCTTGTACAGATATGAAATCTAAAATTTGACTTAAGGAATATTTCTGCTACTATAAGCAATATGTTTTATAAATTGCATTGGAAACTGATCTCTATGCACATCTGCACACTGATCTTTCCAGAACACCCTTAGCATTTTGGTTCTGATATAAAAAGCTTTATAAATGGTCCTCTCAATTTTTTAAATTGAAAATATATGGCTATTCCAGTTGTGAGTAAACAAATAGTTATGGGAAATGTCATCTATCAATAGTTATTGTATGAGTATACTTGCATGTATTGTCTTATTTTAAAAAGATACTTCACAATTACAATAATTGCCTTTTAGATTTAACTCCCTGTGATGATTATGTAGCATCATTACATTAACGTCCAGGGAAGCAATAGGCAGGAGCAATTACATCCATATTAAAAAATCACAAAGACTAAAGAGAAACTGAACTCTAGAAGCTTTGCCCACAAAAGGCATGCAAAAGGGTAAATTAGTCACCAGTTTTGCTTGCGGTTTTCCTTTTCTTCACCGATCTCTGTTTGTGCAGCCATTTTAGTAGAGGCACTAATGCCCCTAGCAAAGAAAACATTGAGCAGCACAGTAGTGATAGCACCAAATATCACTCCAAATCTCATGAGACACCTTTTGACTTCACTTTAATTGCTGTCCTGGCAGATCGATAACACTTCAAATTATAGAAAAAAAATATATATACAGCATTCTCCCTAATAATTAGTCATATACCCAGGGGCGGACTGACCATTCGAGCACTCGGGCACTGCCCGAGAGCCCGGGGGTCAGTAGAGGGCCCCATAAAATGCCCCTGGTATCTGTTATAGGCTTTTTTGGGTGTGTTTTGAGTGTGGGAAAGGACACAGGGGCCCCATGATCCCCAATTGCCCGGGGGCCCCATGAGTTGTCAGTCCACCCCTGCATATACCACACAAAAGTAGATAAAAACAAGTAATCAAAAGTAAATGGTGAGTGCTAGAGAGCTGGAGCTCCTTGCACTAAAAAGGAAGTGACATACTAAAGTATAAATACATATACTGTATATCAAAGTGATGCAGAGCATAAAGCATATATCCAAAATTATGCACAACATGTAATTACCAAAATAAATGAATACAATATTGCAAATGAATATGTAAAAGGTACTCTTTAAAGTGCCAAGTGTAATAACATGAATGAAACTCCTAGTGAAAGAGCATCAATATTAATATGTCAATGCTGCTCTTCAAAGTGCCAAGTGCAATAGTATAAAAAGTCCTTCTAGTGATAGTCCTATATGAAATCTCTCCAAACAATTCCAAATAGTGCTGAATCCCAAATAGTGCTCCTCTCCTGTGCAAGGTCCTCCTCCACCATGCACTCAACCAATGGGAAACCTCAGTTTCTCACTCTTTAATATCATTATCAATGTGACCAGGAGCCTAGAGAAAAATGCTCACCACACAGAGCCCAGAGGATCATATACAGTGTAGTATTTAATGGTTTTAAAATAGTTACATTAAAAGCAACATAAAATATCTTCCATGTGGAAAAAAGAAAACAAACAGTCACAGCCATACATACTAAGATGGCCACCGATCAGGACTTCGGAAATGGTGGTGTGACATCAGCATGTAGACTCCAGCCGTGCGCACGCACGTCCTCAACTATATGCCCAATGCTGACGTAGTAGTTAAGAAACACTTTATTCTGAATGAAACATATACATATTTAAACTAAAGTACAGTACTGTGCAAAAGTTGTAGGCAGGTGTGAAAAATACTGTAAATTGCTAAATTAAATGAACACAAGAGAAATCTAAATCACCATTCGTTTGCTGACCTCCCTTTTCATGTGTTTTCATGTATTGGATGTGGAAACAAGGCTAAGTGACTCAACTATGTTCAAAAACATAAGAACTGGAGTGCAGAAAAATGGAAGCAGGTGCTCTGTACTGGTGAGTCAAAATATAAAAAATTGGCTTTAGGAGGAGGCAGTTTGTTTTTCAAAGGGCTGGAGAGCAGAACAATGAGTATCTGCATTCAACAGTGAAGCATGGTGCATGTTTGGTTAAATTTCTTCAATTAGTTGGAGATTTGGTCAGGATCAATGGTGCCTTCAATGCAGAGAAACACAGGAAGATACTGAGCCATCATGCCATATCAACAGCGAGGTGTGTGATTGACCCCAAATTAATTCTGCAGCAGGACAATGACCCCAAACATACAGCCAATGTCATTAAGAACTATCTTCAGTGTAAAGAACAAGGAGTACTTGAGGTGATAGTTTGTCCCCCACAGAGCCCTGATCTCAACATCGAGTCTTTCAACATGAAGAGACAGAAGGGTTTGAAACAGCCTACAACCACAAAAGATCTGTGGTTAGTTCTGAAAGATGTTTGGAACAACCTACCTACTGAGTCTCTTCAAAAACCATGTGCAAGTGTACCTAGAAGAATTGATGCTGTTTTGAAGGCAAAGGGTGGTCACACCAAATATTGATTTGATTTGGATTTCTCTTATGTTTATTTACTTTCCATTTTGGTAATTGATAAAAATAAACTACCAACACTGCTATTTCTGCATGCCTTCTTAATTTACAGCATTTTTTCACACCTGCTTAAAACTTTTGCACAGTACTGTATATATACCACAGTGAGCCATTTTTTATATTAGGAAAACTATTTTACACAATTGTATATGATACATTCATATGATTGGAGTTTGTTTGGGTTAACACATTTTATTGGTGTGTGTAGAAAACCCTCAGCACAATGAACCTCCTAAACAAATTGTGTGGCTAGCATATAATGTGTTCCCACATGTAAAAACGTAAATAAAAATGGAGAAATGCAGCACAGCAATATATACATAAATGATGCTAACAATTGAATATGTGCATATATAAATAGTGAAAAAACAGAAAACTGTGCTTGTTAAAATCAATGTATGCTATACCAAATCTTAAATATCATCACGTGGACTTGTGTGGTATATATCCTATAGATCACAACAAGTGTTGTGTGGTATATATCCTATAGAGGCAACAAGTGTTTTCTGAAAATGGTCTCAAAAAATGGTGAACCGTTCCTTTAAATCCTCTGTACTTCAACTGGACCAGTGTAACACACTACTTTCAGGGATCGCGGCTCTGGAATCAGGGATCGCGGCATCTCCCTCCGTGCATGCGCACTGGCGGCAGATCATGCCAGGACACAGGCACTAGGTCCCGGCGAGCCGCGGCTGACAGGACGCTGCGCATGCGCAGTAGGAACCGCGGGCGCGCCTCAGGCGTCCAATGACAGCCGGGGGCGCGTCCTAGCTGGCCAATGACAGTGCAGGGCGCACTATTTAAAGATGCCCTGCACTGTCACAGATTGCTGCAAGGTCTATCTGTGATCCTGAGTTCCTGCATCTGTTCTAGTGACCCTGATTGACCCTGACTATGCTACCTTCTCCTGTGATTGACCTGGATTGCCCTGACTACTCTGCCTTCTCCTATTCTGACCCCCAGCTTGCCTGACCATTCTACGGACTGACTTACCCTGCTGATCCTGCGTGTGACCTGACTACTCTTTGCCCGCCGATTCGGTACCCCGCTTACCCCCTCGTGACCACGATCCGTTACCACCCTGCTGGGGCCGCCATCCTCTTTACATCTGGCTCTCCCGGTACCTGCATACGTCCCCGGAGGCTTCCTCAGCCACTGGTGGGCCTGCTCAGAGGTCGTGACCTGGCCCGGGACTGTTACAAGTCCATCCCCACCATCAGGGGCCCTGGTGAAAGCACAGCCCGGGCTTAGACCCCACGCTCTGGGTAGGTCTGTCAGTTGGCAGCCTGAGGCCCCACCTGGCGGATCATAACAACTACTGTATAAGCATGTATGGTGCTCCTGTGTCACCCCTTAGTGCTCATCCACCTCCAACACTCTATTGCGCTCACCTCCAAGTTTGACCCGTAATGACAGGTCAAACTGCGCCTTTCCCTTTGACCCGGGAGGGTTTAATGGTACACAGATCTTCACCACCATTAGCCAGCACCTTTAAACAGCTCCAGATCTCTCCACATCCATGTGAAAAAAGGCTCAATATAGTGTAGTATTGCCACTAAAAACAGCTTTTATCAAAACAATTTAGTTCTACTCACATTAAAATGTGTCCTCCTGGGACACTACAGGGTTAAAAAACTCACTATACAGTGCTTGCTGTGAGAAGTATGCAGAACTCCCTTTTCCAAAATGGTGTCACATGCATTTCCAGTTTGCAGCCTGATATAGTGTAGCAGTGTGGTAGCAGTGTGTATTACAACACTTCTGGGTTCAGAGCCAGGTCACGTGATATGACGTAACGCATAGGGTACGCTGATAAGACCACCTGCCCGTAATGCACTGCAGATAGGTGGCAACCATAGGCAAAGCGATATACTGGTACATCGCTCTGCCTGTCCTAACACAAGGGGGTGCAGCATGATGGACTCAGCAAAATGAAGATCCCAGTGAATGGGACCGGGTGATCATGTGATGGCTATGCGGTCACACGATCACGATGTTAGCAAAGCTGTTATGAATCAATCTGAATCAAAGCAGCTTTACTTCTCTTCTTGGTGAGCTGTGATTGGCCCACAACTCTCACATGGTACATGGGACCAATCACAGCTCCCTGTACCATGTGACCAGGTGGAGCCAAGCACAAATCACTATTATTTTGAGACGTCATGGACTTAACTCATTCATAACAGTTTAAAGCAAGCATTGCATTGCATTGCAATAATCTTTATTACTCCTGCAATGCAAAGTGAACCCCTGATAACCCCCCCCCCCCTCCGGAGCTGTAAGATGGTACTCTGGTAACATTGCACTACTCTGATTAAAGTGTTTAAAAAAATTAAAATAATGTAAAAAAAAAAAAAAACTATTGAGAGAATTTTAATAATTAAATATGTTTTTGTAACTACTTGCCTCTCCCCGCTCCTCCGCAGTGGGCGAGCAGTTGATCTGGGCAAGGAGATGTACCCTTATGTCGCTTTCTATTTCTCTATAATCTAAGAAACTGGAAGCTACAAGCATTTCAGTTTCGCCAAATATAAACCGTGACATTTTTAAATTGAGAAAGCAATAGACCCCAGCTTTCTGAGAAAAGAGTGCCTGTCACTGCCCAGTGCTATCACAGGGGATAGTTACATTCTCTGTGATCACAATAAAAATGACCCAAAAAAGAAAGGGACAGATCGCAAAGGCGAACGTAAGAGTCAGTCCGGTAAACAGAGATTGCACCATGCATGAGCATGGTCAAGGGCAGTCATTCTGTCACTAGACCTCCTGTGTAAATATAAAGTGGTGTGTGTGTTTTTGTGCATTTTGTATATTTTTTCCAAAAGATTAGCATTTGAAAAATTACTGCACAAATATTGTGTGACATAAAAAATGTCAACACCCACTGTTTTATTTTCTAGGGCCTCTGCATTAAAATATATATAATGTTTGGAGGTTCAAAGTAAATTTCTAGCAAAAAAGAATGGTTTATTATAAACACAAAAGTGTCAGAAAAGGCTTTGTCTTCAAGTGGGTGATGTATGGCATAAGCTTCTAATGTTGGCCCTGAAATGCCAAGATAGTAGAAGTACCCCTAAAAATGAACCCTTTTTTAGAAAGCAGACACTCCAAGGTATTTGCTAAGGGTAATGAGGAATATTTTGCAGATCTCAATTGTTGCCACAAGTTTTTGGAAAATGAAGAAAGAAAACGAATATGTATTCTTTTCTTTTTTTCTTTTTCTAAACCCTGTGACAAAAATAATACCTGCAAAATACTCACAGTGCTCATCATGCATCTTATCAAATTCTTTTGGGTGTCTACTTTCCAAAAAGGGGACATTTGAGGGGGTATTTTTACTATCCTAGCATTTTAGGGCCTACAAAACTGTGATAAGTAGTGAGGAAGTGATATGAGGAAGTGTGCCCTTTGAAAGCCTGAAGGTGGCCATTGGATTTTGGGGGCCTATGTGGCTAGGCTGCCAAAAGTCTCTCACTTGTGGTATCCCTTTAGAGAAGGGAGAAGTAGCAGAATGTGTTTTGGGGTGTTATTCCACATATACCCATGGCATGTGTGAGCCATATATAATTTACGTGGCAACTTTGTGTAAGAAAAAAAAATTGTCATTTTCCAAAAATGTACAACTTGCCTCTCAGCAAATTCCTTTGGATGTCTACTTTCCTAAAAGGGGTTATTGGGGGGAGGGGGGGGTTTGTAATGCCCTGGCATTTTAGCATCTCAAGAAACGTGATGAGTCAGAGAGTCAAAAAGTAAAAGCTGCGTAAATTCCAATATATATATATTGGGTTTTTGTTTACCGAAGACATGTAGCAGAATACATTTTGGCCGAAATTTATGACTAACTTTGAGTTTATTTGATATTTTGTATAACCGAAAGCAGAAAATATCTTTTTTTTCAAAATGTTTGGTCTTTTTTCATTTATATCATGACAAATTAAAAAAACATGTGGTGATAAAATAAATAATAAATAAATATTGATGCTCTATACTGATCAAATCAAAGCCACACCTCTCATCAAAAAGGTCCTTATACAGATTTCAATTGCACAGGAAGAGGAGATGTGTTAGATCAGGTCTTTTAATGATTTCTTATTACTGAGAGCACCAGGTCTAAATCTGGTGACTATTGGACTGCACGGTCATTTTTAGATATCCTGCACATCTGTTGTAACAAGAAAGTATAGGTAAGGCAATGAAAACAGATTTGTGAATACAATGTTTATGTGATTGCATATTGATTTCTGTGATTTAACTTGGACTGTAAAGTATATAATGTGGCATATGTATGAGTTGATGTTTATCAAAATCCTAAATTTAGATCCACACAGAAGGCACAAGTCATAGTTTCTGTTTTCTCTTCAATGCTTTCTAGTTTAACATTATATTTCCAGAGACAGAACAATGCATATTTTAGTATTTACAAGGCTAAACATTATATATACTGTCTTTTTTTTTTCAGCCTTCACTTTATAGTTTTTGACACCGAAGTCGCACATGATATCCTCAAGGTATGGGATGGACCTGTAGACAGTGATGTTCTTCTGAAAGAGTGGAGTGGTTCTTCTCTCCCCGAGGACATTCATAGCACATTCAACTCTTTGACTTTACAGTTTGATAGTGATTTTTTCATCAGCAAGTCTGGTTTTTCCATACAGTTTTCAAGTGGGTATAACAGGATGCATTATAAATTTAACATGATTCACTATCTACGTTGCATGGAAATGTTCCTGTGTATATTCTTTACCCCCGACTGTTTTCATCTACATAAAGCACACAAATGCATATAGATTTTCCTTTCAAATGAGTTGAAATGCCAAACATATTTTTTCTAGGTCTATCTCTATATCCATTTAAAATGCAAGGTGGGGAATAAATATTCATGATGTCTGTCAAAAGCAACCTTTTTTTTTTTTTTGGAGCTTTAGTTCAATTTGCAAACTTTTTTGTCCCTTCACTTCCCATCTTTATTGGTGTCATCCATGCGGTGTATCCATTTATGAAGCAGTTAAAGGATTGTCATTCCAATTCAGCACAGCATGTAGAAAATGAAGATACAAACTGACTTGTGCAATTATATTAATTGTAATCAAGCTACATATTTTTCATTACAGCTTAATTACTATTTAATCATGCATAAAATCACAGAGTCTGAGCTTAGTGTAAAAAAATGACCCTTAATTTGTGTGAATCATATGTATATAATCTTAAATGCCAAACTGTCAGCGGATATGTCTTTTATAAACAAAATAGCTGTTAGTTAAAGGTTTTGTCTTTGCTGAATAAATATAGTTTGAAAGGCAATGCAAACAATTACGGAGTGTGTTACCGATAGCAACTAATCTGTAGGAAACAGGATGGCTGATAGGAGACACAATACCTTTGCCTGATATGACATGAAAGTAATTCTTTGAGAATCCAAGATTATTGGCTTTCATTTGGAAATCATACAGTTTTAGTCTTAAAGCATGGGATGAGATTAGCTAATTTACTGTTTTCAGTCATATTTGGTAATGCTGTTATGTTAATGATGCAAGCAGAACATTTCAGCTGACCATTTTCCATGATAGGGTTTTAGAATACTTTGAAAGGATTGAAAACCTTTTTATAAACCATAAAAATGTAAGTTGGCACTGATAGTGTCCCCTTCCCATGTCTTCTTTGCAGAAGTGTTATATACACTATTAAATACAATCTTTATTCATTAAGGTTGATGTAAATTTGCAGATTCAATAATAAAGGTTGATGTAAATTTGCAGATTCAATAATAACTGCAGCACATGTTGTAGAATTTGTGCATCAAAAACCTTTTGCAAAGAGTTATAGGTTTCAGTTTATCACATAAACAACCTGATTTTTGAACTTTAGAGGAAAAGCCAATTAAATGAATATGAGATCTTTTAATCTAGGCTTACAATGTAAGCTGATAGAACCATAAATGTAAACTTTCTATTTTTAATCCAACATATTTAAGCATTTTTTGCACAAGGCAAAGACACATTATATTGCCAAAAGTATTGGGACACCCCTCCAAATCATTAGATTCAGGTGTTCCAATCATCTCCATGGCCACAGGTGTATAAAATCAAGCACCTAGGCATGCAGACTGCTTCTACAAACATTTGTGAAAGAATGGGTTACGCTCAGTGAATTCCAGTGTGATACTGTAATAGGTTGCCACCTGTGCAATAAGTCCATCCGTGAAATGTTCTTGCTACTAAGTATTCCACGGTCAATTGTTAGTGGTATTATAACAAAGTGGAAGCAACTGGGAACAACAGTGACTCAGCCACAAAGTGGTAGGCCATGTAAAATGACAAAGTGGGGTCAGTGCATGCTGAAGCGCACAGTGCACAACAGTCACCAACTGTCTGCAGAGTCAATAGCTACAGACCTCCAAACTTCATGTGGCATTCAGATTAGAGCAACAACAGTGCATAGAGAGCTTCTTGGAATGGGTTTCCATGGTCAAGCAATTGCATCCAGGCCTTACATCACCAAGTGCAATGCAAAGCATTGGATGCAGTGGTGTAAAGCAAGCCACCACTGGACTCTAAAGCAGTGTAGACATGTTCTCTGGAGTGAAAAATCATGCTTCCCTGTCTGGCAATCCGATGCATGGGTTTGGGTTTGGCGGTTGCCAGCAGAATGGTACTTGCCTGACTGCTTTGTGCCAAGTGTAAAGTTTGGTGGAGGGGGGATTATGTTGTGGGGTTGTTTTTCAGGGGTTGGGATTGACCCCTTAATTCCAGGGAAGGGAACTCCTAAGGCATCAGCATACCAAGACATTTGGATAATTTCATGCTCCCAACATTATGGGAACAGTTTGTGGATGGCCCCTTCCTGTTCCAACATGAGTGTGCAACAGTGCACAAGGCAAGGTCCACAAAGACATGGATGAGCGAGTTTGGGGTGGAGGAACATGACTGCCCTGACCTCAACTTGATAGAATGCCTTTGGGATGAATTAGAGCGGAGACTGCAAGTCAGGCTTTCTCGTCCGACATCAGTGCTTGACCTCACAAATGCGCTTCTGGAAGAATGGTCAAACATTCCCATAGACACACTCCTAAACCTTGTGGACAGCCTTCCCAGAAGAGTTGAAGCTGTTATAGCTGCAAAGGGTTGGCCAACTCAATATTGAACCCAACGGACTAAACCTGGGATGTCTATTGAACCCAACGGACTAAACCTGGGATGTCATTAAAGTTCATGTGCGTGTAAAGGCAGGTGTCCCAACACTTGTAGCAATATAGTGTGCATTACACTCTAAATTGAGTTGAGTATTTTGGTGTCACACTGGGCTCCAAAGACCATTGACCATAGAAATTTGTGATAACATGGCAGATTACTTTTAGCTCTTATGTATGTACTCTGAATTTACTATACTAAAATTATTTGTAAAGTGCAGTGATTCAAAGCAACCCATCAGAAATAATCTTTGCATTTTAAATCACATTACTTGTTCTTGGTTCCCCACTTTTCATATTATTATTATTATTATACATGATATTGTAGAATGCAGTTGAATTTTTGATTTGTGCAGCATGGCTAAGGTGATGCATTTGTGTCTGAACTGTGCACTGTAGTGGAAAATTCACTGAGAAAAGAACATTCTTCTTGGGATTGTAGCTTTAGATGCAACCAGTGTGCTATAATACAATAGAAAAGAAAGGAGGACTTCACAATAAATAAAAGAAAAAATATGATTGAGGCTTGGAAGATAAAGCACTTTAATTCATACCTTCATTGATTTTATTTTAGTTCTATCAAGATACATTGACAGTGGAGGTCATACTGTATATTGACTTTGGAATGTTGCTCAGTAACTTGTAACATCAATTACTTATTTGTGTTGGCCATAATTGAGAACATTTTTTCTTGCAGTTGATGTGAAAAGTCAGTATAAGGATAAGGTCACTTGGGAGAGAAAAACTCTATTGTGTCTAATCAACAGAAATTAGAAAGCACTAAAACACCCTTAATATCCCTGCAGGAAAATATTTCTGCTTGAAATGGCATTAAATACTTCACACCATTTATGTATTCAATGCCATTTTGCTAAAATCATCTTAGTATGCTAATGGCTCTTTAATCCTTCAGATTCAAATTAATTTAAGCATTTATACATATTATGGATTTGATGCACCATTTACAAATCATATCACCAAAGCAAAATATTTAGCCATTTAAAGTGAAAATTGAATTGAAGTGATCCAGCCACAGAAACGATGGAATATTACTCACACAAACAGTGTGGTTAGGTATCTAGATACACTGAATAAATAGTGCAAATAAGAAAAGGCAATGCCAAAACCATAAAGAAATAAAATAAAAATTGAAAGGTATTTTGTGACCTCTTAGAAGACATCTAAATTCCCAAAAGTTTTATATTTTCTTTTTATCATTTTTATGAACATTTTTATATTACCATTACTCAATTAGTCACGGTGAACTCATAATTCTGGTGTCACAAAGCATTATTTGTTTTTTGAGGATAAGCGTGCAGCAGAAGCTCTTTGCTTCCTGACTGAGTAGGGATAAATGAATGTCTAGGTTTGGTTAGTGGGGGATTTGTTTAACAGTACAAAAAACGGCCACTGCCCCAGTCTATAACTGGCCTTCACAGGAAGGAACACATGGATGGGCAACACATGTCAAACAACAAAAAAAGAAAAATTCCCAGCTCACACTTGCCAGCCACTCTGCAAAGAAACCAAATTACTTGTCTAGCAGTATGCATTAAAAACAGGGGTTTAGTTAGCACACATTTGCAAATACATGATTAAGCTACAGAGCCTTGGGACGGCAAACCAGTATTTTGTAGTTCCTAACTCTACAAATTTTAAGAGCCCCCATAGCAGAGGCACATGTATTTAATGAATAGACCAAGGGAAGGTGGATCTGAGGGAACCCACCCCTCTTTAAAGGTACGGGAGCGCACTGGACACACAGCATGTAGCACAATGGCAGCTAAGGTGTCCAGCGTGCCCCCCGTGTTAACCCTGTGTGCAGCCTGAAAATTTTAAATCTAAAACTGAACCCCATTAAAGTCTAAAGTGGTTATCCTGGATAATAATTTCTGCTCATTTTCAAAGCTAATTGGAAATAAATTATCATAAAAGGAATGGGGAGCTAGGCATTGCCATGGATGACATGTACAAATGCAAAAAACTTTTAAAGAAATACTATACAGGGTGAGTTTATCCTCCAAACAACAATTGCAAGGATGACATGGGAAAAAACTCCATGCTTTTGATTACATTCTTTGGAGATGCCTTTCAGCTATATATATATATTTTTCCTGGTATCATGTATTTTGGATGTGTACTTTTTTTTTTTATTTATTTTTAGATCCCTCTAAAAATAAAAAGAGCCTTACCCAGGCATGCAGCCTAGGGAGCCTCGGTGATCAGGACAGGGGGAAAGTGAATGTGCATCTCCTACACCATACCAGGGATTTGTCAATTTGCTGTGGTAGTGCTACCACCACAAAATGACAGGCAAACATCTGTAAGGGGTGTGGATGTGTAAACTGGCCAAATTTGGTAAGTTTGTTCACCTGTTGGCTGAACTGGAAACAGGCTATGTTTGGGTCAAACGTTTATTCAACCCAAACCCAAAACGCATCCCTAATCAGCACCAGGTCTGAATAAACAATCTCACATTCTAAACAATTACAGACCTAGTCCTAATATACACTAACTATACACTAAAACACACTGTAATTTTTATTTACTATACAGTATATGTTACCCTTAGCTGTTTTTTTTATATGCACTGCATTCTGTCATTCCACACATTCTGTATGCTTAGCCCCCACCTTAATGAGTGATCAATTGTCACTTACATGCTTACTATTTTAAACACTCCATGTTATCTGGTGACGTTACAATCAAAATTGTGCATTCTTTTTTTTTTACCAAACAGGATTGTTTTATTGAAGGTTTAAAAGCAATACATGGCAATATCAGCAAATAATTTGGCATGGCAGAGTATAGGAATCAGCAAAATAAAAAAACAAGGCAGAATCCAACAATGCAGAACAGTGTTGAAAGAAAGACCAAGGTTACAAAACTAGATGAAATAAACTCCATTTGGTAGAGGAGCACCCAAAGCAAAGATACATCATAACTCAAACAGAGGAGTGGGGAAGGGGGGTGAGGGGGAAAAGAGAAGAGGGGAGGAGGAAGGGATGAAAGCGCCAAAGGCAGGTAGGATTGGAAACAAGAGGGGGGGAGGCCATATAATGCCACCCATCTCTACACTGGTAAGAAATAAAGTCATAGCAGTCTACTGGGACATTCAGGGGAGCCAGACCTTATTATATTTCCAAGGGTAGCCACGGATAATATAGGACAGTTTATACAATGGCAAAGCAGTATTAATCATGGTGTCCCAGGATGACACAGAAGGAAAAGCAGTAGAGGTCCATTTACACAAAATTTCCTCGAGAGTAGGTAAATATGAAACCAGTAGTTTAGAATGATGAGGCCTCTGGGCATCTTCATGTATATCCAGTAAGGCTCATGCACCCTTTTTTATTTAAAGGATAAGTTCACCTTTGAAACATGTTACATGTTCTACAAGTTTTTAGGGTGGAACATGTTCCCATAGCCGCAGCAGCGCACTCCGCAAACCCCCCCCCGACAGATAGTACAGGGAGAAGTTTCCCCACACTATCTGTTAGATTTGAAAACTGCACGGCAAGGTCATGTCACTTATTCATAGTATTCTGTGAATGAGTGCCTTCAAGTTCCGACAGCCCTAGCTCTATGGTGCTGTGGTGCACCATGGTGGGTCATTGAAGCTTCCTGTCAGTATATCTGCTAGCTCATACATCCCAATACTCTCACAGCAGACCTGCATGGCATCAGCGATCTACTGATCACAGGTGCAATGCTTTACAGGCTCCTTTAGACAAAAATAATAGATGCAGATAGTTTTACCTGCAAAAAAATGTGCATTTATTATTTTTGTCTAAAAGGTGAACTTATCTTTTAAACTTTTTATTTAAAATGTTAGTAAAGAATGCACAATATGGTGTAAGAATACTGAACAAATCCTTTTAAAATTATAATCTCATGAGCACTTATTAAAATCACCAAAGCAATGAGTTTCTGTTTGTGTTTTGACTCCAATTAATTGCCACACTAGAGGTTTGTGCTTCCTTCTCCTCTTTAATGCTTCTTGACGCCAGTAATTTGTATCTCAGGTGAGGACTGCCATACCAGAAGTCTTCTTCTTAAAGGCTTCTTCCCCCAATTCCCTCAGGAGAAGTCTTCTAAGGATAGTTCTCCAGATAGTAACATCACTAGAAAACCAATCCTTTTGTTGAAGTGGCCGCTTCTGTTGTGAATATTTTGTTACTCTCAGTGAAAGTTCATCAAGCTGTTAATCTTGATGTTCCTCTGGGATCTTTAATAGACATAAGTTTACTCCAAAACTTAAGGGGGAATTTAATAAAGCTGCTGCACCACTTTTATGGTGTTAGTCCCTCTTGTTAATGTATCGTGCCAAATTCATGAAAAGAAAAACTTCTCCACTCTCCAATATTTTTTTGGATGATCTTTAGATATTCACATGTAACCCTTATGGGTACTTATACATCTGCAGCTATCCATATTAAATCACACAAGGGATGCAGGATACACTAGAAAACAAAAGGGAACAAAAGAGAAGTGCACCACTAGCACAATAAAAATGTTATTTAACAAATCGTAATGAAAAACAATATCAACGTACTTGTTCCCAGAGGGGGTGTTCACCTTTCACAACATATCACAGATGTATGGCTATAGTCCTGGCCAAAAGCAACAGCCTGGTAAACACCAGTAAAGTATTCCCTCTGCACTGTAAACCAGGATGCTTGCAGGAGAGAGAACTCCAGCTCAGGCATCTGCCAGTCTCTTCCAGAGATTTAAGGAAATGTATACCATCTACCCTCTGACAGAGTGAATAATAGGTTGCTCCCACACCTCACATAGCAGGTTGCTATGTAGACATGTGTTTCAGGGGCATATCTCCCCTTTCTCAAGACTCAAAGCTATAGTGATACATCTGTGATAGGCTGGGAAAGCTTCACGCCCTCACTGGGGTCATGTGAGTGCATATTGGTTTTAATTGTTACTTGTTAAATAAAAGTTTTTATTGTGTAAGTGCTGCACTTTCCTTTTGAGTCCTTTCACTAAACTCAAAGATCATCTGTGACATTTTTGGTTCTGACAGAGACTTGTGCATCAAATTCAGGTAGCTCTAAAATGCACCCATTTTTACATTGTCATTTAAACATTATGGCACATTGAATGCACAAAATTCAAACAAAAATACTGTTTTTTTTTTTTGTTTTTTTTTTACAAAAGTGTAATTAAGTAACACCAACTCTGTTTTGGTGTACAGAGAGAAACTGGCACAGACAGATTTTGTGAAAGTGTCTTGTGTGCATTCTAGACAGGTATATGAATTTGGAGCATGCTGAACCACTTTTAGAACATATGGAAGACACTTACACAAAGTCTGTCTGTACCAGTCTTTATGAATTCCAGGGAAGATGATGTAGTGCCTTCAATGGTGGGAGACAATATTTGTGATGACTTGAACTTACAGTTGGTATAAAACATGAAGAATTTGTTATGTAAATGTAAAAAACATACCAAAAACAATCCCATAGGTTGATTTATTAAAACTGGTGAGTGCAAAATCTGCTGCATAGAAACCAATCAGCTTCCAGTTTTTTTTTTGTCAAACCTTAATTGAACAAGTTGAAGTTAGAAGCTGATATGAAGTTAGAAGCTACTATGCACAGCTGCACCAGATTGTGCACTCTATAGTTTTAGTAAATAAACCCCTATGCTAATCACAATTTGACACATTCTATTAACCGAAAAACTAATCGATCTAACCAATAAATTCTACACTCCCCTTTTCTATAAAGCTGAATTATATGCAAATAGCTAAATACACATTTGAAATTAATATAAGGGATCTGTTTTAAATACTAAAGTATTTTCAATTCTGTTCATCCAGTCCTAAGATTTACAGACGCATAACAGAAAGTGCAGCCCAGTGGCATATCTAGGATATCTGGAACCCAGGGGTGATAATTTTTTAATCCTCCAGCAAAATGTTCTGTAGTAAAAAAGCAGTAAAGCTGTAGGTGTGACTGTGCTAACACTGGGAGGATACTGTATAATAATAAAAGGGCATGGCTAAATAAAATCTGAACTCACTCCCCCTATATACACAGAACACACATACCACAGTCCTTTTAAACCCTAGCCCATATCCCTTACAGAACAGATCTCCCCTAGAATCCCTAAGTCCTCCTTGCCAGCCCACCTCCCCAGTACAGACTGAACCTGCCGCATTCACCACACCAGCAATGATACCCTCCCTAGTATAGAGCCTTTAGTACAGAAAGCTCTCTCTAGTAGAGACCCTTCAGTACAGAATCCTCAGTACAGGTCGATCCTCCCACACAGCAGACCAGCAAAGACTCCTCAGTACAGTCACCTTTTCTTAGTAGAGACCCTTCAATATGGGCCACCTTTCCTTGTGCAAACCCCTTAGAACCCCTAGAAATGACTACCCCTTCCCAGAATAGACACCTCAGTACAGACTGATCCCCCCACACATTGCAACAGTACGACCCTTTTATATCTGCTGATACTTAAACTTTAAATGAATCAGGTATCCTAAATGTGAACTATGTATATAACATTAAATAACAATGAATTTAATTTCAGCTACACTGATTTCACAGCAAACTTTCCCACTTCAGCACGTGGAGATTTTCATTTTCAGTCACTGAGCAGTTTAGGTGAAATGTGCCTATAAAAAGTTATATTCTTTACTTTACTTAGAGTTTGTGTTTTAGAGTATATGTAGGGTAGTTTTGTTTGTTTAATTTATAATCCTTTGTATTTGTGCTTTCCTGTCCTTTTTTGGGGGAATCTGATTGTTATCTGTGTCAATTCCATTATGTATTTTTCTGTCTTTGCTTTTTTATGTGAATAAAAAAAAGAGACAATACGAGGCTAACTTTATAACCCTCAAGGGCTGTTTAAACCAATTGCACTCCTACAAAACTAATAAAAACAACTTATTTTCACCTTTCCAATTGACTTCAATGCATTTTAAATGTCAGCATTTACCATAAATCTCCTATTTTTTTTTAGAAATTTCAGGAAATCTAAAACTTTTAAAAGAGAAGTATGGGAATCACAAAAAAAAAAAAAAAAAGAATCATACTCACCTAGATAGCTGCAGCACTGATCCCAGCTGCAGCTGTCCCTTTCCTCTTCTAAGCCTAAGAAATCAGTGATCAAACACCACTGATCACTAAGCTCTTGGTCCTCAACCTGCAGAGAGCTGGAGACTGTCAGTCACCAGCTCCCTGCTCTGCCTCTAAAGTACTCACTGGACCCCTGGGTTTTGGAGGAGGTGGGAGAGGCAAGCTCAGCTTGCTGAGAGGCTGAGACAGCTGTTGGCCTAGGTTTCTGGGCAGATCCCGACCATATGGTCAGCATCTTTTCAGAGGTTGGACTGGCTCTGGGACATCAGCCAACAACAGGCTTTAGATCACTGTTGGATGAAAACAGGTCATAGGATTGTGGAAGTAATTATATGCTTGTGACCCATAGGAGAAGTATGGTCAAAAAGTTTTGGTCATACTTCTCCTTTAAATTCATTTATCCCTAATTAGCATGGGCTTCAGATATAATGCTAGCTTCACAGTAACACAATTAGCATGCCAAACCTTAAGCCTTGTCCAAAGGCTTTATGGTATGCTGGTGACTTATTTCATGCCTATCAAATTTTTGAGATGGGAACATGGGACACCTATTAGCAAATGTATGTAGGCATAGCAAATAAACAATAACAAAAAAGTGTCAATCGGCACTGTCATCCAAAAACAAAAACTATATAATGTGTATAAAGGATGCAAAATCTGAACATCTATAGGTTTTTCACATAACCCAATACATAAACAAAATAAATAATCAAGTGCAGCACAACTTCATCTTCACCAGAAGAATTGGCTGCTCACAAATTGACCCCATGAGCCAATAGGTAGTCACATGAGCTTTCCCTTCCATATGCCCTTAAAGGGAAAGTGCATGTTACTACCTGTTGGCCCAACTCTTCTGGTGGAGGTGGTTTGTCACACACTGTGGGATACCAGGAGTATACAGAATGATGGAGTGGTGTATGAGAACAGTCCCTATCACGTGGATTTGATGACCATTCACTTTATGAACATTGCACATATGCTCACATTATTATTATTTTATGTATAAGTTTGCACATTGGTTTGCGCTGCACTTGACTATTTATGTTGTGTATGTAGGCATAGGACACACACCCTGCCACGCCCTCTTAAATTATAAAAACAAAAGATTAGTTAAAGTCACAAGTGTTTTTTTTCCCTCAATACTATTCCTTCAAACTGGCTTTTGAAGTTTTCAAATGCAGAAATTTAGAAACTGGATGAAAGGTTTAGCACTGGGAAACACTTTTTAAAAGTTTAATTTTTCATTTTATATACAACTATATAGATCAGACCAAACTGAGGGACAAACGAGGAGGAAAGAGGGACAGAGAGACTTTGATCCAAATCAGGGAAAGTCCCTTGAAATAAGGGACAGTTGGGAGATATGTTAGTTGACAACTTAGCTCTTGTTGGCAAAACTGTGCATGCAACTTGGTTAGCATAATTAGTATTTTTTTATGTTACTATATATTAGATTGCTCCTCAGAAGAAACTGATCTTTAGCATACTAGGAGTCATCCCACATACTTACAGGTCATATGGTAGTAGAGCAACTATATATGGATAAGCAATAGCTGCAGCAATGTTGGAGTAATAGCTGAAAAGGTCTTCTTAATTTGCCATACACATGCTGTGGTCATACATATTATCTAACTATAGAAATAAACTTAACTTTTTATTGAACCAGCCCTAAAGGGTTTTACAGCATGCCACCTTGAATATGACTAGCAGAAGTATTCTTGAATTGTTTTAGAAGTATTTAGTTTCAGCATACACATACTCTAATTGTATCCGCCTGTATATTTATAAGGGTTCAATGACCAAAGCTGTAAAGGTTATTAAAGTGATATAGTATTTCTTTAGAATTTAAAAATTCATACAGCTATAACACTGCATGTTTATGATATTAAGAAGATAAAATGTTTATTGTCGTCTGCTAGTTACAACTTAACCAATCCTGCCTTAAATTTCAACCAGTGTAATGAGCAGAAAAAAATGAAATGTGCTAGAATTACAAATAGAGTAAGACAAATAACAGGCTTTCTGAAATGCTTTTCTGAGCAAGTATGTTCAAGAAATACAGTATTTCGTTGACAGGAACTGGCAGATGTGTTTACAGTAACACAGATATACTTTGACATGGGTGAAAGGCTATATGTGGAATTCAGGGGAAAGTAACAGAATTTTGAGAAGTGACTGAATTTTACTTGTTTTAGGAAAGCCTGAGATAATGGTATGAAATCCATTAGAATTAACAGTGTATCTTTGCAGGGATTCTCCAAGGACCAAATACACATTTTTAATACTTTTGACCTTAATTGGGTCAGTCCTTGAGTTCTATATAAATATTTTATTCCCTAGAATTTCCATACAAATATAAAACTTGATGAGTTTTCATAGATTTTTTTTTTATTTGCTCTATAACCAATGCATACAATATATCACATATTGTAACACTTTAGCCATACTGTTTACTACAAAGCAGTCACCAGCAGTCACTTTTGGTCAATGTTAAGTGAATGTGCTTGCATTGGGTTAACGAGTTTTTCATTGAACACATCATAAATTTCGAAAATTGCAAACTTAAATCAAAACCCCATTAAAGTCTAAGGGGTGAATCTTGAAATTCAATTCTGATTATTTTCAAGGCTAATATGCAAGGGGTTTTTAAAGGGTATGGAGACCTGCCGTGGATCACATGTACCAACGCAAAAAACATTTAAAAATCCTGTTTAGTAGGTACAGGGTTTTCCTTGTAACACATATTCAAGGGAGGCATCAGAAAGCACCAGTCCTTTCAAATATTTGCTTGATGTCTTTAAGCTGTATCTGGTGTTATGGGACAGTACTATTCTCACACCAGACAGCACCAGTGCCACTTCTGCATTACATATTTTGAATGTGTAATATATCCTTTTAATTTTGCATTAGTGGTTGGTTTAAATACAGCAGCGGTACCCTAATCTGCCTCAATGCCCAGCTCCCCCTTCAGTGCCACATCTGTTGCCTTAAATAATAGGGAGGGAAGACTGGCAAGGAGTATGCTTTGGACATCAAGAAGAGAAGAGGGTCAGCATAGGGCCATACTAAGTAGGGCCAACCATCGGCTTGAACCTTGTCTTTGGACTACTAATGCCACCCCACTATCTTTAGCTGCATCCTTAACCAGGCAGGTGTATCTTCCACAGCTGATTAATTGGAATAATAAATGTCAACAATCACCCCTATGCCCAGCATCTCAATGCTAAGCTTGGCAAAACAGCTGCTCCCATTCCTGCTGGTGGAGTAGGTCCCTTTCTGTCCAGAAGTCCATGTCTGCTCCTCACCTTCTTCTACATTGGCAACATATCTGTATTATTGAACAATGTGGTCAGCAGCAAGTGGTCCAGCAAGCACAAGTATGACTGTTAAATCTCTTTCATGGTGCACTGGGTAAATCTGATGGCAATGGAGAAGGATAGGCCAAAAATTCTGGTAGCTTCTCAGGGGAAAGCTAAGTGGTGGCAGACTCCATGCCAGCTTGTATCAGGCAAGGCAATAAAAAAATATAAATTTTACAATATAAATTTAATTTCAGTGTAGTGTTGCATGACTAAGCAATTTCTAGTTAAAGAAGCACAGTGCTGAATAGCAAACAAATGCCCTGTCATGAAGGGGGTAAAACCTTCCAGAGGTCAAGTGGTTAAACAATTACAAGCAATCAAATTCATGAGCTATTGGATTTCCAGGCTAGACCACTAACTGGAGATGGCACAGCATATGCTTTAGGTCAGGGGCGGACTGACCATTTGGAACATGTAATGTCAGAGAGGGCCTTTATGCAGTACTGTATAAGATATTTGTGACTGAAAAGCTGATTCTTTTTTAACCCAAAGTTAAGGTGTTCAGTGCATTTGGTACACACTTTTTAAGCACATTCTTTAATTACTGGGTGCCAATGTTTGGTCACTTTGCTGGAGGTAGATCTACATGCACTTTAGGTACTAGCCTACCCTGCTGCACATGTCATGTGAAAGAGGAAATTTCCACAGATAGTTGTATTGGTGACTGAGAAACTGCATTTTAATAACTCGGGGTGACAGTAAGCATTGTTAAAAGTTGAAATCAAAATAATAAAACAAATTACATAAAATTATATAGATAAAATAATAACATGACTTACAAGATATAAATATACATTCAGTGTGATATTTCAAAGAAAACAGACAGAAATATAATTCAGATGTGCTCCCCAGTATGAAAACACTTTTAAAAGGTGGCAATTAAGGAGGGAGAAACCAGGTTTATGATCAGAAAAAAAATTAAAGTACTTTATTTCACAAACAAAATTCAGAAATATTCAACATATTCCGTGCCTACTAAATAAACAGCTTTGGTAGGCATCAGTTTAAGAGGGGGGCACAAAGCATGATTTAATCAAATAATTAAAATTAGAGTATATTTTTTTACTGAAAGAATAAATAAAAAAGTGTGTACTCCATGCACACAATGTGAAATGCTTTAGTAGGCTGCAGTTTCACAAGGAGACAACAAGCAGGTTTTTAATCAAGAAATCTAAATTTTATTTCACTTCAAAAATAATGGCTCCATGCACAGAATAAACACTTTAACTAGGATGCATTTTGAACAGGACAAACACCAACCAGCTTTTAAAATTAAAAAAATGTAAATAATATGAGTGATTTTTTTTTAACTAAAACACATACAGTATATAGGGGGGATTTACTAAAACTGGTGCATGCAAAATCTGGGGTAGATCTGCCCAGAAATAAGTCAGCTTCCACGTTTTATTGTCAAAGCTTAATTGTTGAAGTTAGAAACTGAATGGCTACCCTGTCTAGCTTCACCAGATTTTGAGTATTTAATTTTGCAAAAGTAATTAAATCGTTTGTATGGCCACTTTTTTAACAGGACCCACACCAGCCATTATTAAATTAAAATATCAACTTTAGAGTGTATTTAATTGTAAAAAGTCCTCACAATATAGAAGTGTGTACATCTTTAAGCCTTTTGACTAGGCTTTTAACAGGACCCATATAAGCTAACTTTTAATTTAAAAAATCAACATGACAGTGTATTTAATTAACTGAGAAAAGCCCCTACACTATTGCAGTAAATACAGCAAATTTTTAAACTTTTTGACTGAGCCAAATTTTTTTTAAAAGGGCCTACAGTGCAACATCCTTTTTTAAAATGAAGAAATTAAATGATAGTTTATTTTACTGAATAAGATCCCAAAATGCAGTAGTGAGTTTGTGCAGAATCTTTAAAGGATATGTTAACCTTTTAGGAAAAAAAAAATAAATGCACTTTTTTGGCAGGTTAAAAAATGTGCATTTATTATTTTTGTCTGCAGGAGCCTATAAACCATTTCACCAGCGATCAGCAGATCGCTGGTGCCATGCAGGTTTCCTGCAGATCTGTCAGTATATCTGCTTGCTCACATGGGATGACCAGCACCTTAGTAGTTCATTGAGGACTACAAGCTGACAGCCTCTAAGGATGTCGGGACTTATAGTCTCTCATTCACAGATGACAGTAAATGAGTGACATGGCTGTGTGGGCGGAGCCCCACATGGCCACATTTAAAAAAAAATTTGACAGCTAGCGAGGGGGTAGAAGATCCCCTGCTATCTGTCAAAGCAGGGATTGGTGGAGCCAGTCTGATCATTACATGTTACACTCTGAATATAGGTGTAACATCTAACATGTTAGAAAAGGTGAACTCATCCTTTAAACACTTTGACCAAGCCATTTTGTCAACAGGAACTACATCAATTAGCTTTTAATAAAAAAAAATCAGCAATATAGTGTATTTATTTCACTATATACATAATATTGTAATGAGAATGTGCACAGTTTTTGAACACTTTAACTAGGCCAATTTTTCAACAGGACAAACAGCCACCATTTTTAAATCAAGGATCAACATCAAGGGTATGTATTTCAAGAAATTCCCTAAAATATTGTAAGTACACAAACAAAAAAGCAGGGATTTGTAGGTGCACAGAGACTTTCGGTACATGTATATATAAAGACAAATTGTAAACGTTTACTAGTGTAAAGCCTAGGCAGGCATGTAACAGTGGCTGATTGAAAAGTACATTTATTAAATACTTTGTTTTTTTCCTAATTTCAGACATAGATATTTCAATAGTATGCCAGTTTCAGGTTTGATCTATTGTGATTCACAAGAATGTCCACTTCATTAGGAGCAAACAATAGAAATAACATGTCTAAAGAGGTACAAACATATTGTTATAATTAGTACAGTATTTACAGTACCATCATTATATCTTACATAAATATATGCGTGACTGAAGTATTGCTGATGTTGCGGCTGCCATGACCAATTACTTCCATAACCCGTGTACCATACTGCTTATTTAAATAATGACACCACCACATATCTGGGATTTACATGGCCATAGCAGCCCTTTTATTAACAACTATATATAACACTTTTAATACTATTTTACTTAAACAAAACTTTACAACCATAAAGTACCTAACTGACCATCTCCTTTGTCTCAGGTTAATGAAGGCCCGTTTTTACTATAGCTGTATCGGCTGTATCAACCACCATGTTCCTATTTCGACCCCTAGCCACAGTTACAGCGGCTCAGGGACAATTTGTTAACCATTTTAACACCCAATGCAGCCTGATCACTGATAGCCCCTTACTGATGTCACTTCATAGGGAAGGCACACCCATACCGAGATGGACCCTACCCAATACACTCCACCTACTGTTTTAACCATGCTGGCCTACAAGAACCTGAGACCCCTGCCTACTGCTATGACAAAACAAAGTATACCCCCCAACCACACACCGACAACCAACCCATAGCCCACATCACCCCTTGAAGCCCCCAGGGAAATACAACACAAGGAAATTACCCCAATGACCTCAGAAATAAAGGATGGGAGGGAGGGAGGGAGGGTCTTCTACACTGACCACGGTCCCACTGACCCTCTAGGAACTCCTCCCTTCTACCAGACCAATGCTGCCACTCCCAGCCACACCCTTACCACCTTTTGTCCAACAATAAGGTAAGCTTTACATTTACTTTAAAAGTAACCTATTAAACTGCCTAACTGTAGCCTCCCCAGCCAACTCAGTCATGAAGGTCGTACACTTATGCTACTCATACAGTTCCTGGCCTTTTTCTTTCTATAAATCCAGCTCTTAATGCTTACAGCAGTCAACATTAAAACCATAAGTGTCTAGGAAAGTGCCTAAATGTTTTTCCTGCTGGGGACTGTGGGTATGTTTTGACATGGTTGGGACACTGCCCCTGTATGTCAGGTTTGGTAAGTTTAACATCTGTGGCCACCATGCCCCTTTGAGGCTATTTCTATTATTTCTTGACCCCAAGCTGGATGAATTGTTGGAGCCCTTATTCACCCATGTGTGGCACTGTGGTTATTTTTGCTTGGCTGACCACATTGTAGTACCCTAGGTGGCTCTGTCTCTGCCCTTTTTGAGGATTAGGTTCCCTTATATCCACAGATCTTCTGACTGTGCAGTGCGATATCACTGTGCACTGGTGTCCCATGATGTCAGCATTCTGTTTGGCGTTGACATATATCATGATTTCATTATGTCGCACGGGGATGACGCATGCAGCATTGAAGCAATACTCCACATTGCACATTTGGGGTGGGGGGGGGAAAGATATAAGGAGGAGGCTTGAAATGGGTAACACTATCTAGTACAGAGAGGTCCAAATGCAGTCCAGAGAGCCATCCAGGTGGAAATATTGGAAGGTAAGGTTACGGGGTTGGGCTAATGTCCCAATGCTCATAGAAGGGTGAATGTTACAGACTATCCATGTATACCACAGGTAGTTTTTTGGCTGATTTCCCTCTCCCTTCTTTGGCTGAAGATGTTGCTGCTGCTGATGTGCTATGGAGTGGCCTCATAGAAACCTACCCAACTAGTAATATCTAGGTGTGTGTCATTTTTGGAAAGTTTATGAAGTTACAGTACAAAATATTATTAAGGAAGCAAGTAAAGAACAACTTTTAAAATTTGTTTTGTTTTAAGATTAGATGAATCTGAATCCAGGGAATTACAGTGGCCAATCCATAGGATCCCCCTGAATCGAGCGCTGTTGCTCTTACAGACCTTGAGAAGTATGCATTAGGTTTGGGGGTATACTTCATTGCAGGTTATGTATTGATGGAAATGTTCCATGTATTTTATAAGGGTTTTGAAAATGTCTTATCCTAAATAAAGACTGCCTTTCTTCCTTGTTGCATTTCTTTCCCTCATGGTCCACAGGCCAGATCTCTAGAGGCACCCCCTTCCTTAGGGTTTTAATGTTGGCTGATTTTTAAGTGTTAAGAGCTGGATCTATAGAATGCATATATTTTTGCATGATATAATGATGGTACCGTGATTATAACATTGTTGTTATGTCTTTTAGTTTAAACAGAGGCTGTTTTTGACAAGCCATCTAGGCTTTACACTAATAAATAAATAAATATATATATATATATATATATATATATATATATATATATATACAGTATCTCACAGTACACCCCTCACATTTTTGTAAATATTTTATCATATCTTTTCATGTGACAAAACTGACAAATGACACTTTGCTACAATGTGTAGTAGTGAGTGCACAGCTTGTATAGCAGTGTAAATTTGCTGTCTCCTCAAAATAACTCAACACACAGCCATTAATGTCTAAACTGCTGACACCAAAAGTCAGTACACCCCTACGTGAAATTGTCCAAATTGGGCCCAATTAGCCATTTTCCCTCCCCAGTGTCGTATGAATCATTAGTATTCCAAGGTCTCAGGTGTTAATGGGGAGCAGGTGTGTTAAATTTGGTGTTATCACTCTCACTCTCTCATACTGGTCACTGGAAGTTCAACATGGCACCTCTTGTCAAAGAACTCTCTGAGGATCTGAAAACAAGAATTGTTGCTCTACATAAAGATGGCCTAGGCTACAAGAAGATTGCCAAGACCCTGAAATTGAACTGAAGCTTGGTGGCCAAGACCAAACAGTGGTTTAACAGGACAGGTTCCACTCAGAACAGGCCTCACCATGGTCGACCAAAGAAGTTGAGTGCACGTGCTCAGCGTCCTCTCCAGAGGTTGTCTTTTTGCAATAGATGTATGAGTGCTGCCAGCATTGCTGCAGAGGTTGAACGGGTGGGGGTCAGCCTGTCAGTGCTCAGACCATACGCCACACACTGCATCAAATTGGTCTGCATGGCTGTCGTCCCAAAAGGAAGCCTCTTCTAAAGAAGATGCCCAAGAAATCCTGCAAATATTTTGCTGAAGACAAGCAGACTAAGGGCATGGATTACTGAAACCATGTCCTGTGGTCTGATGAGACCAAGATAAACATATTTGCTTCAGATGGTGTCAAGCGTGTGTGTCAGCAACCAGGTGATGAGCACAAAGACAAGTGTGTCTTGCCTACAGTCAAGCATGGTGGGAGTATCATGGTCTGGGGCTGCATGAGTGCTGCCGACACTGGGGAGCTACAGTTCATTGAGGGAACCATGAATGCCAACATGTACTGTGACATACTGAAGCAGAGCATGATCCCCTCCCTTTGGAGACTTGGCTGCAGGGCAGTATTCCAACATGATAATGACCCCAAACATGCCTCCAAGATGACCACTGCCTTGCTAAGGAAGCTGAGGGTAAAGGTGATGAACTGGCCAAGCATGTCTCCAGACCTAAACCCTATTGAGCAGATGTGGGGCATCCTCAAATGGAAGGTGGAGGAGTGCAAGGTCTCTAACATCCACCAGCTCTGTGATGTCATCATGGAGGAGTGGAAGAAGACTCCAGTGGCAACCTGTGAAACTCTGGTGAACTCCATGCCCAAGAGGGTTAAGGCAGTGATGGAAAATAATGGTGGCCACACAAAATATTGACACTTTGGGCCCAATTTGGACATTTTCACTTAGGGGTGTACTCACTTTTGTTGTCAGCAGTTTAGACATTAATGGCTGTGTGTTGAGTTATATTGAAGGGAACAGCACATATAAACTGTTATACAAGCTGTACACTCACTACATTACATTGTAACAAAGTGTAATTTCTTCAGTGTTGTCACATGAAAAGATATAATCAACTATTTACAAAAATGAGAGGGGTGTACTCACTTATGTGAGATACTGTGTATGTATAAATATATATATATATATATATATATATATACAGTATATATAAAATATCTCAAAAGTCTATGTTGACCTAAAAAGTATTTTGTTTACGTGTACTCTCGGTTCTTCTATGCTGATACACTTTGCTATGAATCAGATAATGGAATGTGCTGAGTTGTCCTAAAATATTGTAGTTAGTACATGCACAATCTTTTGACAATTAATTTGTGAATGCCATTTTATCAACAGTACCCACACCAGCAAGCTTTTACTTGTAATTAAAAGAAAAATTACCATTACAGAATAATTATTTGTCTGACAAAACTCCTAAAACATTGTAGAGAGTACATGCACAGTTTTTAACCTCCCTGGTGGTATTCCCGAGTGTAGCTCGGGGAAAAGTTTCAGCACCACATGCGGTAACCCCGAGCTACACTCGGGAATACCCTGCAGTGTTGCTCCGGGATCTCTTCTTCGCTTACCTTGTCCTGCACTCCCGCGATGTCCCCACTGCAGCGTCCCCGGCAATGTCCTCCGGCCGATGCCGGCATCTGTCTTCCGGGTTCCGCTCCCTGAGACATCAGGACAGAGGGGGACGGAACTGGCAGAAAATTTAAAAATGCCAAAAAGTGACATTCATTAAATACACTAAAATCACATAGTAACATATTGCTGTATCAAACCATTTCACATACATTTTTCCCCTAGTGCTTTGTCCTGTGCCCTGCCTGCATTTTTACTGTTCTTTCTGCCTTGAAACTTAGAAATGTCCATGGCGTCCAAAAAGCGTCCCTTTATGTCAAAAGCGGTTTTAGACCAGCTAGAGAACAGCGATAGTAAATTAGAACTACTTGCAGAATTAAGTGATAATGATTGGTGGGGAAATTCATCAACAGACACTGAAAACGATTTTGCGACTTTGCTCAGTGATGTGCGAACTTGGCACTATATTTCAAATTTTAGTGTTTTTGGTTTGATTATATTATTGAATAAAATGTATTATTATATTATTTTTTTTATGATTATTTATTAAATTATAATTTATGATTTTGTGTTTCAAATTTTAACATACCCGGGATGTTTACTAGACTCTTGTTCGGACAGATTTCAGTGACTTATTCCTAAAAATGACAGGCCTACAATAAAAAAAACTACATATTTCCATGCAAAAAATGTACCGCTTTGAGCACGGAAATACTGATATAATCAGACCGCTAGGGAGGCTACTAAGATTAACAAGGCTGCTTTTTAAACAGAACCCACCCTGACTAGCTTATATTTAAACAAATCAACATACATTAAATGTATTTATTTCAATTAAAAAATTACCCAAAGTATTGTAATCAGTATGTGAAAAATATACACTTTGACTAGGCTACTTTTTCAATCCACACCAGCTATTTTAAATGAAAACATAACATTAAAATGTATTTATTTTCCTTAACCATAAAATAGAGCAACTTTTATAAAAATTCAAAATGACAGTGCAATTATGTCACTTCAAAAAAAAAATTATTTTACAGTGAATACATGCAGTCATTAAACACCTTGACTAGGCTACTTTGCTAGCCAGACCCACACCAATCAGCTATAAATGAAACTTCAGAATTACAAAGTATTTATTTCAGTCAAAAGCCCCTATAATAATGCAATGACTACAATCTTTGCACACTTTTAGTAGGCCACTTTCTCAACAGGACCCACATTAGCAAGCTTTTATTAATAAAAAAAAAGCAAAAAAAACCAGCAATGTCATGTATTTATTTCACTGCAATAAGCCTCCAAAATATTGTAGTGAGTACTTGCATAGTCTTTAACTCTTTGCTTGAGTTGTTTTTGCATTTTTTGCACACGTTTTAAAAAAATCATTTTAGGCCTAAAGATTACACACAACCCCCAAACATTATGTCTTTTCTGAAAGCAGACACCCTAGAGAATAGAACAGTGGTTCAATTTTTTTTATGTCACAGGATATTACCGCAAAGGTCTAAGAAATGCAACATTTTAGTTAAAAGCACACAAAAATGAATTTTAGGACTAACAAATGCAATAAATTTCCCAAAAATGTCAAAACTTAAATTTGTGTGCACCCATGAATTGGAGATAGTCTTCAGTACCCTATATTTTCTATAGGTGACGCTTCAAAAGCCCCTACAAGTCATCAGTTTAGTGTTACGGAGGAGGTCTTGTAATAGAATTTTTGCTCTTACTCCAGCGTGCGATATGCAACATGTATATCGCAATCGACATTTTCAGGCGTAGGTGCCCCCGACGAATGCATTTATGTTTGTTCATGCGTGTATGTGGGGGTGGGGGGGCCTTAACATTTTTTCGGGCGGATGTTATGTGCTTGGGTGTCACTTTTTTTTTTTTGCAATAAAGAACATTTTTTTTCCATCACAAGGGACACAAAGTTCCCTATGTGATGATTTTTAGGTGTCAGGTTCTTTTTAAAGGGTCTAAAAGACCCTGCATGTGTCCTCTGGACCCCTCTGAATGTATTAAAAAAATGCAGATTGCATTGCAATACATTCCTCCCTGGGTATTCTAGCTGGGTAACATGACAAGGGGTGACCCAGAAGTGATGTTATACACATTGCTTTTCAGGTCACAGAAACAAGGGGAGGAGAGCAGACATGCCCACTGGCACCTGCCTGTCAATTTTATACACAATCCTGATAGCTTCAGCCTGTTGTGTGTAAAACCCCCCGCTGTCAGGTCCGTACGACATATTGACCTGGCAGCGAGTGGCTTAAACATTTTGACTAATCTGTTTTTTCAACAAGACCAATAACTTTAATATTTAAATCAAGAATCAGCATTACAGTGTATTTTTTTCATTGAAGAAAAACTAAAATATTGTAGTTAGTACATGCTCAGTTATTTAAAAAAAAATGTTGATGACACTTTTTCAACACGACCCACACCAACCAGCTTTTAATAAAAACTAAAATAAAACTGCCATTATAGTGTATTTAAATGAAAAAAAGCCCCTACAAATTGTAGTGGGTTACAGCCTACACACATTGACTAGGCTGCTTTTTAAACAGGATCCACACAAGCCAGCTTTTATTTTTAAAAACTCAACATAACAGTGTGTTTATTTTGCTTAAAAAATACTCACAATTTTACTAGGCCAGTTTTGTTACATAACCCACACCAGTTAGTTTAAATGAAGACATTATTATTATTATACTGTTAATTTTCCACTGGCCTTGGGAATCTCAGTAACTTCATTGACCATATATGATATCACCCTCACACCATGCCACTTTGCTTATATTGCAGTGGTGGGGACAGGAGGATGACATTCAGTGGAAGTCAAGTAATAGATTCAGACATGATTTTTTCATTCAATGGGTTGGCAGGCATCAAGCACCATGATTGACGTGGATCTGCATCACTCATTTACCTGATTGAGAGCGGATTTACATTGTGGAACCAAGATTGCGATAAAGAGGCCCTTATCCTCATCAACATAGGGACAAGGTGCTTTTCCAGGTGGTCCCTTCTGGCAACGTACCCCTTCATATTGAAGACTGTTTTCCTATATTTATTCAACTGAAAAAAGAATCCTGAATATTGTAGTGAGACCATTCACAGACTTTGCATACTTTTATTAGACTGCTTTGTCAACTTGACCCACACCAGCCAGTTTAAAAAAAAATGTTAGTGTATTTTTTTCATTGTACAAATCCCCAACCATTTTGTAATGATCACATGTACATTCTTTGGGATGATTTTTTCAACAGGATATACACCAGCCAGCTTTTAACAATAAAATCATCATGGCAATGTATACTATATGTGGACAGTCTTTAAACACTTTTACTAAAGACAAACCCCAATGTCTAACGTTCTAAAACCTATCTGAAAAAAAAAGACAGGAAATTGAAAACGTGACATTAAAAAATGACCCCCATATGAAAAAAACAAGGGGATTTCAGCAGCTAAACAGCAACTGAGTTTGTTGCTGAAACATATACAGTATGTAGATGCTGTATATCGCCCTGCAAACCTTTTTTTCTCTATACATCTACAGTTATTTTAAATTAGTATGCCATATCTAGCATTGGCATGCCCCCTCTTGTAAAGTCTCTGTTTTTAAATTACCGGTAGTCTGTGCCTCAGTTAGGAAGTTATAGAAAAGCTTACCAATGGCAACATAGGCAGAAATGAAGAATGGGTTGACTGTGTGTGGTTTTGTTTTGTATGACAATACATTTTTGTACATTTCTTGTATAGGTGTAACAGGGACAGGACATGAGAAAAAATCTTTCCAATAGGCATAATTCCCAACAGACATCATTTTAAGAATATGGCTGGAGCTCAGCTTTAGGACTAACTGGCATAGATGTCATTTCCACATTCTGTTTCTCTTTGCTAACAAATCCAATAACATTGTACTTAAAGAGAAAGTAAACTGCTGACCAAAAAAATGTGGGCTCTCAGGAGCCTTTAGCCATATTGTTCTAGTAAGCACAGCATATTAGCACATTATGACAGACTTACCTACGGTACCAAAGAAAATACTTTCAATTCTATTATACCAGTGCGGCTCTTCATTCCCAGTACTTCCATGCTATCCAGCCGCTTTTCTGGGTTTGAAGTCTCTGACCACTTGACTGGCCAGGCCCAGGTGATATAACTATTACATATGCACATATACGAAGAGGTTACTTCATCCCAGCACCTGCATACATAAAAAGAATTACTGACAGGCAAGGAGAAACATCTATACTAGAGGAGCCATACACAGTCTCAAAAGTCCACCTGTCAGCACTTTTTAATAGTGACTTTACTTCCACTTTAGTAACTTTAAGGGTAGTAATGTAAAGTGACGACTGTGTGCTTGCTAAACTTAATACAGTGTTCTTTCTCTTACCTTAGCTGACTGTAAAATTAAATTGCAATATTTAAAGTTCTTTCAGAGGTATCACTATTTAAACACTGCTTAAAGATTTTTTGCAGTACAAAACACTGAGCAGGGATATATTGTGTACCACAATGAGAACAAATATATGTTAGAAAAACACATACAATGTGTTCCTCACTTCTTTCTTATGTTAAATTCATATTGTAATAGTGTCAAAGACTTTTGCACTGCCTGGCCTTTCTTCACAGTCAACAGAACAGGCCTCAGCTCAGTTAACAATACCCACGAGAGGTCTGCCAAATGCCATTATACAGAGTATCTGCACATATCAATATTATTAGGCACCATAAGGTGTATTTGGAAAAATAATTGCAGAACTATTTATCCTATGAAACTGCATGTACATGTGTTCTGTGCAATTAGAAGGGAAATAAATGTTACCAGGCCATTTTCGCTCAAAGTCATTTTATTTTTTTCAACAGAAACAATTGAGTACTGTCCGTGATACTTTTTTTTATTTGCACTAACATACAATTTTGAGGACAAGCTTTCGGGGTATGTCCCCTTCTTCAAAGTCCAAACAGTACTATTACAAATCACAAAGTTTAAGCAGAATGTTAGAAGGGATTGAGAAAAAAAAAAAAGGCTACAGATAAGATACATCAAGAGCGATTTATTTTCAATAAATTTACAGATATGTATTTGTAAATTTGTGTCAAGTACAGAAAAAAGCTCTCCCAGATTAATTAGCTGAACTCTTTTATTATGTATTTATAGGCATATACCCATGGGTAAATCAGTATACCAAAAACATATTTTCAGAATTAAAACTGCTCAGATCCTGAAACGCTTTCCTTTCTGTGTAAATAAAAAGATGGTATAACACATTGCAAAGTTATTTACAATTTCACAGAATTCAGGGAAGTAAATACATGGGGATTTTCATCAAGTAAGTTTATAAACTTCATAATCATTCAGATTAATAGGAGTAGGCAAGAAATAATTTAAACACAATGTGGAAATGAATATAATGATTTTAAATCTTGAACATGCAGTATATGCACATTATGACTGTTTAATTACTAGCCTACAGAACACTTATACCCCTTTCCTGCCCAGGCCAATTTTCAGCTTTCAGAGCTGTCGCACTTTTAATGACAATTGCGCTGTCATGCAACACTGTACCCATATGAAATTTGTATCATTTTTTTGAGACAGAGCTTTCTTTTGGTGGTATTTATTCACATCTGGGTTTTTTATTTTTTGCTAAATAAACCAAAAACAACTGAACATTTTGAAAAAAAATATTTTTCTTACTTTTTGTTATAAAATTTGGTAAATAAGTGATTTTTCTCTTTCATTGATGTGCGCTAATGAGGCTGCAGTGATGGGCACTGATAGGCTGCACTGATGGGCACTGATGAGAAGGCACTTGTAGGTGGCACTGATGGGCATCAACAGGCATCACTGATGGGCACTGAAAGGCAGCACTCATATATGGCACTGATAGGCGGCACTGATAGGCAGAACTGACTGGCACTGTTAGGTGGCACTGATAGGCAGCACTGACGAGCACTGATAAGCGGCACTGACTGGCACTGATATGGGGCACTGATATGGGGCACTGATAGGTGGCACTGATTGGCAGCACTGATAGGTGGCACTGACTGGCATTGATAGGTGGCACTGATGGATGAAACTGAAAGGCAGCTCAGATGGGCACTGATATGTGGCATTGATGTGCACTGGTAGGCACTGATATGTGGCATTGATGAGGTACTGATGGGCACTGGCAGGTGGCATTGATGAGCACTGACAGCTGGCATTGATGGACACTGACAGGTGGCACTGCTGGGGCTACACTGATCATCAGTGCCCTAAAGATCAGTGTAGATGTCCCCTCTGAGGAATGCTGATTACCGGCTCTCCTCTCCTCACGAGCTGTCAGCGTGACAGCTTGTGAGGACAGAAATGCCAATAACTGGCATTTCCCTATTTACATGCGATCAGCTGTGATTGGACACAGCTGATCACATGACCGAGCCGACATCTTTGGCTCTTTTTGTTGATCGGTGATCTGCTGTGTCCGAGGGACACAGCGCACCACCGATTGCCGTGCTGCGTGCTCCCAGAGACGCGCACGCACGGTTAGAGTGGGAGGATGTCATATGACGTCCTCCCAGAATGAGAGAACCGCCTTCCGTCTGTCATTACCTTATATGGCAGACAGGAGGCGGTTAAGGAAAAACTGAAGAGTTACTCAGGAACAAATTTTGTTAAAAAAAAAATCAGAACTTATCCCTGTTTATAAACACCAACTATTACAGCTTGTCCTACTTTGTGTGGCCCAATACTTGCCATCTACACTGCCATGTGCCATAAGATAGGCTTCTCAAACCCTTTCTCAGGCTTCAGTTCCTATTACTTGAGGCCTCAGATGTTGCAGCAGATGCACATGGAGTCTCTAGTAGTGTTGGGTGATCAGGCCACACATAATGTTTCCAAAGCTGGACCTCAAAATTTATTTTCTTTGTTGTGGGGCAAATCATGATTTGTGTCTCTTAGTCTGCAGACTACTCCTGTGAACCAGCCATCAGAAATGTTTGTGGCTATTGTCTCTCTGAAATAGTGCACTCTAATTGTTACTTCTTGAATAAAGGCCAGTTCACACCATAGAAATGCAGTCTGGATGCTTTTCTGCATGTCTTCAATGCATGTTTGATGCGTTATGGTGCATATTTTATGTGTTCTAGTGCATTTTTCTCCTCCTTTTTCCTCACCCTCTTTAAGGACGTGTATTCTGGTGTATTTGTGGTGTGTTTAGGTATGTTCTCAGACATTTTACCATGTTCTAGTACAGTTCAGTGCAGAAAAAATGCAGCATGTTCTATTTTTTTTCTGGAACTGGAACACACTTTAACTGACTGTATTGGTGTGAACTATGCCATTGGAAACCATATAACCTTCTATCCATGCATTTCTGACGCATAAAAAAAACACACTGGACTGCAGGTGGTGTTGTTAACCAACCCTAAAACCTTTTTTTGAGCAGTGTATATTGTATTAATTCAATGAACAGTATGTAAAGGAACACTTTGAAAACACATCAGGTCTCAATGGGAAAAAATATCATGCTGGATATCTATATGGATTGGGTAATGTGTTAGGAATGTAAGGATGCCCCACTGTTTGGTACAAATGAAAATTATCAACCTACAGAGGACTGAATTCAAAGACACTCCAAAAACCAAAGTGAAAAATGATGCCTCAGGCTAGTCCATTTTGCTGAAATTTCATTGCAGCAACCCAAAATGGTACTCAGTAGTTCGTATGGCCCCCACATGCTTATATGCATGCTTGACAATGTTGGGGCATGCTCCTAATGAGACGACGGATGGTGTCCTGGGGTATTTCCTCCCAAATCTGTACCAGGGCATCACTGAGCTCCTGGACAGTCTGAGGTGTAACATGGCAGGTGTCGGATGGACTGAAAAATGATATCCAAGAGGTGTTCTATTGGATTTAGGTCAGGGGAGTATGGGGGCCATTCAATGGTATCAATTCCTTCATCCTCCAGGAACTGCCTACATACTCTTGCCACATGAGACCGGGCATTGTTGTGCACCAGGAGGAACCCAGGACCCACTGCACCAGTGTAGAGTCTGACAATGGGTCCAAGGATTTCATCCCGATACCTTAAAGCAGTCAGGGTGCATTGTCTAGCCCTGACATAAGCAATCTATGAGAGATGGAGATCTACCTGAACAACATGAAAGAGATCAAAGATCACCAGGGTTCAGCGCCATATAAAAAAAAAAAATTAACTAGCAAGGCCTAACTATATAGCAAGGAAAATGTAGAAAAATATAACAAAACAAATGTCATTGTAAAAATACAAACGTATCCTACTTAAAAGTGGACAGTGTCAGTCAGTAGGGTAGTGGACGGTGTCAGTAGAGCAGGGAATGATGTCAGTCAGCAGAGCAGTGGACGGTGTCAGTAGGGCAGAGGTTGTAGTTAGTCAGTAGAGCAGTGGATGGTGTTAGTAGAGCAGTAGACAGTGTCAGTAGGGCAGAGGTTGGTGTCAGTAGGACAGTGAATGGTGCCAGTAGTTTTTATCTTTACATTTTTATTTTTTCATATTTTTCACAGTTTCTTTAGGAGCCCTGTTGAAAGGGGAGCACTTGGGGGAAGGGTCAGGCTGCAAAAAAAGGAGGAACAAGGATGGGAGGGACAGCAGGGGAGGCGTTTACTAGAACCGATCCCCTGGATTTTCCTCCTGCAGCAGCTGTACGCTGGTGGGAGGGCGAAAAGGAGATTCTTGCTTTCAGCTGCTCCAGGAGGACAATAAAGGGGATAGTCGAAAGGGAGGTATTTTAAAAATCTGAACTCCCAGCAAGTGGCTGGGGATTGGGATTTTTCTGCCCCCCTTCTACCCAGGTGACCTAAGGCGGCTGCCTAAGCAGCCGTATGCTGGGCGCCAGCATAAGGCTGCTTAGGCAGCTGCCTTAGGACACCACAGTGGGGGCAGAAAAATCCCAATCAATAGCCACTTGCTGGGAGTTCAGATTTTTAAAATACCTCTCCATGGGAGGGAAGGGGGCAGAGGACACTGCTGGGGGGGAAGGGGGTCTAGAGGTTACTGCTATGAGGGAAAGGGGGACAGAGGACATTGCTGGGTGGGAAAGGGGGGCCAGCAGCCAGTAATGTCTTATGCCCACCTTTCCCCCAGCCTACTTCGCTCCTGGTGAAAGCGGAAGACAGCACAGCTCAGGACGGAGGGTGGGAGGAGGAGCTGGACAAATTAACTTTTCATATTAACCCACAGGTGATTGGTTGCTAGGTCAGTCCTAGTAACCAATTACCAGCTTGTTAATATAAAATCTTCTTTTGCCCAGCTCCTCCCCCCTCCTCAGTCCTGTGCACTGAGAATGTCAGCAGCGGAGGAGACTGGGAGGGGGTAGAGGGACCTGTCCGTGGTCGACAGGTAGACCACAATCTACAGGTTGCCCATCCCCCCTCCAATCTAGCCTGTAGAGGTCTGTGTGTCCTTCCATGGATATGCCTCTCCAGACCATCACTGGCGCACCACCAAAACGGTCATACTGAACAATGTTACAGGCAGCATAACATTCTCCATGGCTTCTCCAGACCCTTTCACATCTGTCACATGTGCTCAGAGTGAACCTGCTCTCATCTGTGAAAAGCACAGGGTGCCAGTGGTGGACCTGTCAATTCCAGTGTTCAATGGCAAATGTCAATCGAGCTCTATGGTGCCAGGCAGTGAGCACAGGGCTCACTAGAGGACGTCGGGCCCTCAGGCAACCCTCATGAAGTCTGTTTCTGATTGTTTGGTCAGAGAAATTCACACCTAGACCTGCTGGAGATCATTTTGTAGGGCTCTAGCAGTGCCCATCATGTTCCTCCTTGCACAAAGGAGCAGATACCGGTCCTGCTGATGGGTTAAGGACCTTCTATGGCCCTGTCCAGCTCTCCTAGAGTAACTGCTTGTCTCATGGAATCTCCTCCATGCTCTTGATACTGTGCTGGGAGACACAGTAAACCTTCTGTCAACATCACGTATTGATATGCCATCCTGGAGGAGTTGGAATGTCTGTGCCACCTTTGTAGCATCCAGGTATCATGTCATGCTACCAGTAGTGACACGGACCCTAGCCAAATGCAAAACTAGTGAAAAACAGTCAGAAAATATGAGTAGGAAAAAATGGCAGTGGCCTCCACATGTAAAACTGTTCCTGTTTTGCTGGTCCTCTCATTGTTGCCCATCTAGTTCACCTGTTGTTAATTTCATTAACACCAAAGTAGCTGAAACTGATTAACAACCCCCTCTGCTACTTAACTGACCAGATCAATATCCCAGGAGTTTAATTGACTTATTGCTATAGTCTGATTAAAAAGTGTTGAGCAGTGTATTTCTACCTTTTCTCTGTCAAACCAAAATACTTTAATGTTGATTTTTTTAAATGAAAGCTAATTGTCATCCCTACTAAATTTGCTAAAATACTGGTAATTGTTTTTCTCTGTGAAACTAAACTGTGTTAAGTTGATTTAGGATTAAAGCTGGCTGACATCTTTCCTGGGTAAAAATATGGCTTTCCAAAAATGTTTTATACTGTATATGTAGTCTGTACAATATTTAGCTTGCTTTTATATGTTAAAAGAGGAAAGTAAAAAAACGTCCCAAAAATTATTTCACATATGTTGATAGTAAAAAGGCTTGGTCAGAACATATTGGGGCAAGTTAGTCACAAGTGACAGAGAGAAGGAAACTGTATTAAATATTTTCTTCTCCCAAGTTTTCCGAACAAAAAGAAAATTAATGTTACTAACATTATATTGAATGTACCCTTGTGGACGACATAAATCTGTGTTCAAAAAGACTATAAAAACTTAATCTGAATAAATTGACAGTTCATCCTGGGGGAAGTGATTAAGGGCCGGTTCACACCGTAAAAACGCATTCCAGATTCATTCCGGATGCATTTCTGCATGTACGTTTTTAACACATTTTTGATGCATTCTGGTGCATTTTTGATGCATTTCCAGATGCATTCCAGATGCTGTTTTCCCTGTTTGTTTCACTGACTGGGGTCCAGTGAGTTGAGGATGCACTGCACCTGAAATGCATTGAAGCTGAGCCGCTGACATCACATCCGCTGACATCACATCTGACACCATTTCTGGTCTCTTGGAAAGCATGACAGCTCTGTGCTTATGAGCAATGGTGTGAGAGAAAGGATCCCCTAGTGCAGGGGTGGGCAACTGTGGCCCTCCAGCTGTTGGTGAACTATAAGTCCCATCATGCCTCTGCCTTTGGGAGTCATACTTGTAACTGTCAGTTTTGCAATGCCTCATGGGACTTGTAGTTCTACAACAGCTGGAGGGCCACAGTTGCCCACCCCTGCTCTAGTGAGTTGTTTGTGCTGGTGCCCCTACTGGCATCTGCTTCAAGTGAGTTCATAAAGTTTTTTCTTTTAATTATCCACTCTACACTAACATTTACTACACTATGGATACTCTTTCTGGGCTTGTTTGCTAACTTATCTTGGGTGAATGAAAATTCATGACAGTGACATCTATGAGCTGGTTGTCTTGAGGGTTTCCATGCAGAGGAGCTGCTATTCCATATACATAATTTGACATCTAATGCTTGTTGGCGGCTTTGTTGGCTGCTATTATCTGGTGAGTGAGGAATTTATCTGTGCACATGAAGGAGCACTTTTATATTTAAATTAGATTTTGTCATGTCATCCTTTATTTTACATGGTGACTGGGGACTTCTACATTCATTCTGTTGGATTTTATATTGAATTTGAATATGTTTTTATTTATCATACTCTGGGCAATATTTTATTATGTATATATGGAATCGCTTGAACACGTTTAATTTTTGGGAAGGGCTAGTGCCTATCTGTAGTTTTTTGAACAAATCTCAATGTTTACTGATGATACAAAGCTAAGCAGGCAATAACTCCACAACAGAATATAGAAGACCTTGATAAAATAGAGGAATGTGCATCTATAAGGCAGATGAGGTTTAATATTGAAAAATGTAATGCACTTGGGTGCTGAAACTATGCATGAAAGTTACTCGCTAGGGGGGAAACCTCCAGGGGAATAGAAGAAGGAAAGGGATCTGGCAGTTCTAATAGATCACGGACTCAGCAATAACATGCAATGCCAAACTGCAGCAAGTAAGGCTAGAAGTGCATTATCATATATTAAAAGGGTATTTACTCAACCAATAAAACTATCATTCTACCACTTTACAAAACCCTGGTTAGGCGAAATCTTGACTATGCAGTCCAGTTTTGGTCACCAATCTTCAGAAAGGATGTCCTTGAACTGAAGTCCAGAGAATATCAGCAAAGATATTAAAGGGGCTGGAAGACCTCAGTTATGAGAAAACAACTACAAATATTAGGAAGACATGCATAAGATGAGATTTAATCAGAATATACAATCACAATCTTTAAATGGTCACTCTAGCATTTGGGGAAAAATCTTTAATAGAAGGTGTCTGAAGTAGACATGTGGCCCCACAATGAAGTTGGACCAGAAGTGATTCACTCTTAAGCTGCATAAATGGTTCCTTACTGTTGAAGCAGTAAGGATGTGGAACTTCCTTCAACAGTTGTTATCAGTGCGGAATGTATATAAATTCAAAATGTTAGATCTGTTTCTTAATGAACACAATGTACTAGGATATTGAAAATAGTAGAAAATGGTAAACACACACACACATACTAAACTGGACAGACCAGTGTTTTCACTCAACCTTACCAGCTATGTAACTATGTAAAAAAAAATTGAAGGGTAATTTTTGGATTAAAACTGACTAGTATACCTCTTGCTCAAAATTCAGCCTACCCTAATTGTTTAAATAAGGTCAGTGAAGTGTGTTCAATATTCCTTTCTTTTTCAGGTAAATGCATACAGTTTAATGTGTTTTGGGGGGCTGAAAATCTGCATGGGGTGTGCCATTTTGTGAAGATAGTGTACTGTTAGTATTAAAATGAAGTCTTTAAAGACTGAAAAATATTGTTTTCCTTTTCTGTAATATATGTGCATATGTAGTATATGTGATTTTTTTGGCTGAAAAGGTGCATGTAGTGTGTCATTTTGAAAATGCAGCCTTCTCCTTATGTTGATATGCAGTCTGTACAATATTTCTTCCTTTTTTGTGAAATATATACACTTTAATTTGTATTCTTTAAATAAAAAGCTACATGCTTTGTATTCTTTTTAAAATACAGCCCACTTAAATTGTTTAAATACTGTCTATGGAGTCTTGGCAATATTTCTAGTTGTTGTCTCTTAAATAATACACTCTAATTTTTCATGCCTCATCTTTGGAATGTGGGTTGGTGTTTTGACATTTTTTGTGCAATCTTATTAAAGTTTTATTATAATACAGTGTAGCACTGAAAAAAGAAGAGCACAAGCTATACTATGACACTGTTTTTACATTGTTTGGCAATTGGTACGCTTAGGGCTTTAGCTTTATTCATTTTATTTATTTATTTATTTTTGGAAGAGCAAACTTTTCTATAGCTTTTGGATCTTTTGTGACTGCCACTTTTAACTTATCAAGTTGCGAATAATAGGTTTGGGGGTGATGCTGCTGTATTTAAACAAAAAAAGTGAAAATTATAAAATCACTTACACATGCAAAATGTAATGCCAAAATATGGTGTCTGTGGCACTGTCCGTGAAAAATGTATTATTCCATAACACTTCAAACAACATAAAGGCATTTCCAAATCATCTTTTAGAAAGGAATGGTGTTTTCCCCATGTCTTTCTTGTCACATAAAAGGGAGACCCTTTCCCCAATTATATATTTTTTTAATGTATTTTTGCATTAGTACATCTGCTAATCTGCCAATGCCCTTTGTTTAACAATTTCTTGTCTATAGGCCCTGAAAATGGCCAGAATTTACTTTTTCCCCACATGGTCATTTCCCCAACCCATTGTAAAATCTGTAAATTGTGAATTTTAATCTGAACTCACGAATCAAAAACAGAATGATTCACTCACCCCTTGTCCTGTGTAGTTCCATGATTATTTTTTGGACTTGTGTAGAATGTATACTATCTACTATAATTTAATGTCATTATCATGACATTAACTAATAGTAGACACTGTACTAATAATTAATGTCATTGTTATGAATTGCAATGACTTATTAGTATGTTATAAAATAATTATACTGCTAATGATAATGTAATTTTTTTTTTCTTCAGTATTAAATATATGTGTTTCTTTTAGCTTCTGTTGCATCAACATGTAATGATCCTGGAATTCCTCAAAATGGTTCCAGATATGGAGACAGCAGAGAGCCAGGAGACACCATAAGCTTTCAATGTCATCCTGGGTATCAGCTACAAGGACAAGCTACAATTACCTGTGTGCAGCTAAATAATCGATTCTTTTGGCAGCCAGACCCACCAAATTGCATAGGTATTTTTTATTATTACACTTAATTAAATGTTGTTGCTTTCTCTTGTTCCACTGTTTTCATAAATAAAAACAAGCACTGATGATTTATTTATTACAGGTACTTGTATAGCACCAATTTTATGCAGCACTATTACATATATATTGCACATTTACATCAGTCTCTGCCATCAAGGGGCATGCAATCTAAGGTCCCTAACTCACATTCATACATACACATACTAGGGCCAGTTTAGACAGGAGCCAATTAACCTTCCAGCATGTCTTTGGAGTGTGGGAGGAAACTGAAATACCTGGAATCCCGGACACAGGGAGAAATTGCAAACTCCAGTCAGGTAGTATCATGGTTGGAATTTGAAACGGTGACCCTTGTGCTGCTAGGCAGAAGTGCTAACTACATAGCCACTGTGCTGCCCTGTGATCTGTTTACAAATCATGCCTAATAGAATTTATAGAAACAGTAAATCAGTCAAAGTTTCATTATAATATAACACAATTAAATTAAGAATAATACATTTGAAATCCACCTTTATTGCACTTTAATAGTAGGTAGAACAACATTATGTTGACATGTTAATTTATGCAGCCTATTATTGTGGTTATTAAGTTGTAAGGGGACCAAAGGGAAAATTGTATCTTGTGTACCACGTGTTCCATCAATTTCGTGCATGTTAACACTAAGGGAAAATACACAGTATAAAGTATAACATTTGTCAAAGTAAACTCTAGCATACCCAACCATTGGTAATGAATCATAAAACATCCACATTAAGGTCTAATATTATATTTATTTCAGGGCTGGAATAAAATGAAAATAAAGAAATTAAGGAAACAAATCTTGGTGTGTCTTGCCAACAGCCAAGTCAAGAATGATAGTAACTAGAACATAGTATAAATACCTATAGGAATTACATAATGATGCTCTAATTAGTGTTAAAGATTTCTAAGTATGTGAGCTTAAAGTGTAATGAAAAGCTGCCAGTGCCCACCCGGACATGGTAGCAGTCCATAGTTTTAAAATCCCCACTCTTTTCCCTTTTCATTCTCTAGGGATTCTGGGATGGATCAAAGTGCTTCTAATTGGTCAGCACCAGCATGTGCTAATGCTGATCAATAAGAAGTGCTCTGTCTTGGAAGCCCTGCATGATAAACAAGAAGAGCAGAGATTTTATTTTCAAAATAGATAGTGCCGCGCTCCCATGTACCAATATGTATATCTTATACTTTCAAAGTGCTAATGAATAGCTTTCAAGATACTGCATGTATCAAACAATTATTACTAGTGACTCAAAACATCATTGTGAATATTAATCTTCATGCAAGTGACATTAATAACTGATAATCCTAAGGTGATAGTGCCTATTAAAGTACAGTGATATACAAATCAGAAATACTCCTCTATTCTACTGTGATCCTTATATTTATATTGTGCAAACACATATATATTATGTGCACGTGCTTATGATATATTCAATAAAAAAAAAAAAAAAAAAAAAAAAAAAAAAAAAAAAAAAAAAAAAAAAGTCTTTCAAAATAAATGTGCAGGTGGATTCTTGGTTCCCTCTCGCCGAGTGCTTAATGGTCTCCCTATGTGCTCACCTCTATATTTGCCTGAATAAATCCAGGCAAATACACTTTTTATCCTTCCAGGATAGATGGGATGGAATGATGCTCTTGAATTATCTCAGAAGGTGGATGTGGGTTTATATTTGTTCTCCTGTAGCTGCTCATGAGTGGGTATACTGACCATCTCTCTGAGGATCTCCCAATTCCCCTCCTGGGGCTGTTTCCTTTTCCAGTCCTCCTTATATCAGCTCAAAGGGTGTTGTTCAATTGAGAAAGGAAGACAAACAGACCATAGTGTCTTATCCTTGTGCAAAAAGGGGGTTTATTGCTGCCAGTTGCACAGTAGTATACAATTGTAGTCCAGCATAAATGTGCTCTGCCTCTGTTCCTGCAGTGCTGTCTACCTGTGTCTGTATTCAGATCACCGAGCCTCTCCAGTGCAATGTCGTGACGTCAGAGCCCCTCCCCTACGCGTATCGTCACAGGGTCACGTGACTTCATCAGGGGGAATGATTAGATGCCACGACTATGCTAATACTCCTATTTATATCTCTCGGCCGCCTTTTTACTGGAGCCCAATGGGCGCGGCCATTTTCCCAGTGATTTTCTTAAACTCTATGTATGGTGAGTGTTTACACCTGTGTGTCTACTCAAATTATAACGTGATCTCTGTCTGCCAGACATTGCTAACTGGGTCAGCTGTGATCTGTCTCTTGCTCTGCAGTTTCTAAACAGTGGCTGTTGGCTATACATTATATTGCTGAAAGTATACCTATTAGGCTAAATTAAAACCATGTTTTATTAATAATACAATATTAAAAATATAAAATTCAAAATTATAAATTTAACCAATAAAATAAAATAAAAAAATATTTTTTTAAAAATCAAATAATAAAAGATAATAAAAAAAAATAAAATAATAGAAAACGCATGTATGTTACTTCTCAAGTAACCTATTTGTCATTAATTATCTAATTCCTTCAATTTTGAGATATTATTTAACTTACATCTTTCTTTACATCTGGGTTTTGGTTTTGTATTTAAGAAGGTATTACTTGAGGATATGATACTTGATATAACTTACATGCGTTTTGTGCTAGTCATAAATTCTCTAATTCTACCCTAAACTCACTCCACATATTCCTAAATTCATGTCAGATACATTACTTCAATCCCCAATCTATATATATTCAACGCCTCAAAGTTAGATTGGGAACTATTTCTATACTTATTTGTTACTAATAAAGCATGTAAGGTCAAACTCCTTATTTAACCCATTGGGAGCCAGACAGCCCATTTCATAGATCCACTTCGATTCTTTCTTGCTAATTTCCCTTATCAGGTTATCTCCCCTCCAGTGTTGTACATGTTTTTCTACACCCCAGAACTCTAATTTTCTTGCATCTTTATTGTGGTATTTTTTGAAATGCTGCGATAAGTGGTGATACTTGTATCCTCTGTTTATATTATATACATGTTCTTTTATTCTTTCCCTTAACATCCTTTTCGTGCGTCCAATGTAGATGAGATTACATGGGCATTTGAGGGCATAGATAACCCCTCTTGTATCACATGATATAAATTGCTGGATGGTGTATTCCTTTTCATTTAGGGGGTTCTGAAATGTAAATCTTCTCCTGGGGTTATTTTTCAGTCTGATGCAACTATAGCATCTACCACAGGTATAAAACCCTTTTCCTTGAAAAAAACTAATTTGTTGATGTTTAACAGGTGGTGCTATTATACTCTTCACCACTTTGTCCCTAATATTTGGAGCTTTTGTATATATAAACCTAGGTATTGTGGGAATATTATTTTTCAGGTGCTTATCTAATGCTAAGATCTTCCAATGTTTCTTTATTATGTTTTGTATTGATTTATACTGGGTATTATAACTCAACACTACCGCCAATTCCTCCTTTTCAGTATTCTCTTTATGTTTGTCTGCTATTAATACATTACGGTCCATAAGGCCTATTTGCTCCCTTTCTTTTTGTATTATTTCTTTCTTATATCCTTTATCAATAAATCTTTCTGATATTATTCCACTTTGTTCTACATAGTCTTTCATGTTTGTACAGTTCCTTTTTAATCTAATAAATTGGCCTCTAGGGATATTGCTTAGCCACGCTTTATGATGGCAGCTATCTATGGGGATATATGAGTTTCTATCAACAGATTTGAAATGATTCTTGGTATACAATTGTAATCCCTCTTTGTAGATTTGAATGTCTAAAAAATTAATAGAAGTTTCATGTATGTCATAGCTCAGTTTTATATTGGCTTCATTCATATTTAAATCGTTATAAAATTTCTCAAGTTCTACCTTTTCTCCACTCCATATCACCAAGAGGTCATCAATATACCTTTTGTATATTTTTATTCCTGGGTTCTTATTTTTGAACACTGATTCATCTTCCCATTTTGCCATATAAAGATTAGCGATGCTAGGGGCGAATTTAGCGCCCATAGCAACTCCTTTCCTTTGTGAATAGTATGTATTACCATACCAAAAATAATTATGAGTAAGGCAGAACTTTATACACCTTATGATGAATCTGTTGTGTCTGGTGGTGTTATTTCCATATTTATTAAGTGCCCATATAGCTGCTTCTATAGCCCCCTGATGGTCTATGTTAGTATACAGTGCTGCTACATCTGCTGTACTTAAAAGCGTGTTTTTATCTGTCAGTGTATCCTTCATTTCTTGTATCACATGTTTTGTATCCCTTAGATATGCTGTAGTTTTAGTGACCAATGGTTGTAGATGATAATCTACATATTCACCTAACCTCGCTGTGAGTGAATCTATTCCATTAATGATGGGCCTACCTGGCGGGTTGATGTTGTCTTTGTGAATTTTCGGAACTGAATACATGATAGGTAGCCTACATACTGATGGTATTAGATATTGATGTTCTTTCTCATTAATAACTCCTTTCTTTTTCCCTTTTGTGACTAGTTTGATAAGCTGTTTCTTATATTCCTTAATAGGATTACTGATAAGCACTTCATATGTGTCTCTGTCATTAAGCATATCTGCCATTACTGATTCATAATAAATCCTTGATTGTATCACTATACCCCCTCCTTTGTCTGCTGGGCGTATTATTATGTCATCCCTCTTTTTCAATGAATCTAAACCTCTCTTTAAATTCACCTCTATTTTAGGTTTTTTAATTTTGAGAGATTCTAAATCTTGTAATACCATTTGTTTAAATGTGTCTATATATTTATTATCTCCAATCTGGGGATTAAACACTGATTTGTTTTTAAGTTGGCTATGCATAGTATTTTCTGTTGCTCCTGTGTTGTGTGTAATGGGGTTGTTGGCATAATACTTTTTAAGATTGAGTTTCCTGATCAATTTCTGAATGCTTACATATGTATCAAATTTATTTAATCCCTTTTGTGGGGCATACTTAAGACCCTTGCTAAGCGCATGTGTTTCTTCTTCTGTAAGGGGTAATCCACTGATATTGAAAATGCCTTCTCCCTTTAATTCCTTCTTCTTTTTTTGTTGTGACCTTCTTCCTCCTCTTTTCCCTCTCTTTCTTGTGTGTGTTGTGCTTCTTCTTCCCTCCCCCCTTGGGGATTCAAATCCCATCCTAAAAAAGGATTGGGGAGGGGTGAGTTGAATTCTTCCCTTTCCAGGGGTGAGTACCTGTTTTGTGTGGGTACTTGGTAGGGTTTGTTCATTACTGGGTATTGTGCTTGGTATTGTGCTTGGTATTGTGGCCTTTGTGGTTTAGGATAATATGGGCCTCTATTATAATCAGGTCTCCCATAGTATTCTTGTGTGTAATATCCTTGGGGGCCTCTCTGGTTGTGGCCTCTGTTGCCATTATAATATGGTTTCCCTCCTTGATATGGTTGATTCTGTGGGGGTCTATATGGTCCCGGATTATAATATGGTGGTCTCCAATTGTTGGGGTTCCCTCCTTTATACTGTGAATGTCCCTTATTATCTTTATTGGGTGTTTTGAACCCTATTGCTTTTTTAGGGGGTGGTTTCTCATTGGTTTTCACTGGTGTAGATTCTGTGGATTTGATCTCATTGGAATTAGGGTTAGTCTGCCATTTGAATACTGATTTTTGTTGGTAGTCCTGGCTTACCCTTTGAAATTTTTTCTTTTTCTTATTCTTAATTTCTGTGTCTTTTTTCTGGACATTTTTATTCAACTGGGATAAGTATTTTGTAAACTCTGGGTGATCTTTGATGATCTCTACCTTATTTTGGTACTCCTTTATTACTTTTTCTATTTTTCTCATTTTTCTTTGTTTTCTTTTTATTAGGAATTGTAAAACCTCCATTCCTTTTTCACTAAAGAAATTGTACCATTCTTCCCTATCCCCCTCCTCCAATAAACCATCATTGATAGGTAATTCCCATCTAAGCTTCCTCGGGATCATTCTTTCTTTTATATATTTTTCCATGGTGGCTATATCCCACCAAATATTAATTTTCTTCTCCATAAGGCTCCCTAATTTTCTAAATGTATTATTAATTCCTGGATCCTCCTGTTCTTCTCCTAGAAATATATTGTTAAGATCTAGTTCTCTGTTCTCCAAGAATGTGAAAACCTCCATAATTTCTACTAACAAGTGATAAATGAGTGTGAATAAATATAAATGGTGAATGCTTGTGAGCTATTATGAAATGAGGTGTTCAATATGTGACTTTAGATGTCCTTATTTCTCACGTGAGGTTCGCTGGCACTTGCACTGACTCATATGCTAGTGTATATATAATATTTTCAAAATAGATAGTGCCGCGCTCCCATGTACCAATATGTATATCTTATACTTTCAAAGTGCTAATGAATAGCTTTCAAGATACTGCATGTATCAAACAATTATTACTAGTGACTCAAAACATCATTGTGAATATTAATCTTCATGCAAGTGACATTAATAACTGATAATCCTAAGGTGATAGTGCCTATTAAAGTACAGTGATATACAAATCAGAAATACTCCTCTATTCTACTGTGATCCTTATATTTATATTGTGCAAACACATATATATTATGTGCACGTGCTTATGATATATTCAATAAAAAAAAAAAAAAAAAAAAAAAAAAAAAAAAAAGTCTTTCAAAATAAATGTGCAGGTGGATTCTTGGTTCCCTCTCGCCGAGTGCTTAATGGTCTCCCTATGTGCTCACCTCTATATTTGCCTGAATAAATCCAGGCAAATACACTTTTTATCCTTCCAGGATAGATGGGATGGAATGATGCTCTTGAATTATCTCAGAAGGTGGATGTGGGTTTATATTTGTTCTCCTGTAGCTGCTCATGAGTGGGTATACTGACCATCTCTCTGAGGATCTCCCAATTCCCCTCCTGGGGCTGTTTCCTTTTCCAGTCCTCCTTATATCAGCTCAAAGGGTGTTGTTCAATTGAGAAAGGAAGACAAACAGACCATAGTGTCTTATCCTTGTGCAAAAAGGGGGTTTATTGCTGCCAGTTGCACAGTAGTATACAATTGTAGTCCAGCATAAATGTGCTCTGCCTCTGTTCCTGCAGTGCTGTCTACCTGTGTCTGTATTCAGATCACCGAGCCTCTCCAGTGCAATGTCGTGACGTCAGAGCCCCTCCCCTACGCGTATCGTCACAGGGTCACGTGACTTCATCAGGGGGAATGATTAGATGCCACGACTATGCTAATACTCCTATTTATATCTCTCGGCCGCCTTTTTACTGGAGCCCAATGGGCGCGGCCATTTTCCCAGTGATTTTCTTAAACTCTATGTATGGTGAGTGTTTACACCTGTGTGTCTACTCAAATTATAACGTGATCTCTGTCTGCCAGACATTGCTAACTGGGTCAGCTGTGATCTGTCTCTTGCTCTGCAGTTTCTAAACAGTGGCTGTTGGCTATACATTATATTGCTGAAAGTATACCTATTAGGCTAAATTAAAACCATGTTTTATTAATAATACAATATTAAAAATATAAAATTCAAAATTATAAATTTAACCAATAAAATAAAATAAAAAAATATTTTTTTAAAAATCAAATAATAAAAGATAATAAAAAAAAATAAAATAATAGAAAACGCATGTATGTTACTTCTCAAGTAACCTATTTGTCATTAATTATCTAATTCCTTCAATTTTGAGATATTATTTAACTTACATCTTTCTTTACATCTGGGTTTTGGTTTTGTATTTAAGAAGGTATTACTTGAGGATATGATACTTGATATAACTTACATGCGTTTTGTGCTAGTCATAAATTCTCTAATTCTACCCTAAACTCACTCCACATATTCCTAAATTCATGTCAGATACATTACTTCAATCCCCAATCTATATATATTCAACGCCTCAAAGTTAGATTGGGAACTATTTCTATACTTATTTGTTACTAATAAAGCATGTAAGGTCAAACTCCTTATTTAACCCATTGGGAGCCAGACAGCCCATTTCATAGATCCACTTCGATTCTTTCTTGCTAATTTCCCTTATCAGGTTATCTCCCCTCCAGTGTTGTACATGTTTTTCTACACCCCAGAACTCTAATTTTCTTGCATCTTTATTGTGGTATTTTTTGAAATGCTGCGATAAGTGGTGATACTTGTATCCTCTGTTTATATTATATACATGTTCTTTTATTCTTTCCCTTAACATCCTTTTCGTGCGTCCAATGTAGATGAGATTACATGGGCATTTGAGGGCATAGATAACCCCTCTTGTATCACATGATATAAATTGCTGGATGGTGTATTCCTTTTCATTTAGGGGGTTCTGAAATGTAAATCTTCTCCTGGGGTTATTTTTCAGTCTGATGCAACTATAGCATCTACCACAGGTATAAAACCCTTTTCCTTGAAAAAAACTAATTTGTTGATGTTTAACAGGTGGTGCTATTATACTCTTCACCACTTTGTCCCTAATATTTGGAGCTTTTGTATATATAAACCTAGGTATTGTGGGAATATTATTTTTCAGGTGCTTATCTAATGCTAAGATCTTCCAATGTTTCTTTATTATGTTTTGTATTGATTTATACTGGGTATTATAACTCAACACTACCGCCAATTCCTCCTTTTCAGTATTCTCTTTATGTTTGTCTGCTATTAATACATTACGGTCCATAAGGCCTATTTGCTCCCTTTCTTTTTGTATTATTTCTTTCTTATATCCTTTATCAATAAATCTTTCTGATATTATTCCACTTTGTTCTACATAGTCTTTCATGTTTGTACAGTTCCTTTTTAATCTAATAAATTGGCCTCTAGGGATATTGCTTAGCCACGCTTTATGATGGCAGCTATCTATGGGGATATATGAGTTTCTATCAACAGATTTGAAATGATTCTTGGTATACAATTGTAATCCCTCTTTGTAGATTTGAATGTCTAAAAAATTAATAGAAGTTTCATGTATGTCATAGCTCAGTTTTATATTGGCTTCATTCATATTTAAATCGTTATAAAATTTCTCAAGTTCTACCTTTTCTCCACTCCATATCACCAAGAGGTCATCAATATACCTTTTGTATATTTTTATTCCTGGGTTCTTATTTTTGAACACTGATTCATCTTCCCATTTTGCCATATAAAGATTAGCGATGCTAGGGGCGAATTTAGCGCCCATAGCAACTCCTTTCCTTTGTGAATAGTATGTATTACCATACCAAAAATAATTATGAGTAAGGCAGAACTTTATACACCTTATGATGAATCTGTTGTGTCTGGTGGTGTTATTTCCATATTTATTAAGTGCCCATATAGCTGCTTCTATAGCCCCCTGATGGTCTATGTTAGTATACAGTGCTGCTACATCTGCTGTACTTAAAAGCGTGTTTTTATCTGTCAGTGTATCCTTCATTTCTTGTATCACATGTTTTGTATCCCTTAGATATGCTGTAGTTTTAGTGACCAATGGTTGTAGATGATAATCTACATATTCACCTAACCTCGCTGTGAGTGAATCTATTCCATTAATGATGGGCCTACCTGGCGGGTTGATGTTGTCTTTGTGAATTTTCGGAACTGAATACATGATAGGTAGCCTACATACTGATGGTATTAGATATTGATGTTCTTTCTCATTAATAACTCCTTTCTTTTTCCCTTTTGTGACTAGTTTGATAAGCTGTTTCTTATATTCCTTAATAGGATTACTGATAAGCACTTCATATGTGTCTCTGTCATTAAGCATATCTGCCATTACTGATTCATAATAAATCCTTGATTGTATCACTATACCCCCTCCTTTGTCTGCTGGGCGTATTATTATGTCATCCCTCTTTTTCAATGAATCTAAACCTCTCTTTAAATTCACCTCTATTTTAGGTTTTTTAATTTTGAGAGATTCTAAATCTTGTAATACCATTTGTTTAAATGTGTCTATATATTTATTATCTCCAATCTGGGGATTAAACACTGATTTGTTTTTAAGTTGGCTATGCATAGTATTTTCTGTTGCTCCTGTGTTGTGTGTAATGGGGTTGTTGGCATAATACTTTTTAAGATTGAGTTTCCTGATCAATTTCTGAATGCTTACATATGTATCAAATTTATTTAATCCCTTTTGTGGGGCATACTTTTGTGGGGCATACTTGTGGGGCACAGCGAGGTTAGGTGAATATGTAGATTATCATCTACAACCATTGGTCACTAAAACTACAGCATATCTAAGGGATACAAAACATGTGATACAAGAAATGAAGGATACACTGACAGATAAAAACACGCTTTTAAGTACAGCAGATGTAGCAGCACTGTATACTAACATAGACCATCAGGGGGCTATAGAAGCAGCTATATGGGCACTTAATAAATATGGAAATAACACCACCAGACACAACAGATTCATCATAAGGTGTATAAAGTTCTGCCTTACTCATAATTATTTTTGGTATGGTAATACATACTATTCACAAAGGAAAGGAGTTGCTATGGGCGCTAAATTCGCCCCTAGCATCGCTAATCTTTATATGGCAAAATGGGAAGATGAATCAGTGTTCAAAAATAAGAACCCAGGAATAAAAATATACAAAAGGTATATTGATGACCTCTTGGTGATATGGAGTGGAGAAAAGGTAGAACTTGAGAAATTTTATAACGATTTAAATATGAATGAAGCCAATATAAAACTGAGCTATGACATACATGAAACTTCTATTAATTTTTTAGACATTCAAATCTACAAAGAGGGATTACAATTGTATACCAAGAATCATTTCAAATCTGTTGATAGAAACTCATATATCCCCATAGATAGCTGCCATCATAAAGCGTGGCTAAGCAATATCCCTAGAGGCCAATTTATTAGATTAAAAAGGAACTGTACAAACATGAAAGACTATGTAGAACAAAGTGGAATAATATCAGAAAGATTTATTGATAAAGGATATAAGAAAGAAATAATACAAAAAGAAAGGGAGCAAATAGGCCTTATGGACCGTAATGTATTAATAGCAGACAAACATAAAGAGAATACTGAAAAGGAGGAATTGGCGGTAGTGTTGAGTTATAATACCCAGTATAAATCAATACAAAACATAATAAAGAAACATTGGAAGATCTTAGCATTAGATAAGCACCTGAAAAATAATATTCCCACAATACCTAGGTTTATATATACAAAAGCTCCAAATATTAGGGACAAAGTGGTGAAGAGTATAATAGCACCACCTGTTAAACATCAACAAATTAGTTTTTTTCAAGGAAAAGGGTTTTATACCTGTGGTAGATGCTATAGTTGCATCAGACTGAAAAATAACCCCAGGAGAAGATTTACATTTCAGAACCCCCTAAATGAAAAGGAATACACCATCCAGCAATTTATATCATGTGATACAAGAGGGGTTATCTATGCCCTCAAATGCCCATGTAATCTCATCTACATTGGACGCACGAAAAGGATGTTAAGGGAAAGAATAAAAGAACATGTATATAATATAAACAGAGGATACAAGTATCACCACTTATCGCAGCATTTCAAAAAATACCACAATAAAGATGCAAGAAAATTAGAGTTCTGGGGTGTAGAAAAACATGTACAACACTGGAGGGGAGATAACCTGATAAGGGAAATTAGCAAGAAAGAATCGAAGTGGATCTATGAAATGGGCTGTCTGGCTCCCAATGGGTTAAATAAGGAGTTTGACCTTACATGCTTTATTAGTAACAAATAAGTATAGAAATAGTTCCCAATCTAACTTTGAGGCGTTGAATATATATAGATTGGGGATTGAAGTAATGTATCTGACATGAATTTAGGAATATGTGGAGTGAGTTTAGGGTAGAATTAGAGAATTTATGACTAGCACAAAACGCATGTAAGTTATATCAAGTATCATATCCTCAAGTAATACCTTCTTAAATACAAAACCAAAACCCAGATGTAAAGAAAGATGTAAGTTAAATAATATCTCAAAATTGAAGGAATTAGATAATTAATGACAAATAGGTTACTTGAGAAGTAACATACATGCGTTTTCTATTATTTTATTTTTTTTTTATTATCTTTTATTATTTGATTTTTAAAAAAATATTTTTTTATTTTATTTTATTGGTTAAATTTATAATTTTGAATTTTATATTTTTAATATTGTATTATTAATAAAACATGGTTTTAATTTAGCCTAATAGGTATACTTTCAGCAATATAATGTATAGCCAACAGCCACTGTTTAGAAACTGCAGAGCAAGAGACAGATCACAGCTGACCCAGTTAGCAATGTCTGGCAGACAGAGATCACGTTATAATTTGAGTAGACACACAGGTGTAAACACTCACCATACATAGAGTTTAAGAAAATCACTGGGAAAATGGCCGCGCCCATTGGGCTCCAGTAAAAAGGCGGCCGAGAGATATAAATAGGAGTATTAGCATAGTCGTGGCATCTAATCATTCCCCCTGATGAAGTCACGTGACCCTGTGACGATACGCGTAGGGGAGGGGCTCTGACGTCACGACATTGCACTGGAGAGGCTCGGTGATCTGAATACAGACACAGGTAGACAGCACTGCAGGAACAGAGGCAGAGCACATTTATGCTGGACTACAATTGTATACTACTGTGCAACTGGCAGCAATAAACCCCCTTTTTGCACAAGGATAAGACACTATGGTCTGTTTGTCTTCCTTTCTCAATTGAACAACACCCTTTGAGCTGATATAAGGAGGACTGGAAAAGGAAACAGCCCCAGGAGGGGAATTGGGAGATCCTCAGAGAGATGGTCAGTATACCCACTCATGAGCAGCTACAGGAGAACAAATATAAACCCACATCCACCTTCTGAGATAATTCAAGAGCATCATTCCATCCCATCTATCCTGGAAGGATAAAAAGTGTATTTGCCTGGATTTATTCAGGCAAATATAGAGGTGAGCACATAGGGAGACCATTAAGCACTCGGCGAGAGGGAACCAAGAATCCACCTGCACATTTATTTTGAAAGACTTTTTTTTTTTTTTTTTTTTTTTTTTTTTTTTTTATTGAATATATCATAAGCACGTGCACATAATATATATGTGTTTGCACAATATAAATATAAGGATCACAGTAGAATAGAGGAGTATTTCTGATTTGTATATCACTGTACTTTAATAGGCACTATCACCTTAGGATTATCAGTTATTAATGTCACTTGCATGAAGATTAATATTCACAATGATGTTTTGAGTCACTAGTAATAATTGTTTGATACATGCAGTATCTTGAAAGCTATTCATTAGCACTTTGAAAGTATAAGATATACATATTGGTACATGGGAGCGCGGCACTATCTATTTTGAAAATATTATATATACACTAGCATATGAGTCAGTGCAAGTGCCAGCGAACCTCACGTGAGAAATAAGGACATCTAAAGTCACATATTGAACACCTCATTTCATAATAGCTCACAAGCATTCACCATTTATATTTATTCACACTCATTTATCACTTGTTAGTAGAAATTATGGAGGTTTTCACATTCTTGGAGAACAGAGAACTAGATCTTAACAATATATTTCTAGGAGAAGAACAGGAGGATCCAGGAATTAATAATACATTTAGAAAATTAGGGAGCCTTATGGAGAAGAAAATTAATATTTGGTGGGATATAGCCACCATGGAAAAATATATAAAAGAAAGAATGATCCCGAGGAAGCTTAGATGGGAATTACCTATCAATGATGGTTTATTGGAGGAGGGGGATAGGGAAGAATGGTACAATTTCTTTAGTGAAAAAGGAATGGAGGTTTTACAATTCCTAATAAAAAGAAAACAAAGAAAAATGAGAAAAATAGAAAAAGTAATAAAGGAGTACCAAAATAAGGTAGAGATCATCAAAGATCACCCAGAGTTTACAAAATACTTATCCCAGTTGAATAAAAATGTCCAGAAAAAAGACACAGAAATTAAGAATAAGAAAAAGAAAAAATTTCAAAGGGTAAGCCAGGACTACCAACAAAAATCAGTATTCAAATGGCAGACTAACCCTAATTCCAATGAGATCAAATCCACAGAATCTACACCAGTGAAAACCAATGAGAAACCACCCCCTAAAAAAGCAATAGGGTTCAAAACACCCAATAAAGATAATAAGGGACATTCACAGTATAAAGGAGGGAACCCCAACAATTGGAGACCACCATATTATAATCCGGGACCATATAGACCCCCACAGAATCAACCATATCAAGGAGGGAAACCATATTATAATGGCAACAGAGGCCACAACCAGAGAGGCCCCCAAGGATATTACACACAAGAATACTATGGGAGACCTGATTATAATAGAGGCCCATATTATCCTAAACCACAAAGGCCACAATACCAAGCACAATACCAAGCACAATACCCAGTAATGAACAAACCCTACCAAGTACCCACACAAAACAGGTACTCACCCCTGGAAAGGGAAGAATTCAACTCACCCCTCCCCAATCCTTTTTTAGGATGGGATTTGAATCCCCAAGGGGGGAGGGAAGAAGAAGCACAACACACACAAGAAAGAGAGGGAAAAGAGGAGGAAGAAGGTCACAACAAAAAAAGAAGAAGGAATTAAAGGGAGAAGGCATTTTCAATATCAGTGGATTACCCCTTACAGAAGAAGAAACACATGCGCTTAGCAAGGGTCTTAAGTATGCCCCACAAAAGGGATTAAATAAATTTGATACATATGTAAGCATTCAGAAATTGATCAGGAAACTCAATCTTAAAAAGTATTATGCCAACAACCCCATTACACACAACACAGGAGCAACAGAAAATACTATGCATAGCCAACTTAAAAACAAATCAGTGTTTAATCCCCAGATTGGAGATAATAAATATATAGACACATTTAAACAAATGGTATTACAAGATTTAGAATCTCTCAAAATTAAAAAACCTAAAATAGAGGTGAATTTAAAGAGAGGTTTAGATTCATTGAAAAAGAGGGATGACATAATAATACGCCCAGCAGACAAAGGAGGGGGTATAGTGATACAATCAAGGATTTATTATGAATCAGTAATGGCAGATATGCTTAATGACAGAGACACATATGAAGTGCTTATCAGTAATCCTATTAAGGAATATAAGAAACAGCTTATCAAACTAGTCACAAAAGGGAAAAAGAAAGGAGTTATTAATGAGAAAGAACATCAATATCTAATACCATCAGTATGTAGGCTACCTATCATGTATTCAGTTCCGAAAATTCACAAAGACAACATCAACCCGCCAGGTAGGCCCATCATTAATGGAATAGATTCACTCACAGCGAGGTTAGGTGAATATGTAGATTATCATCTACAACCATTGGTCACTAAAACTACAGCATATCTAAGGGATACAAAACATGTGATACAAGAAATGAAGGATACACTGACAGATAAAAACACGCTTTTAAGTACAGCAGATGTAGCAGCACTGTATACTAACATAGACCATCAGGGGGCTATAGAAGCAGCTATATGGGCACTTAATAAATATGGAAATAACACCACCAGACACAACAGATTCATCATAAGGTGTATAAAGTTCTGCCTTACTCATAATTATTTTTGGTATGGTAATACATACTATTCACAAAGGAAAGGAGTTGCTATGGGCGCTAAATTCGCCCCTAGCATCGCTAATCTTTATATGGCAAAATGGGAAGATGAATCAGTGTTCAAAAATAAGAACCCAGGAATAAAAATATACAAAAGGTATATTGATGACCTCTTGGTGATATGGAGTGGAGAAAAGGTAGAACTTGAGAAATTTTATAACGATTTAAATATGAATGAAGCCAATATAAAACTGAGCTATGACATACATGAAACTTCTATTAATTTTTTAGACATTCAAATCTACAAAGAGGGATTACAATTGTATACCAAGAATCATTTCAAATCTGTTGATAGAAACTCATATATCCCCATAGATAGCTGCCATCATAAAGCGTGGCTAAGCAATATCCCTAGAGGCCAATTTATTAGATTAAAAAGGAACTGTACAAACATGAAAGACTATGTAGAACAAAGTGGAATAATATCAGAAAGATTTATTGATAAAGGATATAAGAAAGAAATAATACAAAAAGAAAGGGAGCAAATAGGCCTTATGGACCGTAATGTATTAATAGCAGACAAACATAAAGAGAATACTGAAAAGGAGGAATTGGCGGTAGTGTTGAGTTATAATACCCAGTATAAATCAATACAAAACATAATAAAGAAACATTGGAAGATCTTAGCATTAGATAAGCACCTGAAAAATAATATTCCCACAATACCTAGGTTTATATATACAAAAGCTCCAAATATTAGGGACAAAGTGGTGAAGAGTATAATAGCACCACCTGTTAAACATCAACAAATTAGTTTTTTTCAAGGAAAAGGGTTTTATACCTGTGGTAGATGCTATAGTTGCATCAGACTGAAAAATAACCCCAGGAGAAGATTTACATTTCAGAACCCCCTAAATGAAAAGGAATACACCATCCAGCAATTTATATCATGTGATACAAGAGGGGTTATCTATGCCCTCAAATGCCCATGTAATCTCATCTACATTGGACGCACGAAAAGGATGTTAAGGGAAAGAATAAAAGAACATGTATATAATATAAACAGAGGATACAAGTATCACCACTTATCGCAGCATTTCAAAAAATACCACAATAAAGATGCAAGAAAATTAGAGTTCTGGGGTGTAGAAAAACATGTACAACACTGGAGGGGAGATAACCTGATAAGGGAAATTAGCAAGAAAGAATCGAAGTGGATCTATGAAATGGGCTGTCTGGCTCCCAATGGGTTAAATAAGGAGTTTGACCTTACATGCTTTATTAGTAACAAATAAGTATAGAAATAGTTCCCAATCTAACTTTGAGGCGTTGAATATATATAGATTGGGGATTGAAGTAATGTATCTGACATGAATTTAGGAATATGTGGAGTGAGTTTAGGGTAGAATTAGAGAATTTATGACTAGCACAAAACGCATGTAAGTTATATCAAGTATCATATCCTCAAGTAATACCTTCTTAAATACAAAACCAAAACCCAGATGTAAAGAAAGATGTAAGTTAAATAATATCTCAAAATTGAAGGAATTAGATAATTAATGACAAATAGGTTACTTGAGAAGTAACATACATGCGTTTTCTATTATTTTATTTTTTTTTTATTATCTTTTATTATTTGATTTTTAAAAAAATATTTTTTTATTTTATTTTATTGGTTAAATTTATAATTTTGAATTTTATATTTTTAATATTGTATTATTAATAAAACATGGTTTTAATTTAGCCTAATAGGTATACTTTCAGCAATATAATGTATAGCCAACAGCCACTGTTTAGAAACTGCAGAGCAAGAGACAGATCACAGCTGACCCAGTTAGCAATGTCTGGCAGACAGAGATCACGTTATAATTTGAGTAGACACACAGGTGTAAACACTCACCATACATAGAGTTTAAGAAAATCACTGGGAAAATGGCCGCGCCCATTGGGCTCCAGTAAAAAGGCGGCCGAGAGATATAAATAGGAGTATTAGCATAGTCGTGGCATCTAATCATTCCCCCTGATGAAGTCACGTGACCCTGTGACGATACGCGTAGGGGAGGGGCTCTGACGTCACGACATTGCACTGGAGAGGCTCGGTGATCTGAATACAGACACAGGTAGACAGCACTGCAGGAACAGAGGCAGAGCACATTTATGCTGGACTACAATTGTATACTACTGTGCAACTGGCAGCAATAAACCCCCTTTTTGCACAAGGATAAGACACTATGGTCTGTTTGTCTTCCTTTCTCAATTGAACAACACCCTTTGAGCTGATATAAGGAGGACTGGAAAAGGAAACAGCCCCAGGAGGGGAATTGGGAGATCCTCAGAGAGATGGTCAGTATACCCACTCATGAGCAGCTACAGGAGAACAAATATAAACCCACATCCACCTTCTGAGATAATTCAAGAGCATCATTCCATCCCATCTATCCTGGAAGGATAAAAAGTGTATTTGCCTGGATTTATTCAGGCAAATATAGAGGTGAGCACATAGGGAGACCATTAAGCACTCGGCGAGAGGGAACCAAGAATCCACCTGCACATTTATTTTGAAAGACTTTTTTTTTTTTTTTTTTTTTTTTTTTTTTTTATTGAATATATCATAAGCACGTGCACATAATATATATGTGTTTGCACAATATAAATATAAGGATCACAGTAGAATAGAGGAGTATTTCTGATTTGTATATCACTGTACTTTAATAGGCACTATCACCTTAGGATTATCAGTTATTAATGTCACTTGCATGAAGATTAATATTCACAATGATGTTTTGAGTCACTAGTAATAATTGTTTGATACATGCAGTATCTTGAAAGCTATTCATTAGCACTTTGAAAGTATAAGATATACATATTGGTACATGGGAGCGCGGCACTATCTATTTTGAAAATATTATATATACACTAGCATATGAGTCAGTGCAAGTGCCAGCGAACCTCACGTGAGAAATAAGGACATCTAAAGTCACATATTGAACACCTCATTTCATAATAGCTCACAAGCATTCACCATTTATATTTAAGCAGAGATTTTAAGTCCCTAGACATCTACACAGGTCTGTGGTCACTGACAATAGATCACTCATGGGAGTTAAGTACAGCAGGGTGTGTTCAGGGTGTAGGGTGTTAGTTCACCTTTTTATTTTTTCTTAATTGTTTGAATTAACACTTTAATTTTTGCAAAGATAACATTTTGGATATCGTGTAGAATAGTTAAGACCCCTACCTCTTTTTTTTTTCCATCTGCACCATATTGGGTAAGTTTCCCTGCTTCCTGTTCAGTATATACAAAAAGAAGTGATGGAAAATCACTTCAAAGTGAGGGAAATTTTTTATTTGACAGTTGTAACAGGTACAGTTATTCCCATCGCACTATTTCCCCTCTTTTATTGTTCTGTTAACAACTGCAATTTGTTTTATTTATATGAACAAGACAAACAGAGAAAGTATATTTTTCATGTGGGGACACAGCAGTAAAAATCAGAATAGTTCTAACCTTTTAGTACTCTTCCAAAAAATAAAAATGATTACAAAATTGGCTTTTAATACACTTTATTCGCATAAGCTAAAGATAGCTTGTGGAATATGTATCAAGATAGCACTTGGAAAATTACTATATATTTCAGTTATAGGTAGAGTCTGGGGTGTTGAGCCCCCCTTCTCCCCATTTGATTTTATACCTCCAAGGAATGTCGTTGGTGATGAATCCCCATTAAAAAAAATGGAGAACCACCTGCGCTACCCTGAATAAACTATTGTTCTAGGAATGGGTTGCCGCTGATACCTGGCTATACACCTGGATAGAATGGGATCAAAATTATAACAAAATTGGTGCTGCGCTCCCACACTTGTACTTATATAAATAATTAAATCAAAATTAGGTTTCAATTATACCCCTAGTGAATCCTCTTGTGTATAATTAACACAAACTCAATTCTTCATATTATTATACAATCATATACAGTGATGTTTGATAAACCATATGTACGTGTGTAATCTTCAATATGGCTGGATATGTGGAAACATCCAGTGATACATATAAATCTGGCAGGTGAACAAAAAGTGTAATCCTTCACATGTAAGATTGCCCCCACACCTTCATGAAGCGACCCCACAGAGTCAAAACGCTTTTTTGCTATTAAGCACAGCCAACCGCTCAATCCTCCACGTCAGATTCGGTATCACAAAAAGTGGTGGTATCCACCTTCAGAAGTTACAGGTATCACCTCTCCTGATATCCGGATGGTTTTCATATGATCTAATTGTACCTCCGCTTCCTCATTGGTGTTTATAAAATAAGAAGAAGAATCCTTCCATTGTGTGATATTGTTTCATTTATTGATATAAAAGAATACTATAAATGCTCACTCACATGTGTTATGAGAAAAAAAAGTTCACAGATCCTCATAAGAACTCCTGGGTGTATGCTATGGGTGTATCAAGATGGTGCTTCCGCCGGAAGTGATGTCACCGCATCTCCGTCTCTCGTCCAACTAGTTGCATCACTAATCACGTGACTTCATTCCTGATCCTCATAGGAACTCCTGGGTGTACTGCTATGGGTGTATCAAGATGGTGCTTCCGCAAGAAGTGATGTCACCGCGTCTCTGTCTCTGGTCCAACTAGTTGTGTCACTAATCACGTGACTTCTTTCCTGATGATTAGAGATGCAACTAGTCGGACGAGAGACGGAGATGCGGTGACATCACTTCTTCCACCTTCTTGATACACCCATAGCAGTACATCCAGGAGTTCCTTTGAGGATCTGTGAGCATTTTTTTCTCATAACACATGTGAGTGAGCATTTATAGTATTTTTTTTTATCAATAAATGAAACAATATCACACGATGGACGGATTCTTCTTGTTTTATAAACACTGATGAGGAAGCTGAGGTACAATTAGATCATATGAAAACCATCCAGATATCAGGAGAGGTGATACCTGTAAGTTCTGAAGGGGGATACCGAATCTCACGTGAAGGATTCAGCGGTTGGCTGTACTTATTAGCAAAAAAGCATTTTGAGCCTGTGGGGTCGCTTCATGAAGGTGAGGGGGCTATCTTACCTGTATAGGATTACACTTTTTGTTCACCTGCCAGATTTATATTTATCGCTGGAGGTTTCTATATATCCAGCCATATTGAAGATGACACATGTGGACGATTTGTTTTTTGTTTATTAATAATTGGTGGCATTTTTTTTTTGTGGACTTTTTTATAAATTGATTTAAGTTGTGTTTATCATAGATTGTCCCTGGATTTTCATTTGTGGATTCACTCAATATTTTATTTAATTTTTTTTTTTTTTTTATATAGCAGTATAGTCCCAAGTTTTACACTTTGGTACATGTGGACACTTTTTTGGTGGTGGTCGCACATTTTTGTTTAAGGATTCATTATAGTCCTTGTAGATTGTCTTATAATCAGGGTTAATTTATCCTGACCGTCCTATTGTTTGTTTCTATAGGCACAATAGTGCCATTTGTCAGTTTATTTCCATTGCACCTTTGGGCATTCATTTATGCCAAGTGTTTTATCACGTGTGGTTTAGTACATGTTTGTGATTTCACCCTGTTTAGGGACACAAGTGGGTTTATGTATTGTGTTTTTATGTGTTTTGCAAATTTATATTTTATTTCATATGGTTTATCAAACATCACTGCATAAGATTGTATAATAATATGAAGAGTTGAGTTTGAGATAATTATACACAAGAGGATTCACTAGGGGTGTAATTGAAACCTCACACTGAATCCCCATTATTGTTCCTGGCTCAATTCCCACCCATGTAAGAAGTTTAGTTGTTCACAGTCAGGGAAGGACCTTACATTTGGCACAGCAGGTGTAAAAATCTGGGAATTTAAAGGAATAAATCTTAAGTTAGGTGTCTTCCAAAAAAAACAGAGGCTATACCAAACTTTGAATCATCAATTTTTGCAAAAGCGAACATTTAAACATTAATTAAAACGTTATGTTGTATTTCCTAATTCAACATTGCAAGGAGCAAATTGCTCATTTTTAATGAAGTAAACCATTTAACCACTTGCACCCCAGAGGATTTACCCCCCTTCCTGACCAGGCCATTTTTTTGCGATACAGCGCTGCTTTACTTTAAATGAAAATTGTGCGAGCATGCACCCAAATTAAATTTATGTCCTTTTGTCCCCACAAATAGAGCTTTCTTTTGGTGCTATTTGATCACCTATGCATTTTTCATTTTTTGTGCTATAAACAAAAAAAGACCAATAATTTTGAAAAAAAAAAATCACCCTTTGTGTTCAGTGAACCACATCCCCTCAGGATACAACACTCACTGCAAGCAAATGCTTGTCATATTACTGATAGGCAAATAGCACTTTTATTCGATCATCCATTTAGGTGGATCCATTCAAATTATGCTATGTGTGTTGCTTTGTTCCGTTATCTTGAGCTTTTAGAGTTTTAAAGTACCTCTGTGGGGAAGGAAGATTTTGGATGGATCCACCTAAATGGATGATCAAATAAAAGTGCTATTTGATGTGCTATTCTGATTAAAGGTGGAGGAGTGAAGCTGAGAGCTATCTACCCAGAGGAAAACATCTCACTGACTGTTTGGGATGTGTTGCACTTTTCATCACCAATTGGTGGAAAACTATGAACTTTTAAAATGTGGAGCACTGCTGTGATTAATGTTCTATTGATTACTATTCATGACAATTGTTTTTAAACATAAATTAACTAGCTCTCAAGCTTAGGTGCATTCCCCGTTCTTACATAAGTGCTGGGTAGTGTGCATTGGTTGCATGTATTTTTAGCACATTTTTGTTCTAATTTTGAAAAAAAACAATATTTTTTTACTTTTTGCTATAAAACACATCCAGTAAAAAAAATAAAAAAAGTGACATTTCTTCATCAATGTAGGCCAAAATGTATCCTGCTACATGTCTTTGCTAAAAAAAAAAATCTCAATACATGTAACTTAATTGGTTTACGTGAAAGTTATAGCGTCTACAAATGGCGGTGTATATATACTGGAATTTTTTTTTTTTTATACTAGTAATGGTGGTGATCAGCGACTTACAGCGGGACTGCGGTGGGCATTCTGACACTGGGGGGAACTGACTAACTGCCACTGACATCCCAATGACACTAATACAGTGATCACTGCTAATAAAAAACTGACACTGTACTAATGACACTGGGCAGGAAGGGGTTAACATCTGGGATGATCAAAGGGTTAACTGTGTGCTGTGTTTTACAACATGTGCTGTGTGTGTTCTACTTGGGAAGCATGTTATTCCTGGTAGGAGAGAGACCTGTGTTGTTTACACACAGGTCTCTCCCCTGTCAGTGTTACTTGGTCATCGCCAGGTGCCGGTGGAGGTGCCCGGACCCAGTAATTGACATCCGTAGCCACCGATGGTGGCACGGGTAGGGCGGCGCACATGCCCCCGACCCAGAAATGCAAATCACATGTATATATATATATATATATATATATATATATATATATATATATGTATGTGAGTTTGCACAGCCCTGCCTCCCTGTAGTAGTATTTCTGCTATATGGCAGCAGGCAACTGGTTAAAATACTCAAACTTCACTGTGCTGAAGTTATCCCAGAACATTACTGGTTCGGGTTAGTTGTTATTCTTTAATGCACTTGGGAATGAGCACTGTTTAGTAAATTATCATGGAATTGTTGTGTATGGATTATCATCTGACTGACTTTTGTTTCTTTGTGTCTTGTTGTAACAGCTGCTTGTGGTGGAAACCTGACAGGCCCAGCAGGAGTAATTTTGTCACCTAACTACCCTCAGCCTTACCCTCCTGGAAAAGAGTGTGACTGGAGAATAAAAGTAAATCCAGACTTTGTCATTGCCTTGATATTCAAAAGGTACACGTTATAGAAAACAACAAAGCTGTGCAGCAGGTTCTTGAATGTCAAATCTAAAAATGACATAATTTGTCACTTCATTGGGCTCCTAATTACATTTACTAACCAAGCCCCAGAGCATACATTCCAGTACATACACCATGAACATGGACATGTGGCAGAATAACAAACACATTATTTAGCTTTCCAGCAATGCTCGAGTGCCAAATGTAAACATTATGCAGAACATGCCAGATGCATCAAATGCTGATAGAAATTCACAAAATCATTGTCTAAAAGTTGCTTTAGCAATATCTGTCAAAAACAGACTAATTTGTGGATTGAGTTTTAGTCCATATAAAAATATATATAATATACATATACAGTCAGGTCCATAAATATTGGGACATGGACACAATTCTAACATTTTTGGCTCTATACACCACCACAATGGATTTGAAATGAAACAAACAAGATGTGCTTTAACTGCAGACTGTCAGCTTTAATTTGAGGATATTTACATCCAAATCAGGTGAACGGTGTAGGAATTACAACAGTTTGCATATGTGCCTCCCACTTGGTAAGGGACCAAAAGTAATGGGACAATTGGCTTCTCAGCTGTTCTATGGCCAGGTGTGTGTTATTCCCTCATTATCTCAATTACAATGAGCAGATAAAAGGTCCAGAGTTCATTTCAAGTGTGCTATTTGCATTTGGAATCTGTTGCTGTCAATTCTCAAGATGAGATCCAAAGAGCTCTCACTATCAGTGAAGCAAGCCATCATTAGGCTGAAAAAACAAAACAAACCCATCAGAGAGATAGCAAAAACATTAGGTGTGGCCAAAACAACTGTTTGGAACATTCCTAAAAAGAAGGAACACACCGGTGAGCTCAGCAACACCAAAAGACCCAGAAGACCACAGAAAACAACTGTGGTGGATGAGCGAAGAATTCTTTCCCTGGTGAAGAAAACACCCTTCACAACAGTTGGCCAGATCAAGAACACTCTCCAGGAGGTAGGTGTATGTGTGTCAAAGTCAACAATCAAGAGAAGACTTCACCAGAGTGAATACAGAGGGTTCACCACAAGATGTAAACCATTGGTGAGCCTCAAAAACAGGAAGGCCAGATTAGAGTTTGCCAAACTACATCTAAAAAAGCCTTCACAGTTCTGGAACAACATCCTATGGATAGATGAGACCAAGATCAACTTGTACCAGAGTGATGGGAAGAGAAGAGTATGGAGAAGGAAAGGAACTGCTCATGATCCTAAGCATACCACCTCATCAGTGAAGCATGGTGGTGGTAGTGTCATGGCGTGGGCATGTATGGCTGCCAGTGGAACTGGTTCTCTTGTATTTATTGATGATGTGACTGCTGACAAAAGCAGCAGGATGAATTCTGAAGTGTTTCGGACAATATTATCTGCTCATATTCAGCCAAATGCTTCAGAACTCATTGGACGCCGCTTCACAGTGCAGATGGACAATGACCCAAAGCAGACTGCAAAAGCAACGAAAAAGTTTTTTAAGGGAAAGAAGTGGAATGTTATGCAATGGCCAAGTCAATCACCTGACCTGAATCCGATTGAGCATGCATTTCACTTGCTGAAGACAAAACTGAAGGGAAAATGCCCCAAGAACAAGCGGGAACTGAAGACAGTTGCAGTAGAGGCCTGGCAGAGCATCACCAGGGATGAAACCCAGCGTCTGGTGATGTCTATGCGTTCCAGACTTCAGGCTGTAATTGACTGTAAAGGATTTGCAACCAAGTATTAAAAAGTGAAAGTTTGATTTATGATTATTATTCTGTCCCATTACTTTTGGTCCCTTAAAAAGTGGGAGGCACATATGCAAACTGTTGTAATTCCTACACCGTTCACCTGATTTGGATGTAAATACTCTCAAATTAAAGCTGACAGTCTGCAGTTAAAGCACATCTTGTTCGTTTCATTTCAAATCCATTGTGGTGATGTATAGAGCCAAAAATGTTAGAATTGTGTCCATGTCCCAATATTTATGGACCTGACTGTATATATATATATTTTTTTTTTTCTAAATGGCAGTTTTCCAAATTTTTCACATCTTTTATTTGCATTGAAGAGATGCCGGAAATAGGCAAAGTCCAGTCCTCCACTTTTATAAAGCTTTATTAATCTGGTCAAGTCAAATAATTTTTCAAGTCTACATTGTATTGCTTTCATTTGTCAGACCCTGTAGATGTTAAATTGGGAGTGGTAAGGAAATTCATTTAAAACAAAACAAATCATTAAGTTATGAGAATATAAATCAGTTTTTCTTTGCAAACCTAGTACAGAGAGTAATGTTATAAGTACACACACTGTAACCAATTAAATGACATATTAATTACACAGTCCAACTAAATATAACTCCTAAGATCCTACAACTCTTTATTTACTCTGAGTTTACGTATGTCAGACTTATTTGAAACAGCAATATACTGTAAATTACAATGATGTGGTATACATGTGATTAACTCAGCAACTATACTGTTTTTAGTGTAATGTCCTAATTTCAGTCAAAAAGTTATTTGCGAGCTGTTGGTCATTGCACTCTGGGTACCAATACTGTACTTTGGGCATGCACTACCTTATTAAGGTAGACTCAATATGTTTAAATATTGACTAGACAGTCACAGATATGAATAAGTCAATATTCTTTTTGTGTTCTCTATTACACGATAATTAGGTTTGTGCTATATGAGTTTGAATGCAATGTTTTATGTTTCAGATATGAGTTGTTATAATATATACTATATATATATATATATATATATATATATATATATATATATATATGGGCTGGACAAAAATATGGAAACACTACATGATTTGCAGGTGTGAAAGTGATAAAATGCTTAGCGTTAAAAGCAGAAGTATGTAACATTCTTTTGCTTCCGCTGTGTGATGACCTAGATAACAGGTGGGAAGTTTCATTTTCATCATTTATTGCATATATTTATATATATATATATATATATTTATATGGGTTGGACATAATTACAGGCCACTGAGTGTTAATGAGGAGGTATATTGGCACTGCTGGAGCGGTAAAGGGCAAACATTTCTGAACCTGTTAGAAGACAATTTTATGGTACAGTTCATAGAGGCCCCAACTAGGCAAATGTATTAAATACCTTCTTCAGCTCTGTGTGTACAAAAGAACATTGGGATGATCATGTCCATAAGGGGGATGATATTGACACAGCCCCAAATGATCCACAATGGCTCAAAATTGATATGGTCTAGAAATATTTAGACAAAATAAAGGTGAATAAAGTACCTGGATCAGATGGCATACACCCATGGATCCTAAAAGAATTGAGCTCTGTTATTTCAAAGCCATTGTTTCTAATATTTAGAGACTCTTTAATGACTGCTAAAGTACCACTGGACTGGCATAAGACCAATGTGGTGCCTATATTTAAAAAGAGATCAAGTATTTACCAAGTAACTACAGACCTGTTAGTGTAACTTATATAGTTGGGAAGATACTGGAGAGTTTAATAAAAGACCATACAGAATGAGTTCTTGCTAGAAAATAATGTTAAGTAACAGAAAGAATGGATTCATGAAAGACAGAAGCTGTCAAACAAATCTGATTTCTTTTTATGAGAAGGTAAGCAAAACCTCAGACAAAATAGTGGCTGTGGCTGTAGTATACTTGGATTTCACAAAAGTACAGTTCCCCACACACAGCTATTGTGTAAGGTAAAGTCTACAGACTTGGAAAAATCAGTTTGTAAATGGATAGAAAACTGGTTAAAAGGCAGTATTCAGAGAATAGTCGTTAATTAGAGATGAGCGAATCGAAGTATCCGAAGTGGAATTCGAGTCGAATATCGGAAAAATTTCGATTCGTGCCGAATCCGAAAAATAGCCTAATTCGGACGCGCGAATCGAAATTTTTCAGGAAATGGCGGCTGACATGTGCGGCGACGGAGCGGGGATGTCTGGGAAGGCGCGCAGACAAGGCGCGCTGACCCATAATGCATTCCTCAACTACATGTGATCGCATCAGCCAATCAGCAGCCAGCCAGCCAGCACTGTGTAATGGTCGAGCTATAAATAGCGGCCATTTTGGAATTCTTCATTTGCCTGCAGTTATTGAACAGAGGCAGACCGCTCTGTACTAGGGACAGGGACAGAGTTAGGGCCACAGAAACGATAATTGGGGACAGAGAAAAGTTACTTAGGGACAGAGAACCATTACTCAGGGACACAGACTTGTTAATGAGGGCCACAGAATCGTTATTTAGGGACAAAGAAACGCTAGTTAGGGCCACAGAATTCATAATCAGGGACAGACAGAATTGTTACTCAGTGCCAGAGAATTGTTACTTAGGGCCACAGAAACGTTATTAGGGCCACAGAATTTTTACTCAGGGACAGACAGAATTGTTACTGAGTGCCAGAGAATTGTTACTCAGGGACAGACAGAATTGTTACTGAGTGCCAGAGAATTGTTACTTAGGGCCACAGAAACTTTAATTAGGGCCACAGAATTTTTACTCAGGGACAGACAGAATTGTTACTGAGTGCCAGAGAATTGTTACTCAGGGACAGACAGAATTGTTACTGAGTGCCAGAGAATTGTTACTTAGGGCCACAGAAACTTTACTTAGGGCCACAGAATTTTTACTCAGGGACAGACAGAATTGTTACTGAGTTCCAGAGAATTGTTACTCAGGGACAGACAGAATTGTTACGGAGTGCCAGAGAATTGTTACTCAGGGCCCCAGAAACTTTACTTAGGGCCACAGAATTTTTACTCTGGGACAGACAGAATTGTTACTGAGTGCCAGAGAATTGTTACTCAGGGACAGACAGAATTGTTACTGAGTGCCAGAGAATTGTTACTTAGGGCCACAGAAACTTTACTTAGGGCCACAGAATTGTTACTCGCACAGACACAGAATTGTTACTCGCACAGACACAGAATTGTTACTGAAGGCCACAGAACTGTTACTTAGGGCCACAGAATTGTTACTCGCACAGACACAGAATTGTTACTCGCACAGACACAGAACTGTTACTGAGGGCCACAGAACTGTTACTTAGGGCCACAGAATTGTTACTCGCACAGACACAGAATTGTTACTCAGGGCCACAGAACTGTTACTTAGGGACAAAGAAACGCTAGTTAGGGCCACAGAATTCATACTCAGGGACAGACAGAATTGTTACGGAGTGCCAGAGAATTGTTACTCTGGGCCACAGAAACTTTACTTAGGGCCACAGAATTTTTACTCAGGGACAGACAGAATTGTTACTGAGTGCCAGAGAATTGTTACTCAGGGACAGACAGAATTGTTACGGAGTGCCAGAGAATTGTTACTCAGGGCCACAGAAACTTTACTTAGGGCCACAGAATTTTTACTCAGGGACAGACAGAATTGTTACTGAGTGCCAGAGAATTGTTACTCAGGGACAGACAGAATTGTTACTGAGTGCCAGATAATTGTTACTTAGGGCCACAGAAACGTTATTAGGGCCACAGAATTGTTACGCAGGGACAGACAGAATTGTTACTGAGTGCCAGAGAATTGTTACTTAGGGCCACAGAAACTTTAGTTAGGGCCACAGAATTGTTACTCAGGGACAGACACAGAATTGTTACTGAGGGCCACAGAACTGTTACTTAGGGCCACAGAATTGTTACTCGCACAGACACAGAATTGTTACTGAGGACCACAGAACTGTTACTTAGGGCCACAGAATTGTTACTCGCACAGACACAGAATTGTTACACAGGGACACAGAACTGTTACTGAGTGCCAGAGAATTGTTACTCAGGGACAGACAGAATTGTTACTGAGTGCCAGAGAATTGTTACTCAGGGCCCCAGAAACTTTACTTAGGGCCACAGAATTTTTACTCAGGGACAGACAGAATTGTTACTGAGTGCCAGAGAATTGTTACTCAGGGACAGACAGAATTGTTACTGAGTGCCAGAGAATTGTTACTTAGGGCCACAGAAACTTTACTTAGGGCCACAGAATTGTTACTCGCACAGACACAGAATTGTTACTCGCACAGACACAGAATTGTTACTGAAGGCCACAGAACTGTTACTTAGGGCCACAGAATTGTTACTCGCACAGACACAGAATTGTTACTCGCACAGACACAGAACTGTTACTGAGGGCCACAGAACTGTTACTTAGGGCCACAGAATTGTTACTCGCACAGACACAGAATTGTTACTCAGGGCCACAGAACTGTTACTTAGGGACAAAGAAACGCTAGTTAGGGCCACAGAATTCATACTCAGGGACAGACAGAATTGTTACGGAGTGCCAGAGAATTGTTACTCTGGGCCACAGAAACTTTACTTAGGGCCACAGAATTTTTACTCAGGGACAGACAGAATTGTTACTGAGTGCCAGAGAATTGTTACTCAGGGACAGACAGAATTGTTACGGAGTGCCAGAAAATTGTTACTCAGGGCCACAGAAACTTTACTTAGGGCCACAGAATTTTTACTCAGGGACAGACAGAATTGTTACTGAGTGCCAGAGAATTGTTACTCAGGGACAGACAGAATTGTTACTGAGTGCCAGAGAATTGTTACTTAGGGCCACAGAAACTTTACTTAGGGCCACAGAATTGTTACTCGCACAGACACAGAATTGTTACTCGCACAGACACAGAACTGTTACTGAGGGCCACAGAAACTTTACTTAGGGCCACAGAATTGTTACTCGCACAGACACAGAATTGTTACTCGCACAGACACAGAACTGTTACTGAGGGCCACAGAACTGTTACTTAGGGCCACAGAATTGTTACTCGCACAGACACAGAATTCTTACTCGCACAGACACAGAATTGTTACTCAGGGAAACAGAACTGTTACTGAGGGCCACAGAACTGTTACTTAGGGCCACAGAATTGTTTCTCGCACAGACACAGAATTGTTACTCGCACAGACACAGAATTGTTACTGAGGGCCACAGAACTGTTACTTGGGGCCACATAAACGTTAATCAGGGACACAGAATTGTTACTGAGGGCCACAGAACTGTTACTTAGGGCCACAGAATTGTTACTCACACAGACACAGAATTGTTACTCAGGGACACAGAATTGTTACTCAGGGACACATAATCGTTTAATTAAAGAGTATGTCAGACAACATGCAGAGGAGTGGCAGAGGAGGCAATGTTTTAGGAGCGAGCAGACGTGGCAGCAGAGGAAGGGGTCGAGGCAGCACTATTCGCAGCCAGAGGCCAGTGCTCCCGGTGTCATCCAGCGGTCGTGTCTCCACCGACAACCCTGCCGTCATCGATTGGTTGGCTCGGTCGTCTTCCTCTTCCCAGGTCACCTCTGACACCTACAGCCAACGGTCGGTGGGTACGTCAGACACAACCGTTAGTTGGCATGGCCCGGGACCAAGCCCACTGAAATCACGTGTCCTCTACCTGCCCCTGTCCTTTGGTGTTCCCTCACCAAGCGAAGTATCGCATGCTGTGGGCTCAGCCCCACTGTACAGTGAGGAAGAGCTAACAGAGGGCGGTCAGGAACGGGGGGAGACATCCGCCTTTTCAGCAGCTAGGCGAAGAAGTAGTGGCGAGGAGAGTGGCCCGGTAGCCGGTCTAGAGACAGGTCTGTCTCCTGACCCAGACGCAGCCGAGGGGGCTAGTAGTGAGGCGGAGACCCTACTTGATGATGAGGAGGTTGATCGCACTTGGCAGCCTCGTCGTCATCAGGCAATTTCTTCCGCATCATCAGGAGAAGAGGGTGGCAGCTTGGCAGTGAGCGAAACAGTCGGTGGGTTGCCCAGGAGACAGCAGCAGGGTCGCAGCAGTGTCAGTGGAAGCAGTGTCAATGGAGCCAAACGGCCACGGAGTAGAGCACCAGCTCCACTGCAGCCTACCACCACGGCCAGTAGTGGTGCCGGTGTGCACGGAGAAAGCAGCAGTCAGCCAGTGAGGAGTATCGGGGGCAAAGTTTCCTACTCGGCGGTGTGGCAATTTTTCGTCAAGCCGCCCGAGGAAGTAAACGTAGCCGTATGTCGACTATGTGGCCAGAAAGTCAAGCGTGGCCAGGGGGCCCATGTTGGGACTATTTGGGCCATGTTGGGACAATGGGAGACCTCCCATTGCTGCTGTCTCCATCGCCACACTCTGCCATGTGCCACTTTCAGGTCTCCTCACACACTGCTGGTGTGTTGAATTTTTTGACATAGGGTGCTGGCAGATTACGGGCCTCCCATAGCTGCTGCCAGGCCCCTAATCTGCCATGGGCCCCTATATACCGCCTCCTCATGCTGCTGCCAGGTCCACAGTGTCTCATGCCATGTGCCACTTTCAGGTCTCCTCACACTGCTGGTGTGTTGAATTTTTTGACATAGGGTGCTGGCAGATTATGGGCCTCCTATAGCTGCTGCCAGGCCCCTAATCTGCCATAGGCCCCTATATACCGCCTCCTCATGCTGCTGCCAGGTCCAGAGTCTCTCATGGGTCCCTGTACGGCCTCCCATTGCTGCTGTCTCCATCGCCACACTCTGCCATGTGCCACTTTCAGGTCTCCTCACACACTGCTGGTGTGTAGAATTTTTTGACATAGGGTGCTGGCAGATTACGGGCCTCCTATAGCTGCTGCCAGGCCCCTAATCTGCCATAGGCCCCTATATACCGCCTCCTCATGCTGCTGCCAGGTCCAGAGTCTGTCATGGGTCCCTGTACGGCCTCCCATTGCTGCTGTCTCCATCGCCACACTCTGCCATGTGCCACTTTCAGGTCTCCTCACACACTGCTGGTGTGTAGAATTTTTTGACATAGGGTGCTGGCAGATTACGGGCCTCCCATAGCTGCTGCCAGGCCCCTAATCTGCCATGGGCCCCTATATACCGCCTCCTCATGCTGCTGCCAGGTCCACAGTGTCTCATGCCATGTGCCACTTTCAGGTCTCCTCACACTGCTGGTGTGTTGAATTTTTTGACATAGGGTGCTGGCAGATTATGGGCCTCCTATAGCTGCTGCCAGGCCCCTAATCTGCCATAGGCCCCTATATACCGCCTCCTCATGCTGCTGCCAGGTCCAGAGTCTCTCATGGGTCCCTGTACGGCCTCCCATTGCTGCTGTCTCCATCGCCACACTCTGCCATGTGCCACTTTCAGGTCTCCTCACACACTGCTGGTGTGTTGAATTTTTTGACATAGGGTGCTGGCAGATTACGGGCCTCCCATAGCTGCTGCCAGGCCCCTAATCTGCCATAGGCCCCTATATACCGCCTCCTCATGCTGCTGCCAGGTCCAGAGTCTCTCATGGGTCCCTGTACGGCCTCCCATTGCTGCTGTCTCCATCGCCACACTCTGCCATGTGCCACTTTCAGGTCTCCTCACACACTGCTGGTGTGTTGAATTTTTTGACATAGGGTGCTGGCAGATTATGGGCCTCCTATAGCTGCTGCCAGGCCCCTAATCTGCCATAGGCCCCTATATACCGCCTCCTCATGCTGCTGCCAGGTCCAGAGTCTCTCATGGGTCCCTGTACGGCCTCCCATTGCTGCTGTCTCCATCGCCACACTCTGCCATGTGCCACTTTCAGGTCTCCTCACACTGCTGGTGTGTAGAATTTTTTGACATAGGGTGCTGGCAGATTACGGGCCTCCCATAGCTGCTGCCAGGCCCCTAATCTGCCATAGGCCCCTATATACCGCCTCCTCATGCTGCTGCCAGGTCCAGAGTCTGTCATGGGTCCCTGTACGGCCTCCCATTGCTGCTGTCTCCATCGCCACACTCTGCCATGTGCCACTTTCAGGTCTCCTCACACACTGCTGGTGTGTAGAATTTTTTGACATAGGGTGCTGGCAGATTACGGGCCTCCCATAGCTGCTGCCAGGCCCCTAATCTGCCATAGGCCCCTATATACCGCCTCCTCATGCTGCTGCCAAGTCCAGAGTCTGTCATGGGTCCCTGTACGGCCTCCCATTGCTGCTGTCTCCATCGCCACACTCTGCCATGTGCCACTTTCAGGTCTCCTCACACACTGCTGGTGTGTTGAATTTTTTGACATAGGGTGCTGGCAGATTACGGGACTCCCATAGCTGCTGCCAGGCCCCTAATCTGCCATAGGCCCCTATATACCGCCTCCTCATGCTGCTGCCAGGTCCACAGTGTCTCATGCCATGTGCCACTTTCAGGTCTCCTCACACTGCTGGTGTGTTGAATTTTTTGACATAGGGTGCTGGCAGATTATGGGCCTCCTATAGCTGCTGCCAGGCCCCTAATCTGCCATAGGCCCCTATATACCGCCTCCTCATGCTGCTGCCAGGTCCAGAGTCTCTCATGGGTCCCTGTACGGCCTCCCATTGCTGCTGTCTCCATCGCCACACTCTGCCATGTGCCACTTTCAGGTCTCCTCACACACTGCTGGTGTGTTGAATTTTTTGACATAGGGTGCTGACAGATTACGGGCCTCCATAGCTGCTGCCAGGCCCCTAATCTGCCATAGGCCCCTATATACCGCCTCCTCATGCTGCTGCCAGGTCCAGAGTCTCTCATGGGTCCCTGTACGGCCTCCCATTGCTGCTGTCTCCATCGCCACACTCTGCCATGTGCCACTTTCAGGTCTCCTCACACACTGCTGGTGTGTTGAATTTTTTGACATAGGGTGCTGGCAGATTATGGGCCTCCTATAGCTGCTGCCAGGCCCCTAATCTGCCATAGGCCCCTATATACCGCCTCCTCATGCTGCTGCCAGGTCCAGAGTCTCTCATGGGTCCCTGTACGGCCTCCCATTGCTGCTGTCTCCATCGCCACACTCTGCCATGTGCCACTTTCAGGTCTCCTCACACTGCTGGTGTGTAGAATTTTTTGACATAGGGTGCTGGCAGATTACGGGCCTCCCATAGCTGCTGCCAGGCCCCTAATCTGCCATAGGCCCCTATATACCGCCTCCTCATGCTGCTGCCAGGTCCAGAGTCTGTCATGGGTCCCTGTACGGCCTCCCATTGCTGCTGTCTCCATCGCCACACTCTGCCATGTGCCACTTTCAGGTCTCCTCACACACTGCTGGTGTGTAGAATTTTTTGACATAGGGTGCTGGCAGATTACGGGCCTCCTATAGCTGCTGCCAGGCCCCTAATCTGCCATAGGCCCCTATATACCGCCTCCTCATGCTGCTGCCAGGTCCAGAGTCTCTCATGGGTCCCTGTACGGCCTCCCATTGCTGCTGTCTCCATCGCCAGACTCTGCCATGTGCCACTTTCAGGTCTCCTCACACTGCTGGTGTGTAGAATTTTTTGACATAGGGTGCTGGCAGATTACGGGCCTCCCATAGCTGCTGCCAGGCCCCTAATCTGCCATAGGCCCCTATATACCGCCTCCTCATGCTGCTGCCAGGTCCAGAGTCTGTCATGGGTCCCTGTACGGCCTCCCATTGCTGCTGTCTCCATCGCCACACTCTGCCATGTGCCACTTTCAGGTCTCCTCACACACTGCTGGTGTGTAGAATTTTTTGACATAGGATGCTGGCAGATTACGGGCCTCCCATAGCTGCTGCCAGGCCCCTAATCTGCCATAGGCCCCTATATACCGCCTCCTCATGCTGCTGCCAGGTCCACAGTGTCTCATGCCATGTGCCACTTTCAGGTCTCCTCACACTGCTGGTGTGTTGAATTTTTTGACATAGGGTGCTGGCAGATTATGGGCCTCCTATAGCTGCTGCCAGGCCCCTAATCTGCCATAGGCCCCTATATACCACCTCCTCATGCTGCTGCCAGGTCCAGAGTCTCTCATGGGTCCCTGTACGGCCTCCCATTGCTGCTGTCTCCATCGCCACACTCTGCCATGTGCCACTTTCAGGTCTCCTCACACTGCTGGTGTGTAGAATTTTTTGACATAGGGTGCTGGCAGATTACGGGCCTCACATAGCTGCTGCCAGGCCCCTAATCTGCCATAGGCCCCTATATACCGCCTCCTCATGCTGCTGCCAGGTCCAGAGTCTGTCATGGGTCCCTGTACGGCCTCCCATTGCTGCTGTCTCCATCGCCACACTCTGCCATGTGCCACTTTCAGGTCTCCTCACACACTGCTGGTGTGTAGAATTTTTTGACATAGGGTGCTGGCAGATTACGGGCCTCCCATAGCTGCTGCCAGGCCCCTAATCTGCCATAGGCCCCTATATACCGCCTCCTCATGCTGCTGCCAGGTCCAGAGTCTCTCATGGGTCCCTGTACGGCCTCCCATTGCTGCTGTCTCCATCGCCAGACTCTGCCATGTGCCACTTTCAGGTCTCCTCACACTGCTGGTGTGTAGAATTTTTTGACATAGGGTGCTGGCAGATTACGGGCCTCCCATTGCTGCTGCCAGGCCCCTAATCTGCCATGGGCCCCTATACCGCCTCCTCATGCTGCTGCCAAGTCCAGAGTGTGTCATGGGTCCCTGTACGGCCTCCCATTGCTGCTGTCTCCATAGCCACACTCTGCCATGTGCCACTTTCAGGTCTCCTCACACTGCTGGTGTGTTGAATTTTTTGACATAGGGTGCTGGCAGATTACGGGCCTCCCATTGCTGCTGCCAGGCACGTAATCTGCCATGGGCCCCCGTACCGACTCCTCATGCTGTGACGTTGCAACAAGGTGGAATTCAACCCTACATATGTTAGACCGCCTTTACGAACAGCGAAAGGCCTTCACCGATTTCCTGATGTTAAAAGCGGATAAAGGTACTCCCTGTGTAACTTAGATGTCAGCCATTGGCAGCTCATGCGTGACACCTGCGCTTGCTCAGGCCCTTTGAGGAGGCCACGCTATTCGTGAGTCGCCAGGACTATGGGATGAACGACGTCATTCCTCTGTTGCACGTCCTGGAACAAATGCTGTTAACAATGGCTGGTCAGGGTGCGGTAGACGTGGCGCACAGATCTCAACGCCACATGACCCCTGTGGGGGCAGGACAGGAAGAAGAGGAGGAGGTAGAGGAGGACATTGGTGCTCAGGAATTATTGAGTGAAATGGGTGGTTTTTCCACTCAGCGGACAGGAGTGGAGGAGCAGGAGCATCTGGTAGAGGAGGAGGAGGAGGAGACAGAGGACCCAGACGCACCGTGGCAGTATGCTGTGGAGATGGAGGCAGGGAGTCCCTCGCATTCCTTGGCACAAATGGCCCATAGCATGCTCGCTTGCTTGCGTAGCGACAGCCGAATAATAACCATCAGACAGAGGGATGACTTTTGGCTGTCCACCTTGTTGGACCCTCGCTACCGTTCAAAAATGGTGGCCTTTTTCACACCTGCTGAGAGGGAGGCCAAAATAACGTACTATAAAAACCACCTATGTAGTCAGCTGGTCTCTGCCTGTCTGCGCCAACGTCCATCCTCAGACACTGTGGGCCCTGTGCGCTCGCGTTCCGCTGCCATGGCAGCAGGGGAGGGGTGGGGTGGTAGGAGCAGTGGCAGCTCCACCAGCAGCGGCTGCCTCAGTCTGCAGTCGATGATGAGTAGCTTTCTTCACCAGCGCAGTGAGGAAACTACTAACCAGCCGCAGCAGCAGCAGCAGCAGCAGCATCAGGTGGACCTGGAGCAGGACCTCAAACAACAGGCTTAGGCCTACTTGGACAGCACCCTGCCAACCGAGGTAGACAATCCCCTTGACTACTGGGCAACGAAACTTGACCTTTGGCCCCAACTAGCTGAATTTGCCCTTGAAAGGCTGTCATGCCCGGCCAGTAGCGTGGCATCGGAGCGCGTGTTTAGTGCGGCAGGAGGTATTGCAACTCCGCGGAGGACACGACTGTCCACCCAAAGTGTGGAGAGACTGACGTTTGTGAAAATGAATCAGGCGTGGATTAGTCTGGATTTCAAACCACCAGTTCCTGACACAACTGACTAAATCCGCCATGAATCATGCCCCAAACATGTGCCACTTTCAGGTCTCCTCACACTGCTGGTGTGTTCCATTTTTTGTCATAGGGTGCTGGCAGATTACGGGCCTCCCATAGCTGCTGCCAGGCCCCTAATCTGCCATGGGCCCCTATACCGCCTCCTCATGCTGCTGCCAGGTCCAGAGTCTGTCATGGGTCCCTGTACGGCCTCCCATTGCTGCTGTCTCCATCGCCACACTCTGCCATGTGCCACTTTCAGGTCTCCTCACACTGCTGGTGGGTTCCATTTTTTGTCATAGGGTGCTGGCAGATTACGGGCCTCCCATAGCTGCTGCCAGGCCCCTAATCTGCCATGGGCCCCCGTACCGACTCCTCATGCTGCTGCCAGGCCCGTAATCTGTCATGGGCCCCTGTTGTCGCTTGTTGGCATATTCCGCTCGTTCAGATGCTCCTTCTCCTGCTACTCCTCTTCACGGATTCCGTCAGCAGTCTTTCTTGGAATCCGTTTCCAAGAGACAACAGTTTGCGAGCACGCACCAGACGGTGCAGAAACTGAACGTCCTCCTGTCCAAGTTGCTGCTGCCAGGCTCGTAATCTGTCATGCGCCCCTGTACCGCCTCCTCATGCTGCTGCCAGGTCCAGAGTGTGTCATGGGCCCCCGTACCGACTCCAAATGCTGCTGCCAGGCCCGTAATCTGTCATGGGCCCCTGTACCGCCTCCCCATGCTGCTGCCAGGTCCAGATTGTGTCATGGGTCCCTGTACGGCCTCCCATTGCTGCTGCCAGGCCTGTAATCTGCCATGGGCCCCCGTACCGACTCCTCATGCTGCTGCCAGGCCCGTAATCTGCCATGGGCCCCTGTACCGCCTCCTCATGCTGCTGCCAGGTCCAGAGTGTGTCATGGGTCCCTGTACGGCCTCCCATTGCTGCTGTCTCTATCGCCACACTCTGCCATGTGCCACTTTCAGGTCTCCTCACACTGCTGGTGGTTTCCATTTTTGTCATAGGGTGCTGTATGGCCTCCCATTGCTGCTGCCTCCACCGCCACACTGTGGCTCCACACTCTGGTTTTGGCCCCGTGACTGGCCAAATGAGTGAAGTGTGCGGTGATTCTAAGATCGACGGCACTCATCTGCATGTCATACTGCCTGACAGTATTATTTCTCTTCCCCAGCAGACTCCAAGGGCATTTAAATTAAAGGTACAGTGTTCAGCACTAATATTAAGTCTCTCTGAAGCCTAGAAACACCCTTTTTTAAGTTAAATTCACAGCGAATATATTCGACTCGAATCGAAATTTTTCCACGAATTCGCCGAATCAGTCGAATCGAATTTTTGAATACTTCGCTCATCTCTATCGTTAATGATTCATACTTTGAATGGTCTAGATATGAAAAGGTGTGCCCCAAAGTTTAATGTTAGGACCCATATTTTTTAATATATTTATAAGTGATATAGGGTCTGGGATTAAAATTAACATTTCAGTGTTTGCAGATGACACCAAGCTGTGCAGTGGAACAACGTCCTTACAGGATGTCTCCAACTTACAAGTTGACCTCAATGCACTGTTTAATTGGATAACTGTGTAGCAAATGAGGTTTAATGTTGATAAATGTAAAGTTATGCACTTGGGGACTAAAAATATGCATGCGTCTTACATACTAGGGGGAGTACAACTGGGGAAATCAATGGTGGAGAAGGATCTGGGTGTTCTGGTAGATCATAAGCTTAATTATGGCATGCAATGCCAAGCTGTGGTTTCCAAAGTGAACAAAATACTTGCATTATCTTGTATTAAGAGATGTATAGACTCCAGGGAGTTGTCATTTTACCTCAGAAAAAATATTTAGTATGACCTCATCTGGAAGATGCAGTTCAGTTTTGGGCACCATTTCACTAAAAGGATATTGGGGAACTGGAGAAAGTGCAGAGAAGGGCATCCAAACTGATAAGAGGCACGGAGGAGCTCCGCTATCAGAAAAGATTAGAGAAACTGATTTTATTCTCTCTTGAGAAGAGGAGATTAAGGAGGTATATGATAAACATGTATAAATATATAGGTTGTCCATATGTAGAGTTAATCATTTAAGGTCATCACATTGGACAAGGGGACACTCTTTACGTCTGAGGGAATGTACACATTATAACTGGATACTAATATTAATAAGTAAAGTGTATCCAGGAAATATCCAAATGCCTCATGGGGGATCAGGAAATATTTTTTGCCCTGCTGGAGCAAATTAGATCAAGCTTTATTGGGGTTTTTTTCTTTTGCCTTCCTCTGGATTAACTGTGGGTATAGGATTGTGTATATAGGATTGTATAATTTTTTCCATTTTCTTGGTTGAACTAGATGGACTTTTGTCTTTTTTCAACCAGACTAACTATATAAAATTATAATTATGGAAACGCCAGGTAGAAGAACAAAATTGTTTCCTAATATTATGTTGGACCACTTTTGGCATCCAAGATAGCCTGAATTCTAATGGGATTTGACAAATATAAGTCTTGGATGGTGGATAATGTAATCTGAAATAATCCCTCCAGCTCTTGCAGAAATACCAGAGGTGGGAAACCAGCCCAAACCTTGTTTTCCAAAATTGACCATAGTGGCTCTATGATATTGAGGTCCAGTGACTGCAGCACCCAGGGAAGGTGCAAAACTTCATCTGCATGCTTGTCAAACTATGATTTGACAACAAGAGCAGTGTGAACTGATCCATTATCATCTTGGTAAAAGATGTTGTCTTCAGGAAACAATGTCTGCACCATGGGGTGCACATGGTTGGCAACATTTGTAGATAGTCGCTGGCAGTGGCTCTACCTTATAAGATTATGATGAGAACTGCAGAATACCAAGATATGACTGCCCAAATGGCAGCGAACTCTCATTTTCTATTCCCCAAGTCTCTTTTGCCCCTCTTCCCATCCTGGGATATTTATTTTCTGTAGTTCAAGTGTCTCACAAAACTCTCTCAAGTCTTACAGGAATCTCAATCTTGTAGAACGACCATTTTTCCATCCAATCAGGCATGCTAGGAATCCTGATCCTTTCCAGCAATGGGTTCAATGTTCTCCTTCTCACCAATGTTTCCACTGATATATATGCAAAAATCTGTAAATTTGCTCTCCATATTTAATCAATGGTCTTCCCTTTGTTTTCTTCCAAAGCTCAGTTTTGTCTCTTTAATAATGGAATCATACAATCACATCCTTTGGATGTTCGTTTCTGCTTCCTTGGAGTCTTCCTATTCTGTGCACTCTGTCAATCTTCGGAGGCTCTCTTGCTGATCTGTCCATTATTGTATTAAGCATTTTCACTGTTATTTCCATCAAGTCTTCCCCTTGTGAAGTCTTAGAAGATGTAACCTGAGGATATGAGGGCTGCCTATCTCTATTCTCCTGGTCTTCCAGGTTGTATAGCAGATTCTTTTGTTCTTTTCTCATTCCTTCCATCTGTTTTTCTAATTTTGTTATTACTTGGGCATGTTTATCTAATTTCTTCTCTGTCTCCTCCACCCTTGAATATATTTGCCTCAGGCCTTTGTGTATTTTCACCATCTTCTGTTTTATGGATCTTTCCAGATCCGTAAACATATCTGCTATTTTGGCTTTCATAGGTCTTTTCTTGCTCTTCAAGACTCTCAATAACCGACGCATTTTCAACTTCTATATTTTGACTGCTATTCGAAACTTCCATAGACAATCTGAAGCATTTGCCACTAGTGTTTTCCATCTCCCACTCACTCCCTGTTATCACTCTGGGGTTTGTTTCTCTTGTGAGGGTATGTATTTTTTAATTGAACTTGCTTGGGATGACTTTGGCCTTCCCCCTTTGCCGCTTTACTTTTCATAATGTTAGTGAGTTTTTGTATTTTTTATCAGAACTGGGGGTTACCTCTACATGTAAAATAGGGTTGTATCCCTCCAGGGGTAATCCCCCTTAGGTATTTTCCTTTCCTTCCTTCCCCCCTGTACCGAATTCCTCTCAAGGGGTCTCCGGGGTCCTTATCTCTCTTGGGTCTCTCTTTCAGCTCCTTCTCCTTTTGGGCCCCCTGGGTGATCTCCCCTAATAATCTTTACACCATATGTTTTTGACGCACCATCTCCTGTTGCCCTCGGTCATCTTTTCATCTCCATCTTACTAAGGCAGATGCGGACAGTCTCTCCCAGGGACTACTACCACAGTCTCCTGATCAGAGTCCACTTCTGCAATGGCGGTTCTTAGGGGGGTCACCCTCCATGGGGTTTCTCAGTCTTTAGGCAGTAACAAGCCTGTGGTAGATGAGCCTGGATCTCCTTCATGTCAGCCTGGCCGGTGTCTCTGCCTCCCAGTACTCCTTTGTGGTGGCCATGTGACTGCCCAGCATCCTCCGAACTCCTACAGAGTCTGCCTCCTCTCTGAAAAACCGGTCCCTCACTCTCCTTTCTCTGCTTCAACACCACCAATCGCTGCTGCCACCACTGGCCAGCCGCACAAGGAGCACCGCTCTCCAAACAGGCCTCTGCAAAGTAATGACACCACGCCCGGGTAAGCTATCTCCTCCTAGGCATTTCTGGCTGACGGGTCAAAGGGAGCGACTACCATCCAGGATCTTTTACATTGAGCTCCCTCTCGGCACCATGTTCAGGCTAATAAGCAGAAGTATTTAGCCTCTGTAAAATTAATGAACATGTCCTGTTTCAGTTCACATAGTTTTGAATAATATATACAGTAGGCACAAGGTTCTGGCAGTACTAGGGTCCTTGGTTCGAATCACAGCCACGGCACCACCTGCCTGGAGTTTGCATGTTCTCCCTGTGCCTGCGTGGGTTTCCTCCGGGTGCTCCGATTTCCTCCCGCACTCAAGACATGCTGGTAGGTTAATTGGATCCTGTCTAAAATTGGCCCTAATATGTGTATGTATGAATTTGAGTTAGGGACCTTAGATTGTACTCCCCTTGAGGGTTAGGGACTGATGTGAATGTACAATATATATGTAAAGTGCTGCATAAATTGACGGCGCTACATAAGTATCTGAAATAAATAAATAAAATCTCACTGAAGATTGATTGTTGATGAAAATCAGAAAAAAAGGCTACACAGCACCATATGCTGCCCAGATTTATGATAAACTGCTACCCGGAGGAATAAGGAGTTCAGAAATTGTTAGGCGAATATGTATCCAAGTGCAGTCAAGTAATGTGTAAGCTTAATACTTTTCAGAGAAAAGAGATAAGTGTCAAGCTGAGAATTTTGTGAACAAGTTTTAGTGAAACTTTAGATTAAAATATTGTGATAAATATACACTAGGGCATGAAAGTGGTTGTAAAATCTCTCATATACCCAGTGAAGTGAATAGCATCAGATGATACACAGAGAAGAAACAAATATTTCTACTTAAGTTTTACTATCTGAAGTTTTCTCCTCTTCTCTTCTCTTCATTCCATCAAAAGGGCTAATTTTAGGTAAAATCCTTCTGCATTTGTCAGTATCACAGAGGTGGGGGCAGGGAGCTGCAGTTAGAGCTCTGTGAGAGAGCTGATTGGAGGAAAGGGACACACACACCCTTCACACGGTACACAGAAGCTATGTTCTGTTTAGACTGTCTACTAAGCTCCCCGCCCCCAACACAAATGTATCTCATGTGTAGAGAAAACTTCTCAGAAGTGACTCATGCTCTTAACAGAGAAATGAAACACCAGAGAGAAACAACACTTACAGCTTTGGAGATAGACAAGTAAACACTACAGATACTGTATATATGTTTTGTTCAGATTTCATTACTGAGGTTTACAACCACTTTAGTTTCATTGTTCAAAAATAAACGTTGATTGTAGATACCTGCAAAAATAAGCAACGTCACAAAAATATATGTATAAAAGTACAAAAATATCACGTGACCACTAAGGAATAGGCAAATACTAATAGATGGATTGAGAGAGGTGTGCTGAACTGTATTAATTACTCCAATTTCCTCTTATTAGCGGTTGATTACAGGACACATCCATAAAATATGGGAAACATCTCGGAAGAATGGTCACACCTCCAACACTTTTGGGAGTCTATTTTGTGAAGTCTATAGGGAGTAGAGTAGGCCCTGTGGACTATCTTAAAATTGAATAACCTGATCCCTTGGGAAAACCAGGTCTAAATCTAGGATGCCCCTCAACCACCAATATCAAAACACAGACAAAGTAGGTGTTCTAGATTTGAACTGTTAGATATGCATGGAAATTGACTTTTGAAAGTATGGGACAACTGCAGGCATTTAAAAGAGCAGGAGGTGGTAACATTGTAGTCTGTGGAGAGCTGGGCCCAAAGGCACAGGGAACAGTTCACTACTATGTGCAAAATGGTTTAAAAGCAGCGCTATAAGCAATACTTTTTTTCCTTTTTGGATAGAGTATAGGAGGGTTATAACCCCTGTTGGTTTATTTTTTGTCTTCTGTGTCTAATTGGGGAGATTTAACATAATGTCTTGTCCCATAGCCAAAACAGAAAGTGAGAGATAATCCCTGCAAGTTAAGGGATTTGCTTGGACACCCCCATGGCACCAAAACTAGTATCCCCATTAAAAAATTTCCCCTGTATTACTTTTCTGGGGACAACTCAAAATGTGAGGGTTCCTTTACTTTCACTTTATTTTCACTTTTGATTATAACGTTAAACAGGGCAAATAAAGAGGTTGAATCTCCCTAACATGAACTCACAGATAGCAATAAAAACTTGACAGGTGTTCAAATCCCCACTCCAGCCAAGACTAAAAAATGATTGTCTTTAGTTATACTTTAATCTTGTATTTAGCCTAGGCCTATAGTTCAGACAGCATATAGAGATGGGGTGAATTGGGGTTAAGTCTTAATGGTGCATTTGGAGTTACATAACTGCGTAACCTTCATATGCCAAACCCACCCGCCATGCCCTAGGGATGGTAAGCATAGATGGAGTTAAGAGGTGGAGGGCCTTGGGGCCTCTAAACAGGAGAATCTGTAGGCCATCTAGAGAATGCACCACCACTGCCTCCAGAACCATGGAGGGATTGGATATATCTAGATTTAACCACCAAGGGGCAGTGACCAGGTGGGAGCCAAGGAAATATTTGTTGCAGTATGAAAGCCATCTTGGGAGGTAGGGTGCATTGAGGTGGTCAGTTTTGTACCGTAATGAGTGAGGGCTCTATGAGAATAACTGGTTAAAACTGTTGAAAAAGGATTTCAGAACCCATTGCAGAGAGTTACGAAACAAATAGTTCAACTTTGGGAGTAGTTTCATCTTTATTAAGTTAATGTGACCCAATAATGACAACAGAAAACTCTCCCATGCTTTCAATTTCTTCTTAACAGCCTGGTACACCAAGGATAAGTTCAGAGTGATGTAATTTGAGGCATTCTGAGAAACAATGATTCCTAGATATGTGAACCCATATATCCATTGTAACTGTACATTAGATGGGGCCATGCTATTTGCATCTAGATCAATGGGGAATAACTGAGACTTGGTCCAATTTACCTTGAGACCCATGACTGTTGAAAATGTGTCAAGAACCTGAAGGGTCCCCTGCAGCAAAGGGCCAGCATCGTTAAGAAATAACAGGAGGTCATTCACATACAAGCCTACCCTCTCCTTCAACGAGCTTCAGCCACAGGCTCCATGGCTATAGTAAAAAGGGCTGGAAAGAGAGGGCAACCCTGCCGGGTATCCCTGTGTAATGTAAATGACAGGTGAACGTCCAGTCTAATGGCAGCTGTTGGGGGACAGCAGATAATTTGTAACCAATGGATAAAAACAAGGAGAAATCCAATTCTTCATAGAACCTTCCACAGGTAAAGTCACTCAACTGTATTGAATGCCTTCTCAATGTCAAGAGAGGCAACCACCCTGGAGCCCAAAATAGCATACTGGGAATGGATGCTGGTGTACAGTCTATGCAGATTAATATTTGTAACATTTATGGCAGCACAATGGTGAAGTGGCTAGCACTTCTACTTAGTGGCACTAGAGTCATCGGTTCGAGTCATAGCCATGGTACTACCTGCCTGAAGTTTGTATGTTCTCCCTGTGGCTGAGTGGGTTTCCTCCACTTTCCTCCCACATTCCAAAGACATTCTAGTAGGTTAGCTGGCTCCTGTCTAAATTAGCCCTAGTATGTGCATGCATGAATGTGAGTTAGGGGTTAAGAAGGTGTTTCATTGAGGAGAAGTGTATTTAGTACAATGTAGTGTTTTTTGTTTTGAGTTCTTTGCATTTGTCTTTTTTTGTGTATAATATCAGTATTTTGGCACATTTGTTTTATTTGTATAAGTTTTCATTTTACTATTTCCACTGTTTTTATTTCTGCGAAAATAACATAATAATGAGACCAATAAGGGGCCATTTGTGTCACAAAAAATGTCCAGGATAGCTGAAAAGAGTTTCCCTAAGTCTCAGGTTATAGAATCCCTGCTTTCTGAATAGAAAAATGCAATATACAGGTGAAACTCGAAAAATTAGAATATCGTGCAAAAGTTCATTTATTTCAGTAATGCAACTTAAAAGGTGAAACTAATATATGAGAGAGACTCATTACATGCAAAGTAAGATAGTTCAAGCAGTGATTTGTAATAATTGTGATGATTATGGCTTACAGCTCATGAAAAACCCAAAGCCACAATCTCAGAAAATTAGAACAATATCGGACCTCTGAAAAGTATAAGCATGCATATGTACTCAGTACTTGGTTTGGGCCCCTTTTGCAGCAATTACTGCCTCAATGCGGCGTGGCATGGAAGCTATCAGCCTGTGGCACTGCTGAGGTGTTATGGAAGACCAGGATGCTTCAATAGCGGCCTTCAGCTCTTCTGCATTGTTCAGTCTCATGTCTCTCATCTTTTTCTTGGCAATGCCCCATAGATTCTCTATGGGGTTCAGGTCAGGCGAGTTTGCTGGACAATCAAGCACAGTAATCCCACGGTCATTGAACCAGGTTTTGGTGCTTTTGGCAGTGTGGGCAGGTGCCAAGTCCTGCTGGAAAATGAAGTCAGCATCCCCATAAAGCTCGTCTGCGGAAGGAAGCATGAAGTGCTCCAAAATCTCCTGGTAGACGGCTGTGTTGACCGTGGACTTAATGAAGCACAGTGGACCAACACCAGCAGATGACATGGCTCCCCAATCAACACAGACTGTGGAAACTTCACACTGGACTTCAAGCATCTTGCAGTGTGTGCCTCTCCATTCTTCCTCCATACTCTGGGTCCTTGGTTTCCAAATGAGATGAAAAAGTTGCTCTCATCAGAAAAGAGGACTTTGGACCACTGAGCAACAGAACAGGTCTGTTTTTCTTTAGCCCAGGTAAGAAGCTTCTGACGTTGTTTGTTGTTCAGGCTTGACAAGAGGAATACGATATTTGAAGCCCATGTCCAGGATCTGTCTGTGTGTGGTGGCTGTACTGACTCCAGCCTTGGTCCACTCCTTGTGAAAGTCCCCAACATTTTTGAATGGCCTTTTCCTGACAATCCTCTCCAGGCTGCGGTCATCCCTGCTGCTTGCGCACCTTTTTCTTCCACACTTTTCCCTTCCACATAACTTTCTATTAATGTGCTTTGATACAGCACTTTGGGAACATCCAACTTCTATTGCAATTACCTTTTGAGGCTTTCCCTCCTTATGGAGGGTTTCAATGATGGTTTTCTGAACAACTGTCAGGTCGGCAGTCTTTCCCATGATTGTGATTCCTACTGAACTAGACTGAGAGACCATTTAAAGGCTCAGGAACCCTTTACAGGTGTTATGGCTTAATTAGCTGATTAGAGTGGGACACTTTGAGCCTAGAATATTGCACCTTTTCACAATATTCTAATTTTCTGAGATTGTGGATTTGGGGTTTTCATGAGCTGTACGCCATAATCATCACAATTATGACAAATCACAGCTTGAACTATCTTGCTTTGCATGTAAATGTCAGGGCAGGGCTGTGGAACGGACAGGTAGGCCTAGTGGCAGGGTAACGCACTGGCTGATGACAACCACCACCAACAGACTGAAGTCCCTCAGGGCGCGGAGTCTAAGTCCCAGGCTGCCCTTCACCAGGGCATACAGTATAGTGGGATATGCTTTGATAAATATCTACTCTAAATGTGCACTCACTGAAAACAACACCATAGATTTCCTTTAAAGTGGTTATAAACCTCAGACATGAAGTATTAATTGTTTAAAAACACATCTCTGAGTAAAAGTAATGTTCCATTGTGAAATGTGTTATCTATAGCTAATTCAGTGACCAGCACTCTGTAGTGTGCTTGCTGTCTTGAAGCTTCCTCATTGGATTGGATTGATGCAAAGTTGTTGTTTTTTTTACCAATATTTTCTAAGCATCAATGTATTTCAATATGTCTAAGTTAAATACATGTTCACACTTGTTTGCATGTATGTTATGATCTATTCTAACTCCATTTCAAAAGGCTTGAAGTGTGTATATGTGTAACAATGATACATCCATACAGGGGCGGACTGACCATTTGGAAACTCGGGCACTGCCCGAGGGTCCGGGGTCAGTAGGGGGCCCCATGGGATGCCCCTGGTACCTTTTTCATAGGCTTTTTTGAGTTTGCGCAAGGGCACAGTGGCCCCATGATCCTCTATTGCCCGTGGCCCCATGCATCCATATGTCATAGAGTGCCCACACATGGTGCTCTAAAAATGTATAGAAAATCAGCACAGTGCTATTGAGAGTATATGCCCTCACTAGGAGTTCCAGGGATCCTTTGCACTGTGTTTAGAGGGTCCTTTTGAGCTGGATAATAGGGGGAAATACAGTATTTAATTGGACTGTACTCTGAGATACTTACTTTTGTTGTATCCGTGCTCCTTCTTGCACATTGTGCAGGGCACATATACTTGAGTGTTGATCAATTTATAAGTTTGTGTTAATCAGTACATACAGGGGTAGATAGTCACATTAGTTTTATCCCTGGGCATGTTGTTTTTTTTTTTTTTACTTTGTGGAATATGATGATTTGTATGATCCAGAGAGTTGGGGGATATTAATTGTCATTAATGCAACTAGTATAAATTTCCACCTGGGAAATGTGAGAGATTTTACAGAGGGGTTTGTATTTACAAGCAAGTGTTAAATGTATAAGTCAGAAGTTGAATTGGTAATGAGTTATGTTGTTCACTAGTCCATGAGTCTTGGAATTGAAATTTGATGTATTTAGAGGTTTGTAATGCAGATACGGTTCAGCATGTTCAAAGAATATGATTTAGTCTTCAAATTAAGACGAACTGTAAAACAAGATATGCACATTGAGCTTTTTTTTGTTCAACCAATGGGTTGAATGAAAGAAAAAAAACACAGATCCCCTCATCAACACAAGTGATGTTGATGCAGGGATCTTTCCCACTGTGTTTTCTATTCTGGCAGGGGGGACAAGTACTGATAGAATGCTGGTATTCCAGCATGACCATACCAGAGAAGCTGCTTGTTAGACAGGCTTCTGTTGAACAGACAGTGGTACACACAGACCAAAATTTGTCCAGTTCCTGCTAAACCAGCTACAATTTGGTACACATATACCGTGTGTAAGGCTCACAAAGTCTTAGGATAAAACATTTGAATACTTGAATTCTTAGGATGCTAAAATACTATATGTGGAAAAAACTAAATGTATGGAATGTATTATAGGATAAAAAAATAGGATTCACTACATGTTGGTTAATACCTAATACGTTAATGCTTTAATGTATAAAAGAACCCATACTAGAACCCATGATCTTCGATCGCCTAAGCGCCCACCTGACTGACAGCAACCTCCTTGACCCACTACAGTCCGGCTTCCGTCCCCTACACTCCACCGAAACTGCCCTCCTCAAAATCACCAACGATCTACTAACCGCCAAAGCCAAAGGCGACTACTCTGTCCTCCTCCTCCTAGACCTCTCCGCGGCCTTTGACACAGTCGACCACCCCCTCCTCCTTAATAAACTACTCTCCCTTGGCATCAGAGACACCGCTCTCTGCTGGTTCTCGTCCTACCTATCCCAACGCTCCTTCAGCGTTTCCTACAACGGTGCCACCTCCTCCTCACTCCCCCTCTCTGTTGGGGTCCCCCAGGGCTCTGTCCTTGGACCCCTTCTCTTCTCCATCTACACCTCCTCCCTTGGCAAACTCATACACTCCCACGGCTTCAATTACCACCTCTATGCCGATGATACTCAAATCTACCTATCCACCCCTCACCTCACCCCCACATTCTCCGCCCGCATCACTCACCTCCTAAACGACATCTCTGACTGGATGTCGCTCCATTTCCTCAAACTCAACCTCTCCAAAACCGAGCTTCTCATCTTCCCCCCAGCCCGCGCCACCCCCCCCATCCTTTCCATCACTACCAACAACACCACCATCAATCCCGCCCAGCAAGCCAAAGTCCTTGGCGTCATTCTGGACTCAAACCTTTCCTTTCAACCTCATATCAAATCTCTCACAAACACATGCAGACTCCACCTCCGCAATATCGCCAAGATACGCTCCTTCCTTACCCCAGACACCACTAAACTACTAGTACACTCCCTGATTATCTCACGCCTGGACTACTGCAACTCCCTCCTCACCGGCCTACCCCAGTGCAGGCTCTCCCCGCTTCAGACCATCCTGAACTCAGCGGCCAGACTCATCCACCTCACCAGCCGCTCCACCTCTGCCACCCCCCTCTGCCTCTCCCTCCACTGGCTCCCCATTGCCCAACGCATTAAATTTAAATTGCTCACCCTGACCTATAAGGCCATTCACAACACTGCCCCTAACTACCTCACCGACCTGATTCCCAGGTACCACCCTACCCGTACCCTTCGCTCTTCACAGGACCTCCTTCTATCTTGCTCCCTGGTCTCCTCCTCCCACGCACGACTGCAAGACTTCTCCAGGTCCTCCCCCATCCTCTGGAACTCACTACCCCAATCCATCAGACTGTCACCTTCCCTCCTCACCTTCAGGCGCTCCCTGAAAACCCACCTCTTCAGGGAAGCCTACCCCACCCTCACCTAACAGCCGCTGCCCTTCCCTCCTCCTACCACTCCATCCCCCACAGCCATTTCCTCCTGTGCCTCTACCCCCTCCCTCCTAGATTGTACGCTCGAAAGAGTAGGGCCCTCTAACCCCTCGTGTGCTGTTTGATGTTACTGTTCTGTTTCATGTATTGTCCCCCCTCTATTGTACAGCGCTGAGCAAACCCTTTGGCGCTATATAAACTCGATAAATAAATAAATAAATAAATACTACTTGTCAGATTTGGATAATGATATCAAAGGGGTATTTTTTAGCAAATTACCTCTTGCAAGGTACAGGAAACCAGTGAACGTCTGAGAAGAACCTAGTGGAGTGTGATCCAATTTTAAAGCTTGACATGTTGTTTACCAATTCACACAGCACAACTTAATATTTTACCAAAAATTGGGTAATATATTGCATCTGTGTACCCTAAAATTAACTTTAGTGTATTTTTTACTAAAATGTTGCACTTGATAAACCATTGTGCTGATACCATGTGACATTAAAAATGGCACTGCTACCATTTTATTCTTCAGGGTGTCTGCTTTCAGAAGATATATGATATTTTGGGGGTTTTAAGTAATTTTTGGGCCTAAAATTATTTTTTAAACATGTGCAAAAAACACAAAAAAAATCTGAGTTAAAGGATTATTGTACGGACTGTAGCCAATGGTTTCAATCTTTTCAATCTAATATTTTTATTAAAAGAGTTTTAGCTCTTTCAGTACAAACAGCATAAAAAAGGAAAGGAAATATGAACAAGAATAAAAGTATCCAAACTCTCACAGGAGTTTCTCTTTCCTCATTCAGGGAAATAGGCTATTTCCATTTGACACACAGTTGACACTTAATGGCACGGTGCAGAATAAAGTAAATACCACTGGTAGCATTGATAAGCACCTTCTATGAGAATTATATGGAATAAGACACAGTTGAAGACACAGTTAAATGACAGGAAAATAAAACATTTCTAACACAAAGAGGTGTTATGTGTGGTTACATATACATCACCAGTTATATATACTATGTATGTAATAATAGTGAGGGACTTCACATGAGTGTAAGACAGGCAATTGTCCTTGAACCTAGAGCTTCCAAAGGATTGTTTATTGTATTAATAATTGCAAGATTACAGAAGAGGGTGCCAGATCGGAAGAGGACAGCCAATTGTTCCATAGTTTAAATAATTTTTGAGGGCAAATTTTTGTTAAAATATATTTTTTTTCCTGATTGCAATGGAATTAACATTGGACTTCCAGAGTTGAAACGTGGGTGGGCTAGGTGAATGTAACCTTTGTGCAATAAGTTTCTGCGCTAAAAAGAGAAGACTTGTGGTCAAAGTTATAATATCTGATTGGTAAAGTTCCTTATCTAACATTCCCAGCAAGCAAAGTTGTACTCCTAAATAAATCACTGGCACCTTTAGAAATACTAGAGATCAATGATTCTATGTCATTCTATTATCTGGTTAGCTTGAGCCATCTCCATAGCATTTAGATAAAGTCACCTAGTGTAGGTCATTGACATACCTTGGACAAGTGGAGGTGTCATATTGTTCTCACCAAAATAATGTATCTGGTGGAAGACACACAGGGGTTTATTTACTAAAGCTGGTTCACTCAGAATCTGGTGCAGCTGTGCATGGGTAGGCAATTAGCTCCTAACCTCAGCTTGTTCAATTAAGCTTTAGCAAGAAAACCTGGAGGCTGATTGATTTCTATGAAGAAGTGCAAAAGATTATGTGTGAACCAGATTTCATAAATAAACCCCTCTGTGTCTGTAATAAAGATCTGAGTTAGCTTTTGTGTTGGAAATAGGGATATCTTAGGAAAGTCAGTGCTTTCTCCCATTGCTTTTCTGTAATAATGCCTATATCATTTCCCACATGACCTTTTTTAAAGATCGCAGATGGGATATCCTTTTTGTCCAAGGATGGGAGGGTGCAATCAAACAACAAGGATGCAAGGTCAAAAGGATCAAAGTCAACCTTGGAGGAGTATACAGTACATCTGTGTAGAACTCCCTAAATGTAAGCATTATGTCTGTATGAGCAGAGGAGACCATGCTCTGGGCAGAAATTATCCCAGTTATAAAAGGGAAGTTTTTTAAGTCTAATTGGGATTTTGCTAGCATGAAAAGTAGATGACCTGTAGCTTTGCCCATGACAAAATAGCTTTGCTGGGAGACAATCAATTTATTTTCAGCCTCATTTAAGAGCAGAGAACTATCCAACTGATGGCCGTTATTCCACATTCACAGATTATCAGAATTAGGATTAATGGGATCTCAGTGAGCTGCATTAGGGATGTCTCCCACTAGAGCTACATTATATGGATGGGCTTTCCTTAATTATTAGACCCCAAATATACACTTTCAACAAATCCCACACCATATATCTGGAGGCTGAATTAATGTTTTTTCCAGGAAGTCAAATATATTCTAGGAAATATCATCTTGGCTAGCAATTCTAGCCAAAGAGAATTAACACACCAAGCTGGGTAGTCTGAAAGATCTGTGGGTGCATATTGGGAGGATGGAGCAGGTGGCAGCAGTGTTTCATTGACCAAAGCCAAATCAATACTTGTCAGTGATGAGTGGGTATTGAGTAACATGAGAATTGTTTACTATCAGGGTGCTGAATACTGTTCCAAATGTATTGCAGAACTATATCTGTCAAATGATGTATGGGTTTGAGAAATGGAGTGTTGGTTTGGGGATTGTCTATCAAAAGTCAGAAAAATATTATTGAAGTCTCCCATGGCACTAAACCAAGATGCTAAAAAGTGTGCCAGATGTTTTAGGACTTCAAAGGAGAAAGGTGGAGGTATATACATATTAGCAAGATTGCAATGAAAATGATACAATCTATGAATATATATCTACCACCTGGATATACTTGTGTATGTCTGCAGGAAAATCCAAGCTGATATCAATATACTAACTTCCGTAGAGAAGGAGGAGTATACCAAATTATATTTTGTATTGAATTTAGCACATTTAAGCAAGTAATCATATCTTTACTCAGATGTGTTTGGTGCTAACGTACAACGGTAGGTGCTTAATGTTGAACGATAGAAAACACTGCTGTTCATTTGTTTGAAGAACAAAAAATATACAGAAAATATTCTATATAAAAGACCTGGATGTTTCCACTGGGATGATGCCAAAGGAGGGTGTGGTGGGTAAATTAATCAAGTTGGTCAGGTTGTTTAGATGCATAATAAGCAAAAGATATGCCCTTTGTGCTGCCTGAAGTTCCTCAATAAATGAAGAGGTGACATGAAAGAGATGGAGATGAAAATGCCATCTGGTGTCAGCTGAGACTTTAGAAGTACTGTATGTTAACAAATAAATCAGCTGGGAACAACAGATTTACCTCTGTGTCTGAGTAGTTGACAAATATGGTCAGAGTAATAAACAGAACATCATGTTCAGAAGTTATAGCCTTCTTCATATATCTAAGGCATCTTTAAATTTATGGTAGAACTTCACATACAGTTAGGTCCATATATATTTGGACACCGGCACAATTTTAGTTTTTTACAGGTATTTACCAAAACATATTCAAGCTATAGTTATATAATGGATATGGACTGAAAGTGCACACTCTCAGCTTTAATTTGAGGGTATGTACATCCAAATCGGAGGAAGGGTTTAGGAATTACAGCTCTTAAGAATAGCTATCCCCCCTTTTTCCAGGGACCAAAAGTAATTGGACAAACAAATATAATCATAAATAAAATGTTCATTTGTAATATTTGTTGAGAATCCTTTACTGGCAATGACTGCCTGAAGTCTGGAACCCATGGACATTAACAAAGACTGGGTTTCCTCCTTTCTGATGTTGCCAGGCTCTAACTGCAGCTGTCTTCAGTTGTTCTTTCTTTGTAGGTCTTCCTGCCTTTTTTAGTTTTGCCTTCAGCAAGTGAAATGCATGCTCAATGGGGTTGAGATCAGTTGATTGACTCGGCCATTGCAGAATATTACACTTCTTTTCCTTCAAAAGCTCCTGGGTTGCTTTTGCAGTGTGTTTTGGACCATTGTCCATCTGTACTGTGAAGCGCCGTCCAATCAACTTTGCTGCATTTGGCTGAATCTGGGCTGACAGTATATCTCTAAACACTGTAGAATTCATCCGGCTGCTTCTGTCTTCTGTCAAATATAATAAACACCAATGACCCAGTGGCACTGGAAGCCATGCATGCCCATGCCACCACACTGCCTCCACCATGTTTTACAGATGACGTTGTGTGCTTTGAATCATGAGCTGTTCCAAGCCTTCTCCACACTTTATTCTTCCCGTCATTCTGGTACAGATTCATCTTAGTTTCATCCACCCAAAGAATGCTTTTCCAGAACTGGTCTGGCTTTTTTATATGTTTTTTGGCAAAGTCCAATCTGGTTTTTTTATTCTTCAGGCTTTTGAATGGTTTGCACCTTGTGGTGAACCCTCTGTATTTGCTCTTGTGAAGTCTTCTCTTGATTGTAGATTTTAACAATGATACGCCCACCTCTTGGAGAGTGTTATTCACTTGTCTGAATGTGTTTTTCTTTACCATAGAGAGGATCCTCCAATCATCCAACACTGTTGTCTGCCATGGACATCCATGCCTTTTTATGTTGCTGAGCTCACTAGTGCGTTCGTCTTTCCTCAGAATGGACCAAACTGTTGATTTGGTCACTCCTAATGTTGCTGCTATCTCTCTGATGGATTTGTTTAGTTTTTGAAGCCTTACAATGGCCTATTTCACTTGCATGGACAGCTCCTTTGAACGCATGATGTAGGTTCACAGCAATAGATTCCAAATGCAAATACCACACTTAGAATCAACTGCAGACCTTTTACCTGCTTAATTGATGAAGAAATAATGGAGCAGCACACACCTGGCCATGAAAAAGCTTTTGATTTAACTGTCCAATTACTTTTGGTCCCTTGAAAAAGGGGAGATGGCTACTCTTAGGAGCTATAATTCCTAAACCCTTCAACCAAGTAGGATGTACATACCCTCAAATTAAACCTGAGAGTGTGCACTTTCAGCCCATGTCCATTATATAACTATAGCTTGAATATGTTTTGATAAATACCTGAAAGAAATTAAAATTGTGCCTGTGTCCAAATATATATGGACCTAACTGTAGGATGATGAGACCTCTAAGATTTTAGGTATCTCTTGTGGCCTACCCAGATTGCTGCTGCTTTTGGTAATTTGAAGAAGTGGATGTCAACCTTGGCAAAACCCTTATCTTGGAGAATTTAATATGGCAACTTGAATAATTAGTTTGAGGCACTTCTTGATATTTGGCCTTCTGAGTCTGTAGTTCCATGGGAAAATTAGGGAAGAGAGAAATCTTAGAGCCATTGATCTCTATATTTTCTAGGATTATGGCCTTGTTTAGCGCCACAGCTATGTCTTTATATGTAAAGAGTTTGAGTAAACAAAGGGAAAAACTATGAGTACGCCTAGCAGACTCACGCAATGAAGAATACCTGTGACACTTTCTAAACTTGACAAGAAGAAATGAAGTGCTACCCACCTTACCCATGATTGGGCTGAAGCCCTGGAACCTGAAACTTGAGGAGGCAGAGGTTGTTGGTTTCTGGTGTACTATGCACACCTCATATGATAAGATATTTAATACCATCATTTGGGATAATAGAGATTATTTGGTCTTGGTAGGCAACCAGAAGCTTAGTGGGATATCCCTATTTGTAAAGAATTTTTCTTGTACACAGGGCATCAGTGAAGGACATAAATGCCTACCATCTCTGGGCAGTGGTAACTGAGATGCCAGAGAACATATAAACAGAAGCATATGGATCTGACAAGGATTTAAGTTGTTTAGTAATAGACATTAGGTTATCTGTTACATAAAAAAGTGTAGCCTTGTAAGCAAATCTCAAGGAACAAATTGTGTGTGTATGATCAAGAAGATCTTGTAGAGAAAACAAGGGTGAGCTCATTTAAAGAAGCTGATGGAGATAATTCAGGGATGCACTTGAATTTGATGTTACATCTGCATGATCTGTCTTCCAGATCTGCTACCTTTTCTTTATGTTGTTGTATTTACTGATATTGTGCAGACAGACTGTCAGACCTTTATGGAGAGCATTTGTTTAAGCTGAAAAGCTGAGGCCAGTGTATCCAAAGCTGGGAGCTCTTCTAAATGATTGCTAGATTCACAAAACTCAGGCAAAGTAGTGCAAGATGAAAATGACTGTTTATTACTTACAGGACACTTTATATGTAGTGACTGCAGTGGTGATGTGTCAGTTTTTTGGGGCATTTCTTTCAGATCTGTGATGTCCTCCTCTGCAGTTAATGCTGGGTGTGCAGTGTCTACAAGCTGGGAAATAGGATGTGCTGCTTGTGTCTGCTATCCATGCAACCTTGACCTCCCTCTGCATCATATTTGGGGAAGAAATCTGTCAGTCAACAAGGATCTTTGGGGTTGTTTTTATCCTTGCTCATGTTCCCTTGAGGCTGGTGACAGTTCCAGGTGCAGCATTGACAATGTGTGTTTGTCTATGCTGAGGGTTCCTTAGTAAAGCAGGAATAGAGCAGAGCTCCAGGCTCAGGCTGCCATACATCTCAGTGGCTCAGACATGCCCCAACACTTGTTTGTTTTAGCAGTACTATGCCATGTTTTGTTTTATTTTGCCAATATTTTATGATTTTAATTTTGTGTAGAGAGAGGAGGAAAATGAGACCTGCTACCATGATAAGCAGCTGCACAGGATTAAAAAAGTTCTGAGTGCATTTTGCTGATCTTTATCTAAAGAGAAGCAACATTAGTTGGTGAGGGGTTGTTCAATAGAATAGATGGAGGGACAACTGGATGTGGAATCTGTGCTGAATTTATGGCAATTGCATGTTATGATAAGCTAATATACATCTTGCAAAGCAGATCACAGGGTGAAACAATGTGAAAATCACTGTTTGTGAGTATACATGCTTTCTAATACACAAATATAGTACCGGGTGTAGCAGTACTATGCTATGTCATTTCATTTTCCATGCTCTCACAATGTGAATACTGTGGAGGAAAGAGGAGGAGGAGGAGACTTGATAGTATGAGAGAAGCATCTGTACTGGATGACAGAGCGCTGTTTGGTGAACTTTGTTTTCAGAGGCAATATTATCTAATGAGTGGCTGTCCATCTGAATTGGTGAAGGGACACATTGATCTGTACTGATTGTATCCTCTTTTATGTTGTTTACACAAAGGAGCATAGTGGTTTATTGATGAACTTTACACAAAAGAAGGATTGGATGACATGTGTTTGCCTTTATGAGAAAGAGATAATTAATTTTTAAGTTTGTTATTTATTTTCTTCACATTGTTATATTGTTATGTTGTTTCTGTGCAATCTATTTGTCATGTCTTCAAAGCAAGCTTCATGACTGGACAGGCTAGACTGGGATTGATAGCATGTAGGAGAAGGGTAATGTCATCCTTCAAGCCATTGATGCAGCCCTCCAGAGACTGGGTCTCTACTGCCACAATATCTGCATATTACGCCTGACCAGGGGTGGACTGACCATTTGGAAACTTGGGCACTGCCCGAGGGCCCAGGGTCAGTAGGGGGCCCCATGAGATGCCCCTGGTACCTTTTTCATAGGCTTTTTTGAGTTTGAGCAAGGACACAAGGGCCCCATGATCCCCTATTGCCCGGGGTGCCCCATGAGTTGTCAGTCCACCCCTGCGCCTGACTAAGGAGATTTCTTCTTTTATGTCCTGCAGCTGGTCAGTAAGGCCAATGAGGAGTTAGAGGTCTTAATTGCCATGGAAATGTCTTTCAGTGTCTATGGCACTCACTGTGTTTCAGATTGTAGCCCCAAACTGTCTCTCTCCCCAGTAAGATTAGGGTCATTTGCAGTCAGGCAGGGGTGGACTGACCATTTGGAAACTCGGGCCTTGCCCGAGGGCCCAGGGTCAGTAGGGGGCCCCATGAGATGCCCCTGGTACCTTTTTCATAGGCTTTTTTGAGTTTGGGCAAGGACACAGGGGCCCCATGATCCCCTATTGCCCGGTGGCCCCATGAGTTGTCAGTCTGCCCCTGAAGGCAGGTGAGCATATGTGTGATGTTTCTGGTTAGGCTTTCCAACAGAGTACTTAGCAGCATACAAGCATATTTCTATAACTTCTGCATTGCCTCTTTGTATTTCCTCTGTGCATATGATGGGGAAGGGCACTATCTTGATTAAGTCCAATCTGCAGTCACATGGTCTTCTTTGTTGTGCTTTGCTCTCATGGTGCAAGCCACACAAATGACACACTGGGTAATTCAGCAAACAACAATCAGTATAGATGGATAGACAAGGTCCCCCCAGGATTAGTGCCTACTGGAACATAGTAGCAGATTAGTAGCAGAGAGAATGATGAGAGTGTCTAATCACATGACCCAAAAAGTCATTCCCTGAGGAGAGGCGTTTTAAATCTCAAATGCTGCTGATATTTTATCTGCATATTTTTTACAGCACTTCTAATTCACTGTTTACAGTTACAATAGGCTGAAAGGGTGTTTTTACTTCAGTTGGGTTAGACTTAACGTTGTAATTTTCGGATGCTATGCAGTGTTTGACAAGCACCCCATAAACTGACACAGATGTATTCACTCTTCCCTATTAGAGAATGATGTTACCCTAAGACAAGAAGTGCATGAACTAGGACATTCATAGCAAAATCATTCAGTACTACTTCAATAAAAGCTTCAGATTTACATATAATAAAAATTAATTTTAAAATTACCTGTAAACCCTCACCTTAAAAAAAACCCCATTTAGTTTAAAATATAATTTGAAGGCAAAACATTTGTGTGTACATATAAAAAAAACATTTTTGATCATATATCCTCTGTTCTCAGCTGCATAAGCAACTAAAAGAGGACAAACTGCATCACACTGAATTTCCCAGTGGCATGGCTATGCCATGCTACTGATAGAAAGCTGTAATTGCATATCCAAAGGCAAAACTCATTGCACACTGAAACATTCTATCTGTCTAAGTATGTTATTATTTTTTGGTTACTGGATGTTTATATAGTATGTATCTATTTTTGTCTTAAGTTGCATTCACTGTTTACTGCATGAAATAACATCCACCCTGCTCCCCCTATCTCCATTCGGTAAAACATTAGAGAGAGGCAAAAAACCAAATAGCTACTCTCATAAAAAATGTAAATAATGTCCAGATCTCCCAAACACAAAGCACACCCTCTGATGAAGTCCCCACCCCACTGCGTAGTGATGTCATCATGCCTGACTCAGACGAGGAAGTGAATGACAGTGCTTTGTGTTTGGGAGGCCCAGAGCCTGTTCCCAGTCTGCAGGGAAACAACTAGCGGGTGACATTTATTGAGATGCACATCATTTATATGTGAGCAGTTTTTTGGCTTTTCATTTTTAATAAAAAGTATACAGAGAGCAGTAGATGTGACATTTTATTTGAGGGACTTTGCAATGTGAAGGATTTTTTGAGGCTATGACCCTGACCACATATAAAGCAGAGGTGTGGTGTCATCTTCTGTTTATATTAGATAATGTGTTTTTGACCCTTTATCACCTAAGGTAAGCACAACCATGGTGTTAGAGGTGTTTTTTTCTCCAAATTTCTTTGAAAGATATAATAAAGAATTTCTGTTCACAGGATTTGGATCATCATTCATACAGTTTAATATAACTCTGACATTCATATTTGCAAAGTTTGGGTATTTGTTTATGTTTTATTCACAAATGTAATAATCATGAATTTACTGTATGTACTAGCACTAATACATATTTTGGTGATTTGTTCAGAAAAATACCAGTTTACAATTTTTAAGTGAAATATGACTTTTCTCTGCTTCTACAATTATATCCTATTTAAAAGGATGAGATTGTGTGTATTAAATATTTTCAATGTATACAATCTCTCTGAAAACTTACAGCATAGATAACATTTTTTGGCTGATATATGCCTACTCTCTGCTTCTGAAATTGCCACCTCTTAAGAGAGATGGGATTCTGGGTAGAAAAGCAGTACCATTTAAACGTAATGTCTAAAGCTGGGTACACGCTCTCTGCTCCCCCTATCTCCATGATAAAGCCTACAGTATACTGGGTAAAACAGAGAGAGGCAAAAAAACAAATCGCTACTCACATAACACATGTAAAAGAGACGAAAACCCAAAAGCTACTCACATAATACATGTAACTAATATCCAGATCTCCCAAACACAAAGCACACCCTCTGATGAAGTCCCCACTCCACTGCGTAAGCATTCAAAGTGAGTAGCAAAGCATTACCATTTAAACATAGTGTCTAAAGCTGGGTACACATTAGAAGAATATCAAAAGAAAAATTCTGTATGAAGAATGATTGGTTGATTATCTGATCGCTGGTATAGTACTTTCAACAGTCAATTCCAACTGTTCAGATGAAAAATCCAATTCTGCAAGCTTAAAAATGTTTATCATATGTGAACACAATGTCTGATTTTCACTCATTGCTTCTCTTTTTGGCTTAAGTTGAATTGGTTGTATACCGCATAAAATAACTTATCCTCTTTCGACAGTCGATTCGAACTGTTCAAATGAAAAATCTGAATGTGCAAGGTAAAAAATGTTTATCATATGTGAACACAATGGGGTTTGTTTACTAAAGCACGTTCACTCAGAATCTTGTGCACCAGTGCATGGTATCCAATCAGCTTCAAACCTCAGCTTGTTCAATTAAGCTTTAGCAATAAAGCCTGGAAGCTGATTGATTTCTATGTAGAAGTGCAGGAGATTCTGAGTGAAACAGCTTTAGTAAATAAACCCCAATGTCTGATTTTCACTCAGTGTACAGTAATTGTACAGAACTAATTTAATAGAAAAAAATGTGCATGATCAGAAGCAAAGAACAACCCAGAAAAAAGTGGCAACGATCATGGAAATCCTACACAAGAAAGAACATTTGCCTTTGTCATTCAAGGATTTTTGTACAAGTTAATTTCATTGTTGCTTACCTCATTATGTACACCTTCATGGAAAAATTGGATGATTGTTCATCTGATTTTCTCATAGTGTTTACCCCACTTTAGAAACATAAGCATTTTCCATTATTTCTGCCTGAAATATGGCTACTTCCTCCCTACTAATTGCCTTCTATTAAAAAAAATGCTTCTCTTTGCATCAAATATGTTAACTGTTATAACTAACAGTGATATATGCTTACTATAAGTCTCCAAAATTGCTTCACATCAGAAAGGATAGAATTCTGTTCAGCAAATTACATTTTTTAAAATAAAGTGTCTTTGAAAAATATACAGTTTCAGTTTTTTTTAGGCAGAATTATGCTTTCTCTTGGCCTCCAAAATTGCCTCCCATTTTAAAGGACAAGATTTGTTTCTGAATATCTGTAAAATTCAATACACAATATAATTTGTTATACTCCCCCTTCTCTACGGAAGTTAGTACACTGATATCAGCTTTGATTTTCCTGCAGACATGCTCAATTTAAAACAAAAAGACATTAAATCTGATCATACATCAATCAAAATTAGACCATTTCAGCTGGCACTAGCTGAATTTCAATTCATCTATGGCCATTGCTGTCCATGAGAAGTGAATAAAAAAAATTGTGTGTATACTTGTGAGCTACTATGGTGGATAGTGACTGTGTTAATCAATTAATTAGGTACAATTAAATAAATTCACATAAGGTTCGCTGGCACTCACACCAACTCATTAAATAGATTTTGGGACTAAAAGACTATAACCAATAGTGCCGCACTTCTGTGTTAATAATGTGCTCAAAACAATCCAAATATCAGCTGCATAAATGTACTCAAAAAATATATAATAATATATAAAATAAGTGACTGGTCCTATAACCTTCAAATTATAATGACAGTGTACATGCCCAATGTGAAAACAAATAAACAACTAATTCTAAATAAACCACATAACCAAAGTCAATATATATATGTAGAAACAAAGTCCTCTTTCAATTCAGAAACTCCCACTTCAGTATCTGGATGCAGTGTGATCTATTTATGCGCTCACCTTATACTTCGCCTAATTGATATTAGGCAAAAACAGCTTTTTGTCCTTAAAGGACAGATGTAACATAATTCTCCTGCTTACGATATTCCTCCAGATACTTTTTGGATAGCTGTAGTTATGGCAATATTCCATCTGGGGTCTCTCCAATCTGTTGATCCCTGTATTAAGGTATGAATGGATGGATATCTCCTATTTCCCCTCCAGTAGTCTCCTCCTTCCTTTATTATACCAGTGCCGACTTGATCACTCAAAAATTGTGGCCTGTCTATGCAAGCTTAATAGTTGTGATGCAAACTGTAACATTTGCCAATCTTCAGTCTTTTCCTATACAATATGCCAGCTCCATTGTCTAGAGATGTCAGCCTCTTCAAAAAGATTTAATAGCTGCAGTCAAAATGTGTAAATAATTTATGCTTCCAATTTTAAACAGAAAAGAAAAACAAAACTGTACGTTTTGATTTCTGTATACAATATGCTTGCTCGATCGCTCTGAAATTGTGGCCTGAAGATAAAATTTGAAGGAGCAAGATGGGAAAGTTTCTTGAACAAGCACAATTATAACAGTGTATGCCTTTTTGTTAGGGAAAGTCCATTCACTCCAAAATGTTAAAAGCAAGTGCATGTACTGATGAGAATTCTTGTTTGAATGTTCCTTCAAAAATATCTGCTACTGTATGGCTCGCTTTAGTTTAGTATTTTTTTTCAAAGTGTATCCTATCGAATAGTTTTTAGCTATATTGTCTCTGCTTCTTCCACCACTTAGTTGTGCCCTATCACTGTTACAAAAAAAATGTTGTATTTGCAAAAACCGCCCAATAGAGATATTTTGGGAAATCAGTCATTTTAGGTTTCAGCTGCTGTATGTAAGCCAATGAATAGTGTAAAAGTAAACTACATTTTTATGCATGAAATTCATGTAATGCCACCATATGGTAAGATCTACGTAAGGGGAATTTGACCAGTTAGTAGTGGTATGAAAAGATACAAATTTAATAGGAATGCGTGGTTTCTAAATTTTGTATTGCAGTCACCCATAAAAGGAAAGACTTTGTGACACCCTTTGGAGTAGAACAACTAAAACCATGTCAGCCATCAATTCCATTAAATGAAGGGAAGAGCACACCACTGCAATAAGGAGAAAACAATATCTTTTATTAGGGTGTAATAATGGTAGACTGACATTGATCTGAAAAATGTCTTCCTTCAGAGAGAACATAGAACTCACAACTGATAACGGATCTGCAGAGGGATCCTGAGTGAGCCAGAGTGTCACATACTTGTTATCAGAGCTCAAGATGATGAGAGTGGCCTCAGGGGCTTATTCAAGCATCCCTGGAAATTTAGACAGGGTCTTCAGGGATGACAAAAGAACATAAGTACCAGGTGCAGACACTGGAAATCAGAACTTGGGAGTGCTGGTATGAGATGAGCAGGGATACAGGTCAGCAAGGAAGCAGAAAGTTGATGGGCAGAATCTTGGTCAGAAATCCAGGCTATTGTTGGCGACAGGAATAGGCAGTGAATGTAAACAGACAAGGGTAATCTAAATGCAGGTAATGAGGATGCTGGGTAAATAACAGGGCCTTTTAGGTATCAGGATCTGGAACACAAGAGCAAGACTGAAGACCATTAAGCAATGATCTAGTGAAGAGCTCAGGTTTAAATATCCCACTTGGTGGCAGTGCATGTGCCTTCATGTCTGTGTGTTTGTTTGCATATGTATGCACAACAATGCACATATAGTTAGGCTTCCGTGCTCGCAATAATGTGCCCTGCTGGACCTGGTAATCTCAAACCATGCAGAGCTTATTACTAATGTTCATATAAAAGAACATCTGGGTAGCAGTGACAATAACATGATTTAATTTATTGTTAGCTGTAAACAACAAGCACATCCAGGAAAAATAAAAATGCTCAACTTTAACCACCTTTCGCCCACCATATAGTACAATGACGGGCGCAAGGTGGTTGTCTCGTTCTGATAGGATGTCATATGATGTCTTTCCATTCTCACTGCGCATGCGCGGCTCAGGGAGCGCGCAGCGTGGCGATCGCCGGTGCACTGTGTCCCTCGGACACAGCGGATCACGGAAAGAGCCGAAGTAATTGTAATTGAGAGTTCTTAAAAAAGACTGTATGTGAACACACTGCAAAATATATTCACCTGGTCAACAAGTTTAAAAGACTAAGTTAAAAAAGCTATAAATAATAAAAGCGCTTTTATTCAATATTATTATTATTATACAGTATTTATAAAGTGCCAACAGTTCGCTCAGCGCTGTACATTACAATGGGAGACAATACATGAGACAGTACAATAATAATACAATGCGATACACAAGGGGTTCGAGGGCCCTGCTCCTTGGAGCTTACAATCTAGGAGGGAGGGGATAGTGGTACAGGAGGAAAAGCTGTGGGGGAAGGAGTGGTAGGAAGAGTGGAGGAGATCAGCAATTAGCAGGGGGCGGGGTAGGCTTCCCTGAAGAGGTGGGTTTTCAGGGTGCGCCTAAAGGAGAGGAGAGTAGGTGATAGTCTGATGGATTGGGGTAGGGAGTTCCAGAGAATTGGTGATGCCCTGGAGAAGTCCTGGAGGCGGGCATGGGAGGAGGAGACCAGGGAAATAGAGAGAAGGAGGTCTTGTGAGGAGCGGAGAGTGCGTTTTGGGTGGTATTTCGATATTAGGTCAGTGATGTAGTTTGGGGCAGTATTATGGACAGCTTTATACATCAGTGTTAGCATTTTGAATTTGATCCGTTGGGCAATTGGAAGCCAGTGGAGGGTTTGGCAGAGGGGGGTGGAGGAAACAGAGCGGTTGGTAAGGTGGATGAGTCAGGATCGACTGAAGTGGGGATGGCCTGTGGTGAGGCAGGCCAGTGAGGAGGGAGTTGCAGTAATCAAGTCGTGATATGATGAGGGATTGGATGAGCTGCTTAGTGGTTGCTGGGGTTAGGAATGGGCGTATTTTGGCGATGTTGCGGACGTGGAGTCTGCATGAGTTTGTTAGCGATTGGACTTGGAATAAAAAAATTAAGGAATGCTATCATCGTTTAACCACTTGCCTACCGGGCACTTATACCCCCTTCCTTACCAGGCCAATTTTCAGCTTTGAGCGCTGCCGCACTTTGATTGACAATTGCGCGGTCATGCAACAATGTACCCATATGAAATTTTGATCATTTTTTCCTCACAAATAGAGCTTTCTTTTGGTGGTATTTACTCCCCGCTGGGCGCTTTACTTTTTGCGCTATAAATAAAAAAGTGCAAAAAATTTGAAAAAATTTTTTTCTTTGTTTCTATTATAAAATTTTTCAAACAGGCTTTTTTTCTCCTTCACTGATGTGCGTTGATGAGGCAGCACTGATGGGCACTGATAGGCGGCACTGATGGGCACTGATAGGCAGCACTAAAGGGCACTGATAGGCAGTACTAATGAGGTGGCACGGATAGGCGGCACTGATAGACAGCACTAATGAGGTGTCATGGATAGGCGGCACTAATATGCAGCACTGATAGGCGGCACTGATAGGTGACACTGATGATGGGTACTGATAGACGGCCCTGACTGGCATCACTGCTGGGCACTGACTGGCGGCACTGACTGGCACAACCCCTGGGCACTGACTGGTGGCACTGACTGGCAGCACTGCTGGGCTGCACTGGTGGGTGGCACTGGTGGGCAGCACTGGTGGGTGGGCACAGGTGGGTGGCACTGGTGGACACAGGTGGGTGGGCACAGGTGGGTGTCACTGCTGGGCACATGTAGGTGGCATTTCTGGGCACAGGTAGGTGGCACTGCAGAGTGGCACAGGTGGGTGCACTGCTGGGCACAGGTGGGTGCACTGCTGGGCACAGGTGGGTGCACTGCTGCGCATGGGTGGGCGGAGCTAGTGGGCGCACTGCTGGGCGGAACTTGCGGGTGGCACTGCTGGGCACCGATCATCAGGGCACTGATGATCAGTGCCCTGATGATCGGTGCCGATCCCCGCTCTGACAACTGCCGGTTCTCAGCAGTACTTTCCTCACGATCTGACAGTGTGAGGAAAGTGCAGCCGAGAACCGGCACTTGCATTTCCCTCTGATCAGCGTGTCATTGGACACCGCTGATCAGGTGGTAAAAGGCCGCTGTGATTGGCCTTTTACCACATCACGTGATCAGCTGTGTCCGTAGGATACAGCGATCATGGAGATCTCCGGGTGCGCGCCCCCTGGGGCGCGCAGGAGAGCGCGTTCTGGGAGGACATCATATGACGTCCACCCAGAACTGGCCGGCCGCGGTGAAGCCGTCATTCGGCTATGCGCGGTCGGCAAGAGGGTAAACATTGCAAAGCATGTAACAAAATATGTCAAAAAGGAAATCAAGGCCGCAAAAATTGAAAATGAATGACAGATTGCAAAAGATAGCAGGACAAACCCCCTAAAATTCTTCAAATATATTAATAGTAAAAAGGTCAGGTCCTGGCATGTAGGCCCTGTACATAATAATCTAGGGGGACAAAGGGAAGACAAACTTGTTAAATACAGTGGGGTAAAAAAGAATTTAGTCAGCCACCAATTGTGCAAGTTCTCCCACTTAAAAAGATGAGAGAGGCCTGTAATTGTCTGGATTTTTTTTCTCATTTTGTCTCTCATAGTTGAGGTCTACCTATGATGCCAATCACATTGGCTGATTTGGAAAGAATTTATTTGCAAATTATGGTGGAAAATAAGCATTTGGTCACCTACAAACAAGCAAGATTTCTGGCTCTCACAGACCTGTACCTTCTTCTTTAAGAGGCTCCTCTGTCCTGCACTCATTACCTGTATCAATGGCACCTGTTTGAACTTGTTATCAGTATAAAAGACACCTGTCCACAACCTCAAACAGTCACACTCCAAATTCCACTATGGTGAAGACTAAAGAGCTGTCGAAGGACACCAGTAACAAAATTGTAGACCTGCACCAGGCTGGGAAGACTGAATCTGCAATAGGCAAGCAGCTTGGTGTGAACAAATCAACTGTGGGAGCAATAATTAGAAAATCAAAAACATACAAGACCACTGATAATCTCCCTTGATCTGGGGCTCCATGCAAGATCTCACCCCGTGGGGTCAAAATGATCACAAGAACGGTGAGCAAAAATCCCAGGACCACACGGGGGGACCTAGTGAATGACCTGCAGAGAGCTGGGACCAACGTAACAAAGGCTACCATCAGTAACACACTACGCTGCCAGGGACTCAGATCCTGCAGTGCCAGACGTGTCCCCCTGCTTAAGCCAGTACATGTCTGGGCCCATCTGAAGTTTGCTAGAGAGCATTTTGATAATCCAGAAGAGGATTGGGAGAATGTCATATGGCCAGATGAAACTAAAATAGAACTGTTTGGTAGAAACACAACTCGTCATGTTTGGAGGAGAGAGAATGCTGAGTTGCATCCAAAGAACACCATACCTACTGTGAAGCATGGGAGTGGCAACATCATGCTTTGGGGCTGTTTCTCTGCAAAGGGACAAGGACGACTGATCCATGTACAGGACAGAATGAATGGGGCCATGTATTGTGAGATTTTCGGTGCAAACCTCCTTCCATCAGCAAGGGCATTGAAGATGAAACGTGGCTGGGTCTTCCAACATGACAATGATCCCAAACATACCGCCTGGGCAATGAAGGAGTGGCTTCGTAAGAAGCATTTCAAGGTCCTGGAGTGGCCTAGCCAGTCTCCAGATCTCAACCACATAGAAAACCTTTGGAGGGAGTTGAAAGTCCGTGTTGCCCAGCGACAGCCCCAAAACATCACTGCTTTAGAGGAGATCTGCATGGTGGAATGGGCCAACATACCAGCAACAGTGTGTGCCAACCTTGTGAAGACTTACAGGAAACGTTTGACCTCTGTCATTGCCAACAAAGGATATATAACAAAGTATTGAGATGAACTTTTCATATTGACCAAATACTTATTTTCCACCATAATTTGCAAATACATTCTTTCCAAATCAGCCAATGTGATTGTCTGGATTTTTATTCTCATTTTGTCTCTCATAGTTGAGGTCTACCTATGATGCCAATTACAGGCCTCTCTCATCTTTTTAAGTGGGAGAACTTGCACAATTGGTGGCTGACTAAATACTTTTTTGCCCCACTGTACCTTCTTCAGCTCTTTGTATACAGAGGAGTATGGGGGAGCTCTTGTCCATAATGGGCATGGTATTGACACAGCCCCAGGTGATCCACATTGGCTCACAACTGTTATGGTCTGGAAATATTTAGACATAATAAAGCACCTAGACCGGATGGCATACACCCACGGCTCCTTAAAGAATTTAGCTCTGTCATTTCAAAGCCATTGTTGTTAAACTAAAAGGTCTATAATTACTTGGTAAAGATTTTGATCCCTTTTTAATACAGGCACCACATTGGCCTTACACCAATCCAGTGGTACAATGCCAGTCATTAAAGAGTCCTTAAAAATTAAAATCTATAGTTGGGAAGATACTGGAGAGTTTAAGATAGGACCGCATAGATGAGTTCTTGCTGGAAAAAAATATTTTAGGCAACAGAAAGCATGGATTCATGAAAGATAGAAGTTATCAAACAAATCTGATATCTTTTTATGAGGAAGTGAGAAAAAACCTTGAAAGGGGGGTGGCTGTGCATGTGGTTTACTTTGATTTTTCCAAGCCTGTATACTTTACCTTACATATTAGCCATGCGTGGGAAACTATGTCAAACGCTTTTGCAAAATCCGTTTGTAAATGGATAGAAAACAGGCTAAAAGATCGTATTCAAAGAGTAGTGGTTAATGATTCATACTCTGAATGGTCTAAGGTTGTTAGTAGTGTACCCCAAGGCTCAGTGTTGGGACCCTTACTTTTTAAAATAGTTATAAATGATATAGGGTCTGGGATTAAAAATACTGTTTCAGTCTTTGCAGATGACACCAAGCTGTGCAGTGTAATAACATCCTTACAGGATGTCTCCAACTTACAAGCCAACCTCAATGCACTGTTTAATTGGACAACTATGTAGCCAATGAGGTTTAATGTTGATAAATGTAAGGTTATGCACTTGGGGGCTAAGAATATGCATGCATCATACATACTTGGGGGAGTACAATTGGGAGAAATCAATGGTGGAGAAGGATCTGGGAGTTCTGGTAGATCATAAGCCTAATAATGGCATGCAATGCCAAGCTGCGGTTTCTAAAGTGAGCAAAATCCTCTCTTGTATTAAGAGGTATAGACTCCAGAGAAAGAGAGAGAGATATCATATTACCCCTGTACAAATCATTAGAAAGACCTCATCTGGAATATGCAGTTCAATTTTGGGCACCAATTCACATAAAGAACATTGGGGAACTGGGGAAAGTACAGAGAAGGGCAACCAAACTGATAAGAGGCATGGAGGAGCTCAGCTATGAGGAAAGATTCTAGGAGCTGAATTTGTTCTCTCTTGAGAAGAGCAGATTAAGGGGGGATATGATCAACATGTATAAATACATCAGTGGTTCATATAGTAAACACGGTGTAGAGTTTTTCACCCTGAGGTCATCACAGAGGACAAGGGGGCACTCTTTACGTCTGAGGAAAAGAGATTTAATCTCCAAATACAGAAATGTGTCTTCACAGTAAGAGCTGTGAAAATGTGGAATAGACTCCCTCAAGAGTTAGTTCTGGCCAGCTTAGTGGATTCCTTTAAAAAATAGGTAAAGATGATCCAGGGAATATCTGATTGCCTTTCAGAGGATCAGGAAGGAGTTTTTTCCCCTGCAGGAGCAAATTGGTTCTTGCTTTGCTCGTTTTCTTGCCTTCCTCTGGATCAACTGTGGGTATAGGATTATAACATGTTTATTTTTTTATTTATTTTTATGGTTGAACTGGATGCACTCAGCCAGACTATGTAACTATGTAGCTTATGCACACATGCATTAGCCTGATGGCTGACATGATGTTTCTGACAAAGAAATCCAGCATGTTTGCATCAGATTTAGCAGGGGAGTGTTAAATGGATATTAGTGAACCCTATTCAGAGGTATACTTGAGCAGACATACAAATCCTGTGTTTCAGACACCTCCATCTACTCTGAGTTGCAGTGTGCCTCGTTGTCCTGTTACTCTTCCATGAACTCGGCTACCCCCCCCCCCCCATGCCTCCAGATTCTACCATTTTTAATGATCATTGTGCTCTTGTGTCTTCAGTGACACCTGCATTTGACCCCAGCACTCCTATTTCTCCACTGATTTTTGTGCCCCAAGTGACCCCAAAATCTCCAGTGACTTCTGGGATCCTGTGTCTATAGTGTCCCCATCATCTCCAGGTGCTACTGTGTCTTCAGTGGCTCCTGTATCCCCACTGACCCCAGTGCTTCCAGTGACATCTGATCATTCTACATTACCCATTATCCATTGACTCTACAGTGTCTTGTGACTTCCAATGACTTCTGTGCAATCTGAGCACCTCTGTGATGTGAGTCGCCATGCATCCTCAGGTACACTCTTGTATTTCCTGGACTGTCATTATTTAAGTGGTTAAAGACCCCTGTTCTTGGATCAGCTGCATTAAAGCTGAATTTCAGCCTTGACCCATCTTTTCTGGTGCTTGGTGGAGAACAGTACTATTCTTTAATTTTCCTTTTATTGAAGAGAATTGCAGCACGCACACTTTCTTTTTTCGTGTGACAACCAAGGATTTTATATTACAGCAATTATAATACTACAAAAATACTTTACTGGTAGTTAGTTTTGCTGAGAGAAATTCAAGTGTTGATTCAGTTATAAGCAGTACATTAAACCTCTGCAGCCATGGGACTCCCTTATGCCCTTGCCTGGTAAGATACCCAATTGTTATTTTTCTAACTAATCCTCTGTATACATATCTTCCACAACAACAAATAAATGTCACTATTTGTTTGGGGTTATGATTTACTAGAAACATATGAGAAGTTTACATAAATCACTCTGGTTTTGATGTTAGAAGGTTTAACTCCATTTCATTGCAATTCCAAATGGCTAAACATGAAACTGCAAATTAAAATACTTCATTTTTAGAGAAAACATTTTTCTTCCACCTTGAACATGCAATTGTGCGTAACAGTTAACGAATAAAAAGATAGAAATTCCTTTTAGCATCACAGGATGATAAAAATGTGTATGACCAAACTAAGCTATGTGAAAATATACTTCTTTAGTAATTCAAACCCATAGCCATACATGGCTATTCAATACAATATTGTACGTCACGAGCTTGGAAACATCAAATCAGCAGCAAGATGAAGTATAATGATGGCATCTATGGTTAATAGATTCCTTTTAGGTTTATCACATTGCACATTAATATTTTTTATTAAAAATCAAAACTGCAGAAATAAGTAAAGATGGAAATAAAACATACAATAGATTCAATTTCATGTTCTGTATACCTGTTCTGTCATCAGCCACTGGGAGCAATAATAGAGAAGCTTGCAGAATGGTTTTCATTTTATTAGAATTAAGAGCAATATTCATATATTCCAGAGCCAACAGACCTGTTGTGACTCTGCCTTTATTAACATTTAATGCTTATCTGCACCTTCAGTGAGATACTATCTAATTGCATGCTTCACTAAGTTATTTATATTAAAAAAATAATGCTAATACAAGCTTGTGTTTGCTTCAGCATTTTTTCTGACTTTTTAATCAGAGAGGTTTTACTTGCATCAAGAATTTTCTTGGCAAAATCTGTCACATAAACTGTATTGCATATTTATTTTTTCATTATCACTTAATGCTCACACATTTTTCAATTAATAGAAATCATTATTACTAAACATGTTACAGTTGAGATATTGGAGACAAAACATTCAGAAAACCAGTTACAGAAATTAAAGTACTTTTCAAGGCTCCTTTTAGACAGTCTTAACAAGTCCCAAATCTAGTTACTATGTGGTGCACTTGCCTCAAAAAGTTATCAAAAAAATCCTTTACTTTTTATGACTTAGTCAAATACACTTTTATTTGTGATTTACATGTTTCCCCTCCCAGACACTGCAGCCTAAAAGTGACAGGGTTTCATCAACAGAGGCAGTGCGTTTAATACAGATAGCAGCAAACAGGACTAGGAGTGGCCATGTGCTGATAGAAAAGCTATAGGCTTGTGAATCAGAAGCTGACAATACTGATAACCACACCTACTGCAACATTTTTTTCACCCTATTGTAGTGCATTTTTTTCTTTAAATGGGAGTCCTTAATTCTATTTTAAACTGCTGATGTACAGTGCATTAGGGTGTCTGCCACCAACAAATACAGGGAGCTATTTATCCATGTATAGTATAGACAACCTTATATGTTGTATAAAATATATACAAGATTTTTTTTAAATAGGAGAATATTTTTTTTTTCAAATAAATTTCAAGCAGAAACGTTTACTGAACTCTCATACTAGTAAATACAAAGGCATTTTTTTTTTGGGGGGGGGGGGAAGTGTTGACCCTCTTAACAAGATGTATGTTAAAATGCCTAAAATTTAGGTTTTTTTTGTGTATTTTGTGTGTGTGTGTGGGGGGGGGGGTGTTTGGTATGGAATATTTCTATTTGGACTTTATATTAGTGCTGGCTTTCTGTGTACTTTGGCCAGGGTCGACTTTTTAAGTACTCCCTCTCCCTTTTACTGAAAGGAAGCTTAAAATAAATAAATCAATCGTGGTACTGTGATAGGTTGCCACCTGTGCAGTAAGTCCACCCGGGAAATTTCCTTGCTACTAAATATTCCACGGTCAACTGTTAGTGGTATTATGACAGAGTAGTAACTGGGAACAACAGCAAGTCAGCCATGAAGTGGTAGGCCACGTAAAATGACAGAGCAGGGTCAGCGCATGCTGAAGCACACAGTGCACAGAAGTCACCAACTATCTGCAGAGTCAATAGATAAAGACCTCCAAACTTTATGTGGCCTTCAGATTAGCACAACAACAGTGCGTAGAGAGCTTCATGGAATGGGTTTCCATGGCCGAGCAGCTGCATCCAAGCTGTACATCACCAAGTGCAATGCAAAGCGCCGGATGCAGTTGTGTAAATCATGCTTCCACTGGACTGTAGAGTAGAGGAGACGTTTTCTCTGGAGTGACGAATCACACTTCTCTATCTGGCAATCCGACTGATGTTTCTGGGTTTGGTGGTTCCCAGGAGAACGATACTTGCCTGACTGCATTGTGCCAAGTGCAAAGTTTGGTGGAGGGGGGATTATGGTGTAGGGTTGTTTTTCAGGGGTTGAGTTTGACCCCTTAGTTCCAGTAAACAGTAAAGGGAACTCTTAAGGTGTCAGCGTACCAAGACATTTTGGACAATTTCATGCTCCCAACTTTGTGGGAACAGTTTGGGGATGGCCCCTTCCTGTTCCAACATAACTGCGCACCAGTGCACAAAGCAAGGTCCATAAAGACATGGATGAGCCAGTTTGGAGTAGAGGAACTTGACTGGCCTGCACAGTGGGGTGGGCCAAGTCAATATTGAACCTTATGGGATGCCATTAAATTCATGTGCGTGTAAAGACAGGCGTTCCAATACTTTTGGGAATATAGTATATATATATATATATATATATATATATATATATATATATATATGGAGGAGAGAGATACTTATCGCTCCTCTGGCTTATATGATGAAAGAGAAATGTCATCCTACTGTCAGTAAGATCCCAGGGAATGGTTAGCACTACAAACTTCACCAGGAGAGTTTGCAGCACAGTACTGGAAGCATCCATGGCAGGGGCTTATCTGTTTAATGAATGGAATATGGATACTTTATGAGCTAAAAATATACATTATTGTTACAGACTGTTTGTGACACCAAACCACTCACATAAAGTTCTGGAATGCGCTGTGTTAGCTTACCTAAAATAATAGTAATTGAACAAGTAGATTGTTTTGACAAGCTCATAGTTCATATGAATTGTGTGTTTTTTTCTGTTTTTCAGTTTTAACATGGAACCTAGCTATGATTTTCTACATATATATGAAGGTGATAATTCCAACAGCCCTATAATTGGAAGTTTTCAAGGCTCTCATGCACCAGAAAGATTAGAAAGCAGCGGAGACAGTCTGTTTCTAGCATTCCGTAGCGATGCATCTGTTGGAATGTCTGGATTCGCCATTGAATATAAAGGTAATGTCTCTGCAATTATTTCTCTGTTATGTTAATACCAAATGCATTATAATCTGTATTATGTATTGTTTGCAGATCAGGTACTATCTTGCTATCATAATCAGGTCAACCAAGCAATTATTACTATTTTAAAATAAAAAACAAATTACATCATAGTATATGAAATATAAATCAGTTTAAAAATATATATACAGTATATATAAATGTAAATATACTGATTTTTATACCATATACCAGTGTCAGGTTTTCTCTTTTGTGGCTTGTATGTATTTTTTAATTACAGTGTAAGCTCACTATTGAAAATAATTGCACTCCACTGCAACTAGTCAAACTGTATGTTTTGAAGCCTTTTCCATATCCTAATAATAGTGGTGTAAAGCTACTAGGTTTAGGTTTGGCTACTGACCTGCAATGCAACAGAAAACATTTATATCTATGCTCAAATCCCAATAGCTTGTACATGCATCTATCTATCAGGCGCTAAAGGGTGCAAGCCATATGTTAACTAGAAATTCTGGAAAAAAAAACTCTTTACAAACTGCTATATACCCATTTCAAGCAAACTTTCCCTTTTGGCCAGTCCTATTCTGCTCTGCCAACACAAATGCTACTTTGCACACAATGCCAACCTGGGTCAAACAGACACAAAGTGGGGGAGAGCTAGTAGCTTTAGGTCTGACTGAGCAGAAAGCTGTCACATTTAGCAGCAGTAGTAATACTGATGCTAAATGTTCAATGTCACACTGCAACTGGAGGGTTGCTGACCTGCACACCCATTAGTTCAGCCATTTGCCAAACCTCCTGAGCAATGGTTGAACCTGTCTCTTATCTCTGGAGAGCACAAGAATCTCCATACTGTATACAGTGCAGAAATCTTCATCATATTATTTCCTGTTCTGGTCAAATGTTCTTAGCATATAGTGTTAGGTTATTTACTTTATTGATGGGATGTTCCTTTCAATTTTCTCTTATGATCGAATGTTAAGGAATGTTACATTCACCCAGGTGAAGGGCAACAAATAGAAAATTACATTACACACATATTTGCAGATTTCAAAGCAAATGTGTTTATGCATAGACCCCTGTGTGTTGTAGTACAATACATTGCCAAATACAGTGCAGATATGTGTTTGGGTCAAATAGCAATGGTCTTAACTATTTCTATTTGATTATTTTTTTTAAAACCCCTTACACAGTGGAACTTGGAGGAAGAGAGGGAGATCCAGCACTATAAGTCTATCAGGCTCTGATACAGCTGATGGGTTTACAGCAAGATGAGGAAAGATCAAAATAAGTGTGGAGCTCATCAGTGGGCCACAGTTTCCCTCTTGTCCAATCAGCATGCTGTGAATTGTTAGTCAAATTGCACTGCAATCATGAAACAAGACAATAAAAATTTAGTATGTGCTCATTTCAACATTGTATTTAGCCGCTTGCCTGGAGTTTACGTTTAAAAGTAATGTGTCACAAAATAAAAATATGTAGCCTTTCATCAAATGCTTCTTACACAGGTTTTTATGTTTATTACACGTTCCATTTGATAAGTGAAAAAAATTGTTATTGTGTGGCAAGTAACACGTTCATAGTATACAGAGTGGGGTGACTGTGGTCAGAGTACTGCTCAAGGCCTGCGATAGTTTGGATTCACAGTTAATTATCCAAAATGCTGAAAATGGACTGGGAATATCTAAGCATTTAAAATGTTTTAATACATTACTGCATACCGTAGCAAAATAGTTTAAAGGTCAAAAAGTGTAAGATTGTATTGTTGCAGATAAAAGAGTAAGGATGATGCTCTACATGCTTTAGAGGTTCAGAAGCTGAGAAAAGGTCATGCTGTGCCATTGTAAAATTACAGAGGATGGAGACAAGAGTAGACTACCGAGGGTCAAAGAGTAAAGCAAATGGGTCAAGAAAGAAAAAACACTTCTTCGATGCTTACAGCAAAGCTGAGAGAGAATGAGAGAAGGCTGAAAGGGACATAAAGAAAGAATGGGAATGGGAAACATAATTAAAGAGAGGCAGCTGGAATCACGAGTGTTATATTTGAGAACAAATTACCTAGTGCATGAATTGGAAAGAGAAAAAAGAAAATGGAAATCCTCAGTACTGAAAGAAAAGGAGCTTACAAGTGCAGATGAGAGAAAGTCAAGCAAATGTAATAAGCAGGATAGTGTTAACTTGGATTGAGTTACAAAATTAGAAGCTCATCTGCTCCTGAAAAGTACTTTGATTATTGAATGAGGACATTGTCCTTGATATAATGTGCATGACTTTTAAGCGTTGGTAACACAATAATGTTATTTTTTTTTGTATAATAAGCTTTCTTCTTTTTTAATTATAAAGGACATAACATGGTGTAAAAATATTTATATAAAATAACTATAGGTAAAACACAAACCCAATTTAAATGCAATATGTCATTCTTTTTGATAATTCAAACTGAGTATATGATAAAAAAAATTAAATAGAGCGTACCTTCAAAGAATACTGTTTGTCAAAATAATTAGTATACAGCTTCTGACTTTTTTTGATCACATGCTCGGTCTGAATTGCGTGATAGGTTTACTTTAAACATGTGTTGTAAATACCTGTTACATTTAGTTTTTGACTCTGGTTGTTGAGATAAAAAAAAATGCTACAGCCTAGATCGTGGCCTCCAGAAACAAATCCTTTCTCCAATTCTATACTATTTGTGTGAATTACAGGCACAATTAGTTATTGAACATAATGTAATTTAATGTAGCAATGAACTTCTCAATTCTTACTTACTGATGAATGCAACTGTATCAACACTTTTTAATAATTTTAAACTTTCAATGCATATCCTGTATGTACAGTATACCATTCACAATATAGGCATTCCATAACTACAGTGTTTGAAGCATACACAATATAACCTATTGTATAATATACAGTGTTGTATAGAGCGTATATTCTGAAAAGGATTAATTGCAAAATGTATCTAAAATTGTTTTTGACTTAAAGAAAAACTCCAAGTAAACAACTGAAAAATAAAAGCAGAAACTGTTTTACCAGGTTAATGCATTCATTTATTTTCATTCAGACATCACACTATGCCTGGAGCTGAATCGCACAGGAATGTGCTGTGCGTTCCTATACAATTCCCATGCGGCTCTCTTTGGTGCGATTTCAAGCACTTGCCCCTTCCTGTCTAAGGGTTGCTATGTAGGGGAGAGGAGGACATAATACCAAGTCAGAATTATATACTCATACTAGCTGCATTTATAAATACTCTTATACATATGAATAGTGTTCAGCTTTAAGCGCTCCCAAAATTTCATAATTGGTGTCTTTTTTTTTCTCTTAACAGAGAAACCAAGAGAAGCTTGTTTTGATCCAGGGAGCATTATGAATGGAACTCGCATTGGAACTGACTTTAAACTTGGATCAACAGTAACTTATCAGTGTGATCAAGGCTACAAAATTGTTGATCCTGCAACAATAAGTTGTGCAATTGGTGCAGATGGAAAGCCTGCATGGAACAAGAGTCTGCCATCATGTAATGGTATGTTTTCGCAAGTGAACCACATTTATAGTATTACAAGTACTAAACCTAGAAGTCTCTTTACTTTATTTTTAATGTAAAGAAAACAATAGTGGCAAAAAATATGATGATAGAAGTACAAAAGAAAACAATATTTGTAGTTATAATGTAGTTAGTAAAGTATTTTTTTTTTTGAACAGTACATTTTTTTGTGAAAGCTTATTTTCTAAGAGGGTCAGGGCTTTTTAGCCAGATGTATAATTATTACATTAAGACTGCTATGAGACAAAAGTATTAAGAAAAAAAATTCAAAGCAACCATCCTGGTGATTCAACCGGGAAGCTACAACAGCATATTAAAAAATAGTACAGATGTGGGTACTTAGCTATACATATATGTTCCTTCTGTTTAGTTGCTTGCTATGACGTCCAGACACTAATAATAATAATCCCATTATATCACAGAAAAAACAAGGTTATATTAAGGATTTTAAAATGTAAAACCAATGTATCCAAATTCATAGTGATTTGTCACACTACTCAAATTAACTGAACATATCTGCTATCTGCATGTAACCTGTAAAAAGTACAATCCAAAGTGCAATTTTACTGGGAAAAATATGGAGGCTTTTATTATTGATCTTCCTCTGAACCTGCTTATTTTTTCAATGATTCCAGTTTCAGTAATTTTATAGATGTTGACCTGCACAAACATGCAGCATGTAAAGTAAGGACTCTTGAGCTCCAAATTTGTTCCAAATCAGTAACACACAAAATATTAAAACCTATATTTCTGCATGGTAGCCAGTCAGCAATGGCAAGAATTCTTCCCTCAGTGAAAGTTTTTATTAAATTGGTATCTGTCAAAACCTTTTTTAGGTTTTGCATGGAGTGACACTCAGACATGATGGCAAGGGCTCTTCTGTGAGCTGAACTTGCCAGAGACCCTTTCTGCAGTGCATTTCCATATATTTCTATAGAGAATTCATTAAATGCAGATTATACCATCAATGTGACATGGTCTATTCAGTTGATTTGCTAGAAAAATAAATGGAAAAGGCACTTTAAAAAGAGAACAGCTGCCAAATATATCTCCCACCTTACATTATGGTTCCCCAGTGGAATATATGAAAAATTTGCATGGGCCAGTATTGGGGCTGGAAAGCTATTTAAGTCTGTTAATACCATGTTCCTAGCATGGACCTAAATGGCGATAAAAACTCTAAGACAGATTCAGTTCTGGTCCATGCCACCCAGATGTGAAAAACTATTTGGGGCTAGAGTTTTCATTTTTAACCATTTCCATACAGGGCACTTTTACCCCCTTCCTGCCCAGGCCATTTTTCAGGTCTCAGCGCTCTCACACTTTGAATGACAATTGCGCGGTAATACAACATTGTACCCAAACTAAAATGTTATCATTTTCTTCACACAACTAGAGCTTTCTTTTGGTGGTATTTAATCACCACTGGGGTTTTTATTTTTTGTTAAACTAACAAAAAAAGTTCGAACATTTTGAAAAAAAACACGTTTTTCTTTGTTTCTGTTATAAATGTTTGCAAATAAATAATTGTTCTTCATAAATTTAGGCCGAGATGTATTCTGCTACATGTCTTTGGTGAAAATAACCCAAATTAGGAAGTATTTTTTAGTTTGTAGGAAAGTTATAGAGTTCACAAACTATGGTATAGATCTGAATATTGATTAATCCTGAAGTACTGACGGCCAATCTAATTTCTTGGGTCCAAGAATGCCAAAACAGTACAGATATCCCCCAAATGACCTTTTTTTGCAAAGTAGACAGTCTAACATATTTCATAACAGGCATGGCGAGGTTTTTTTTGTATTTTTTTTGTCATTAATGAAGAAATTAAAAAAATAATTTTCACAATTTTTTTTTTACATACTGTCACCAGTGCAGTACAGCATCATCATATAACTGGCATGGTGGTGATCAGGGACACTGACTGGTGACAGTATGGAAAAAAAAATTTTTCTTTTTTAATTTTTTTAATTATTTTACATTTTTTATTACATTTGTTTCTTTTTTTAAGTTTTTTTTTTCATATTTCACTATGACCAAAGTTGTACAATGTTACCAAAGTAACAATGTACTACTTTGGGGAAGTTGTCAGTATTTTTTTTTGTTTTTTTTGCACAATTTGCTTATAGCAAAGAATTACTTTGCTATAAGCAAGCATTTACCTGAATGAAATCGATTCATTCAGGGCTTTTTTTTTTGTGCTTAGCTGTGATTTGGCCACGGCTAATCACATGACACAGCTGGGCTGTGATTGGCCCAGCTTGTGCATGTGATCGCTGTGACCACTCACAGCTAGACACACTAGTATACAATGGTTGGCATGAATGAAGCCATCCATTGTATACAACTGCCATGTGACCTGTTGTGATTGGTCACAGCAGGTCACATGGTACCAGCAACGGGGCCGGTACTCAGATCTGTCATCGGCTGTGTCCGAGGTACACGGCCGGTGACAGATCGCGCCGCTGCATGGCTCTGCAGGCGCGCAAACTGCGCATGCCCACTAGGACGCCATATGGCGTCCACCTGGAACGCTGAGGAGTTTTGCCGGCCGCTATCTGGCCATAGGCCGGGCGGGTAAAGGTTAAGTACTAGATGCCTAGAAAAGTCAGGAAACCTGGAAATATTTTAAAGATTGGAAAAATGTAAACTCTTATTTGTTTTGAAAATACTTTTCTCAGGTCATGGATGGCAGATTAAAATGTTCCTGCATAACCTGAAAGATGTATTAGTAAGGAATGGGGGGAGGCTAGTTTACATTAGTTTATTAGTTCAGGGCAGCTAGAAAGGGTGGGATAGTGCAGTTCCTATAAAAGTTACACTTAAGCCTCGTACACAAGATGAGAATATAATTTTTTTTTGCATGCTAGTCTCCATATACAAAATAAAGAGGTTACTTGCCCTTCTACTACTTCACACATACTAAGCTTTATACTTTAATTGCAAACAACAGAATAAATAATACATGCTTACTTAATGTCATCCTGTGAGGATTAGGAAAGTGCTTACAGGTAGAGTTGTTTTTTAAAGTATTAGGTGCATAGAAAAGCCAGGAGACGTTTTAAATATGCGAACATTGCACACACTTATTTGTCCTACAAATACCTCTGTCAGGTTATGCATGGTAGATTAAAATAATCTTAAAGTTGGATTTTAATAAGGGGGTTATGAGCTTAGTATGGGTGAAGTAGCGAAGCATTAAATAGAATATAGAATACTGAAGCATAGAATATTAAGCAATCAGTCCATCTACATTTTACCATTTCTATTTAGCTGTGGCTTAGTCTTTTATAAGATATGCATTTATTCCAGGAATATTTATGGGGGCTTTAACCCATAACACCATCAGTAGTGAAGTTACTCCAATCGTCTCTCAGTTTGTCAGTATTAATATAATTTACATAACCCCTGACCATGCATGTTTTATTTTCAGAGTTTAAGAAATAACTGTATGCACAGTTTTGAAATAGTACAGTAATAGTGTAGTAATACTACATTACACGTATCTGTTACATAGTTCATCATAGTAGCCAATGTCTAATGGACTTATTTTTCATTTTTCTGAATAATTGATATATGGGTCCTAAAAAACTCTGAGTGTAAATTGTGCTTTAGTTAGTTATGCTAACATACTTTAATGACCGAAAAATGTTTTATCTAAAAAAGCTACATGGTAAAAGTTTATCAACCAAAAATGTGTAGATGCTGTAATCATGAATTAATAATGAATGTGTCTTTTGCTGATTTTGGAGAGTCTCTATACTTGTCTGCCGATTAGAATAGTTCATGGATCACTGTGCACATGAGAAGCTCTTATACACTGATTAATGGTGTGCCAGCAGTTGAATTTTCATTTTCCAGTGTGGAATGAAGGTTAGAGCAGTCAGTATTCTCAACACAAATATCCAAGTTATATATGTATCTGTGTGAGCTCAGCTGAACTTCTACCATAGTTTAATGTATGTTCTTATATTGGCTATTAGAGAGCAAAGTTCACCAAATAGAGTGATAAACTTATGTTGCAAATCTCCCCATGTTAGGGGCTGCGATCCCAGTATATGGGAGTAATTCTAGGCACTTGCTATGTTGTTGTCTCCTCCAGTATTTTCTGCCTGTATTTCCTGTACCTGTTATTCTATAATAAAAAACGTGAACAAGAAAAAAAAATTTCTGTCCCAAACTGTTATTCACACTTAATGATTTCTTATTGTTAGACTGAACTGTTATGGGAAATTCTTGATTTTTATTTATATTATCTTTGATGGAAGACTGTCACATAATTTTATGTACACAATACACACAAATGATGTATGATGCATATAAACATTTAAATGAAAAAGCAAAAGCAATCTTCTACTGCAACAGTGTAAAATGGCATTCAAACATTCAAACTACAATTAGTACTGGCCACCATAGCTAGACTCTGTCTTAAAGGGGAAAATGTATACCCCAGCCATGGAACCCAATTTTATACAGTAAATGTGTAATTTTTCAAGAAAATCAAAACAATGACCACTGTTTATTTAAAGGTGACAGTCTGAGTATTCAATGATCAGATGCTTAAAATTAGCTTTAACCTAAACCATATTCTCAAAGGTTTCTTATCCATTTTCTTAAAATGATAGCCATAACTTTAGTAAAATCTATGCCAAGCCACTCTTACCTGTCTATCTGAACTAATGTAAGGTAACGCCTCCCTACACCTGGTTCTTACCTACCACAGTAGGGCAGCAAAAGCTCACACTTTGTCTTCTATCTCATGAGGATAAAATGCCTTTCAGCACTTAAATGTGCCTGCACGATGATCCCTCCAAACTTGTACAGGTTCTTATTCCAGGCAGGTAATCCTCAAGCAAGACCTTTTACAAGTCCATGAGAGCTCACTGTACATGTGTGGCCAGTTGTAAGCAGTTGAGGTGAGAAGAGTTAATGTATATTAGTTCAGGACAGCTAGGTAAGGTGGGTTAGTACCAGCGGCGGACTGACAACTCATGGGGCCCCTGGGCAATAGGGGATCATGGGGCCACTGTGTCCTTTCCCAAACTCAAAAAAGCCTATGAAAAAGGTACCAGGGGCATCTCATGGGGCCCCCTACTGACCCCGGGCCCTCAGGCAGTGCCCGAGTTTCCAAATGGTCAGTCTACCCCTGGTTAGTAAAGTTCTTATAAAAAGTACACTTGTACTTTAAATACGGACAATACAATATCTAAAAAATGCTTACATAATGTCACCCTGTGAAGATTATCAAAGTGCTTATGAATAATTGTATTGGGTTTAATAGATTTTTTGTTATATAAAAGTTGTTGAAAGGCAGAAAATATTTAATAAAAGTATTAATTTATAAAAACCTTCTCTATGAAAGAGCTCCACTAATAGATATTTAAATCTGTAAGGATGCCTAGTCACAAGAAACAAGAATAATACAAATGGACTTTAGAGGCACAAAGACTAGATACATGTATTAATAAAATCATTATTGCTTTATTTGACATTACATCACATATAGACCATAGTATTATAAAACGTATTTAGTAATATCCCCACAATGAATGTCCCAGAGCCCACCATGTAAAAAAGGAGCACAACCAGTGATGAGGCATGGAAAAACCACCAGGATGATCCTATAGGGGGGTGAGGGAAATTTTGGCGCTGAAGAGTTTGCCTGACATAGTTCGCGACAGCAGTCTCTTCCTCAAGGGCTATTTGTATATCTAAAACAGATACATAAACTTAAGATAACAAAACAATAAAATCATACAGACATGATACAAAGCTCATAAAGCATGTAGTACACTTACACAAAATCTCATTATGCACCAGACAGTCATGAGCTCTCCAGTCAGTAAGAGCAGGCCTCCTCTGAGTATCCAAGGATGTAAAGATGCCTAGCCACATTCATTTGATACAATTTATGTGGTTGGCTTCCCGTGGAATTCTCCCTCTCAGACTAACTTTGTAAAGTGAGGTGCATCAATAAACTAGGTGATGTGGGCACACTCAAGCAATCCGAAATAATATTCATGATAAATCAGATCTGTTCATTAAACAAAGAAGTACATTATTGTATCAATACTTTTGATTCAGGAAACTGAGGAGCTGAAATACAATAAAGTCTGTTTTCTGTGTTTTAAATGCATCAGACATGTTTTAAGGCCAAATTAGGGCCAGGTTGTCATTACCCTTACTTACTGCATGACCGTTGTTGGAACCACTACCAGGGGTACTTTTCTCTGAGACATAAAAAAAGTCATCTTTGGAAAAGAGATTTGTCTTCTTTGTTCCTTAGCTACTTTTAGGTAGATTTGGCAAGCCTGCATTTATCTCTGCTTCTTCCCAAAAGCCTTAGAACCATTCTTTTATATTAGTTTCTTATATATCTCTGAATGATAAACATTTGAACCAAGGTAGAATTGTGTTTGATATTGTAACCTACAATATTTGAATACCAATAAACTGAGAACAGAAGTCTGTCAGCAGTAGAATAATAGAATAACAAGACCACACTTGCAACAGTGCTTGCAAGCACATTAACAAGTTTAGTTCCTCTCTGAAGCCAAAATTCTGATTAATTTTAGAGATGCATCTATTAAAATATAGAGAATGAAGTCCTGGCCTGCCCCAATAATGGAACATACTGTAGCCTAGAAAAACCAAAATACATCTACAGCTTCAGCCATAGTGCTTTGCTTTCAAGCGGATTAACTAAAGAAGTAGAGAATGTTCACTTAGCTTAGTGGATAAAGTGAATATATGTCTTGCACATGATTGTAATAAACCTTATGCACTAAGGTAGGTAAACATTCTCCTATCCGTTAGTAAATTGACTGTAACATTTTTTAATCACTATAGAGAGTAATATGCTGAAGTACAGCATATGATTTATACTGCTAAAAGAATTGCCCTGTTTTGGATGTCACTAGATATCCCATATTTTCTTTTGAGTGTATTATTATATTTATTATCTGTCCGATTTGGCTTTAGGAGATGGAAGCCAATTTGACAGAGACCTATTTACTGTGAGTCATAGCAGAAATGTTCTTCTGGTCAATGTTTTAGATGATAGGGGAGTAGTTGATGTTGCAAATTGGTTACACTCAAATGAATATGAAGATTAATCACAAACTCCTAACTGGAAAATGTATTCTTCAATATTATATTTCATTTATGCAGTATTTTCTCATTGTAAATTGTTACATTGAAAATGTTGCAACTGTAAAGAAGAATTATCTACAGCTTGCTAACCTGAGTATTAAATATATTATTATGTGTGGGGGTTCGTATATTCTGCATACCTAAACTGGCTTCTGATTAACCTTGTTGAAAGTATGGGTCACTGGAGACCATTTCAATGCACTGTGAAATGTGTGGAGGATCCTAACAATATACAGTATTTTGTCATGCCTGTGAAACAAAAGCAATGTATACAGTAGTGCATTGTATACAGTATATTCTTATTAATGTGTGTTTGCTTATATCCCTGGAATATAATGCAAATAAGCCCCATGCTACATGTCAATAAAAGAAGAAATAACTTGTTGATGGCAAGCGTAAAATGTGGAAAAACTATTATTACAAATATTTTTTTTTTTTTTAGCTCCATGTGGAGGGCAATATACAGGAACAGAGGGCGTGGTACTGTCCCCAAACTATCCGAATAACTACACTGTTGGACAGACTTGTCATTATTCAATAACAGTTCCAAAGGAATTTGGTAAGTTGAAAAATTATTACTATTTACAGTTTAATAAAATTTCACAGAATATACATATATTTATAGATGTAAACTTGTGCTATTTGAAACAGAAATATAGATGGATTATTTTTGAATAGTTAAAAATATGTATACAGTTTTAAATGTGAAGACTTAAGGCACAAAACACACACAATGATAAGATATGCTTGTTGGAGGTGCTATATTGTATGTATATCTGACCATTGTAAGGTTGCAGAAATTGCTCACAATGATTTAAGATAGTTGAATAAGGTGCTAAACCATTGGAATTTACATATTTAACAAATAGTTCTGATGATAATTAACTACAGTGGGGATAATAATATTTTTCTCCACTGTAGCTTTAAACCCAGTTGAGCCCACCTATATTATTTTTGTAATACTGTACACCTAGGATGCAAATACATTCATAAATATGACTTTTTCTTTACTTCTATTTTTTATTTTTACTATTTGTTGCAACAGGGATGATCTGCATATGCAATAGACTTTTACAAGCAGCAGCACACCTCTCCGACACCCCCCCATGAACAATGCCTAATCAATAGTGCTGTTCAGAGAGCTAGATTGATGTTGATTAGAAACTGTCCAATGGGGCATGCCAGGAGAGCAGGAGAGCTTATGTGTGAAAGCCATGGTCCAACAGTATTGTGTGCAGGCAGCATGTAGGTATTTTTTAACCCTTGATTCAGCACTTAGCTGATGGAAAAAAAAGGATTATAGTAATAATTATTCTATATTCAACCTGATTACATTACAGTAAGAAATTAAGAGGGCACAATTGGGATTTAACCCCTTGATGCCAACAGTACATATATATGCTTCCAGCACAGATACCAGGCTGTCACCAGGATGCCCAGGTCCCATATTAGTGAGTGGGACCAGGGACTCCTGATTCTGGGTCACCATCACTGTGATAGCCTTTTGATTGGCTATCACTGTGATTAGTCACTGTGCATCCTGCCCCTGTGTTTTCTTTTCTCTCTAAACGGGAGAGAGAAACAAAGTTTCTTTCCATCATGCAGGGGGAATGTAAACAAAAGTGTGTAAAACAAAAAGGAAAAAATAAAGAAAAAATACCTAGATCAATGTTAGATTTAGGTCAGTGTCAGGGTTAGTATCAAGGTCAAGTAAAAGTCAAAGGTCAAGATCAGGGTCAATTATCAGGGACAAAAGGTCAAGATCAGTAAATTTTGGGCAAGATTATTTTGAGAAAAAGCATATTCAAAAGTAGTATCAGTGTCAGTACCAGTGTGTTTTAGGTAGGATAAAAAAAAGCAACATAAAATAAGCAAAATGTTTCTGGGCCTTACTTCAGGTACAAACAACAAATAACATACATATATGTTTTATTGCTGTGATCATTAAGGGGTGGGGTTAATTGGTCACAGGTGATACAGGTCCTATATAACTTGCTGTAAAGTTCACTATGAGCTTGCACATTTTTGAGCTAGCCTGGATTTTGCTTTCCGGACCTTTGACTAAGTGGACCTTTGATAAGTGGAGTTAAAAAACCAGAGTTGAAAACAGGAGATTATAACAGGAGTCTACTAACCTGTAAATGACAACTGATCTTTCCTGTTAATATTGTAACTGGGATATGAGTGCTAGCAGGGTTGAAGGCTTTGTGCAGTGCACAGTGTGCCACATGTATGCAGCAATGGAGCAACAGCTCCAGGATTGATACCGCTGTGACAGATGTGAGCGGCTTGCCCTACTGGAATCTCGTGTTAGAGGTCTGGAGGAGAACGTTGCAACACTGGGCAGAGCTATCAACCTTGAAAGGGGTCTTCTGCTCTCTGAGCAGGTAGCTAATGGGATTGATGCGGAGGGTGGATGGGCTATTCAGGATTATCAGGTAGAAAGATGGTAGAGGCTCACAGAAAAGGAAGGTTGGCCCTGGGTTTGAGCACCCAAACAGATTTGCCAAGTTGGGTGAAGATGTGAGGGTGGAAAGCTCAGGGGTGGCATCCCTGGATATCACTGCTATCCCTAACTGCCAGGAGGGCAGGCCATCTGGGAGGGGTGGTGAGGGTAGTGCAGGAAGGCCTAGACAGCTGGTGGTAGTAGGGGATTCTATGATCAGAAGGACTGATAGAATAATTTTTCGCCGAGATCGCCTCAACGGAATGGTTTGCTGTCTCCCTGGTGCCAGGGTTCAGCATGTGGTGGACCGGGTTGATAAATTACTGGGAGGGGCTGGGCATGACCCAGCTGTCTTGGTTCATGTTGGAACCAATGACAGATTACATGGAAGGTGAAGGATCCTTAAGAATCAATTTAAAGAACTAGGCTGCAAGTTCAAGGGAAGGACCTCCAAGGTGATATTCTCTGAAATATTAACTGTGCCATGCGCAACTCAGGAAAGACAGGGGGAGATTAGAGAACTCAATGCATGGCTGAAGACCTGGTGTAAGAGGGAAGGATTTGGGTTTCTAGAGCACTGGGCTGACTTTTCATTGGGGCGCAACCTATATGCTAGATATGGTCTGCACCTAAATGGCAGGGGGTCTGCTGTGCTGGGGGAGAGGTTTATGGGAAGTCTGGAGGAGTATTTAAACTAGGATCGAGGAGGGAGGGAGAATTAGATTATAATGGGGTAGACAGATCAGACAGGGGTCAGTACTTATTGGTGGGTGGAATGGGGAAAGATGGTGAGGAGGCTATGGCAGATGATAAGAAGGTTCCCATGTTACAAACAACCAGTGGAATTGGTACCATTTGTATGAAAATAAAAAATATTCAAAATATGTGTGAACAAGGTGTCAATCAATTAAAGTGTTTGTTCACCAATGCCAGAAGTCTGCCAAGCAAAATAGGTGAGTTGGAAGCTTTGTTGCATGAAGAGAGCTATGATTTAATTGGTATTGCTGAATCTTGGCTTTGTCGCTCCAAAAGAGAACATAGCCAGGAATATTAATGGCCCAGTCATGCGAAGAACAGAGTAAATAGGAAAGGTGGTGGTGTATGTCTCTATGTGAGAAGTGATCTCAAAGTGAGTGTGAAAGAGGACTTAGTTGATGGAGAGTGTGATGAGGCTGAAGTATTATGGGTGGAACTGCACATGGGTGTGTGTACTACAAAGGTAATCATTGGAGTTTGTTATAAGCCTCCCGGTGTTGATAAGGAGGTGGCAACTCAGCTCCTTGCACAGATCAAAAGTTCTGGGACAGTGATAATAATGGCGGATTTTAACTACCTGGAAATTGACTGGAGTAATGGTACTGCAGGAACAGTTAAAGGGCAAAAATGTTTAAACCTGCTACAGGACAATTTTATGGTACAGTTCATAGAGGCCCCTACTAGGAATGATGCTCTGCTGAACCTGGTAATCTCAAACCATGCAGAGCTTATTACGAATGTCCATATAAAAGAGCAGCTGGGTAGCAGTGACCATAACATAATTTCATTTATTGTTAGTTGTAAACAGCAAGCACATACAATAAAAATAAAAACACTCAATTTCAAGAGAGGTAATTTTCCAAGGCTGAGAGCTGCTCTCCAAGACTTAGACTGGGAGGGAATATTGGCATTGAAGAACACAACACAGAAATGGGAGTTCTTCAAAAAGACTGTATGTGAACACACTGCAAAATATATTCCCATGGGCAACAAGTTTAAAAGGCTAAAAATCAAACCTATGTGGCTTACGGCCAAAGTTAAAAAAGCTATAGATAATAAGAAAAGAGCTTTTATTCAATATAAAAATGAAGGAACACTATCATTGTTTAAACATTACAAAGAATATAACAGAATATGCAAAAAGGAAAAAAACGCTGCAAAAATTGAAAACGAACAACAGATTGCAAAAGATAGCAGGACCAACCCCAAAAAATTCTTCAAATATATTAATAGTAAAAAGGTTTGGTTAGAGCATGTAGGCCCTTTACAAAATAATCTAGAGTGGATGACTGGGGACAAAGAGAAGGCAAATGTATTTAATACCTTCTTCAGCTCTGTATATAAAAAGGAGCATGGGGGAGCTCTTATCCATAATGGGCAAGGTATTGACACAGCTCCAGATGATCCACATTGGCTCACAATTGATATGATCCAAAAATAATTAGACAGAATAAAGGTGAATAAAGCACCTGGACCGGATGGCATACACCCACGGGTCCTTAAAGATTTGAGCTCTGTCATTTCAAAGCCATTGTTTCTAATTTTTAGGGACTCTTTAATGACTGGCATAGTACCACTGGATTGGCGTAAGGCCAATGTGGTGCCAATATTTAAAAAGGGGTCAAAATCTTTACCAAGTAATTACAGACCTGTTAGTTTAACTTCAATAGTTGGGAAGATACTGGAGAGTTTAATAAAAGACCACATAGATGAGTTCTTGCTGGAAAAAAATATTTTAAGCAACAGACAGCATGGATTCATGAAAGACAGAAGTTTCTTTTTATGAGAGGGTAAGCAAAACCTTGGACAGAGGGGTGGACGTGGACGTGGTATACTTGGATTTTGCAAAAGCGTTTGACACAGTTCCCCACACACGGCTAATTTGTAAGGTAAAGTCTACGGGCTTGGAAAAATCCATATGTAAATGGATATAAAACTGGCTAAAACATCGTATTCAGAGAATAGTGGTTAATGATTCATACTCTGAATGGTCTAGGGTCATCAGTGGTGTACCCCAAGGTTCAGTGTTGGGACCCTTTCAGTCTTTGCAGATGACACTAAGCTGTGCAGTGGAATAACGTCCTTACAGGATGTCTTCAACTTACAAGCTGACCTCAATGCACTGTTTAATTGGGCAACTATGTGGCAAATGAGATTTAATGTTGATAAATGTAAGGTTATGCACTTGGGGGTTAAGAATATGCATGCATCATACATACATGGTGGAGAAGGATCTGAGGGTTCTGGTAGATCACAAGCCTAATAATGGCAAACAATGCCAAGCTGCGGCTTCTAAAGCGAGCAAAATCCTCCCTTGTATTAAAAGAGGTATAGGCTCCAGAGAGAGAGATATCATATTACCCCTGTAAAAATCATTAGTAACACCTCATCTGGAATATTCAGTTCAGTTTTGGGCACCAATTCACATAAAGAACATTAGGGAACTTGAGAAAGTACAGAGAAGGGCAACTAAACTGATACAAGGCATGGAGGAGCTCAGCTATGAGGAAAAGGTTAGAGGAACTGAATTTTTTCTCTCTTGAGAAGAGGAGATTAAGGGGGATATGAGCAACATCTATAAATAAATCAGTGGTTCATATATTAAACTCGTAGAGCTATTCACCCTGAGGTCAACACAGAGGACAAGGGGGCACTCTACATCTGGAGGAAAAGAAATTTAATCTCCAAACACGGAAAGGTTTCTTCACAGTGAGAGCTGTGAAAATGTGGAATAGACTCCCTCAAGAGTTGGTTCTTGCCAGCTCAGTGGATTGCTTCAAAAAAGGCCCGGATTCTTTCTTAGATACACAGAATATAACTGGATACTAATATTTATAGGTAAAGTTGATCCAGGGAATATCCGATTGCCTCTCGGGGAATCAGGAAGGAATTTTTTTTCCCAGCAGGGGCAAATTGGATCATGCTTTGCTGGGGTTTTTTTGCCTTCCTCTGGATTAACTGTGGGTATAGGATTATACATTTTTTTCTATGGTTGAACTGGATGGACTTTTGTCTTTTTTCAGCGAGACTAACTATGTAACTAAATCATCAGGAGCAGGAGAAATTATTTTTGATTGTTATTTGATGGTAGGTAATGGTAGTACCCAGAAATAGACAGTTAAATTTAAAAAATATATATTTTTTACTACTTTTAGCCAGTTTTTCCTTGATAATAATAAAACAAATTAGTAGATGTTTGTTACTATTTACCCCCAAATGAAAGCCCAATTTGCCCTGCAAAAACAAGGCATTATCCATCTTGATACACAAAGTAGTTGTGATGATATGCACAACTTTACTAACACATGTCAAAGTTGCAAAATTGTGTTTAGGTGTGTGGATTTGTTTTACCTTAAAGGGTTAAAGTAGGCAGAGAATGGTGCCAATAGCTGCATGCTGATAATCACTGGCATCAATAGACACAGTAACAATGTTATGTGTGTTATTTTTTTTTTTCTCAGTAAACTCTGGATGCATTGTAATGTTTTCCATTCTTCTTATTTTACTGATATTTTAGTTGTGTTTGGGCAATTTGCATACTTCCAGACAGCGCTCAATGATTTAGTTGAACTTTTTGATGGGGCCCACCCACAATCAAGGCTGCTCAGTTCCCTCTCAGGGAGTCATACAGGTAAATAAAATTAAACTTTCTATATTTTCTAACACGTTACATATGTATGCTAGCATAATTAGAATATTTTATGAAACTTTGTTTACTGCATATATTTCAATATATTGTATGTATTGCCAATTTGGAAAGATAACCCAATCCCTGATATTAGATGCTTCATATGTACTATAAAGGTGTCTGAACATTTCACTGTAGTACTGAGGTGTATAAAACCTCTAGCTAGAGATATTTTTTTTTACAAAGTACGTTTAAAAAAAATGTTTTTGTCATTATAATTTTATAGATGAAGCTGTATACACCTCAATCATCCCAATATTGCACAAAAAAAAAATATTCTATTTTTTTCACACTCACACTTGATTGTGCATTAAAAGTGAGCACAGGTTCATTGTGTTCACATGCAGTATCTTTAATCCAACAGATATTTAGATAAATATATAATGGACACAGGAAACTGAGAACTACATGTGTCTTCTGAACCATTAGTTGTGGCATAAATATAACACATTGTGTTTACTAACTTTTTAGCAATATCGTATGTGCTACATAAAAAAAAATTAAAACCTTTCAAATATTTTATCATACCAAGGGATACTTTTCAAGATTAAAGCTGAGATCCAGGTAAATAAAAAACACAAATTAATGCAGTTGTTGTAATCCCTGTACAACAGCACTTAAACTGAAAAAGAAAAGGGCAGTAACTAAAACCAATCAGGTGTCCTGACAAGGCACATGCTGAAAAAAGGAGAGAAGCAAGGGGTGAGTGCATCACTCACTGCCCTTCACTGTTCATTTTTATTTTCAGGGCCAGGGAGGTGACCTACCGATGTTGCTTAAATGCAGTAGAGAAAAGTCAGGTTACCTGGCTGACTGTACAGTGTGAGAGAGAACTTTATATTTAGGACTGAGTGCACAAAACCCTTACTAGGTAATACAATTTCCATATATGTATCCAACAGTGGTGTAACAATAGCAATAGTAGCTTACAAAGCTGCAATTGAGCCTGGGGATGAAAGGAGACCCTAATAAGGGGGGTGTTGAAGCTAATAAAAGCACTTTCCTACCACTATACATCTAAAAATGACAAAGTGGTGGATTCTTACTTCTGCATTACTTTTAGAAATAAAAGAAGAATAAGGCCAGTGCGCCCTTTAATGCCAGATGGCTCATTTCACAGACATTGTGTTCAGAGCACATCTAAGAGGTCCTGTACTTTGGGTTTTCTGTGACTGGTCATAGAGGTAATACCAGAGTGAGCACATTGTTTACATCTGTCAGCCCTGCCAACAGCAGTTTCAGATAGGTATACTAACCCTTCATCTTCCTTTTCTTGTACATCTACACGTTAACCTTTTCATTTCCATCCTCCCACTGTATGTAACCCTTACATAACATTATCCCCTTCACCCCCTCCTCCTCTTCCTCCTCCTTCTTCTGTATATGACCAATATGGGCTATATCTAGTGCACCATTATTAAGCTCCATGTTTAACCACCTTAATACCAGTATATATATATTTTCCCCAAAAATTGTGGTAAAAAATTGCCTTGGGGTGTTTACTTTCCAAAACAAGGTAATTGTGAGGGTACTCATACCGTCTGGTATTTTGTTTGAAAAAATGTTTTCCAAACTTTCTGTTAAAAAGTTTTTTCTTTTACATAATACATTTTTTTTTAAAAAGCAGTGGCTATTAAGTACCATCAAAAAAGTATCTGTCTCAAGATATAAAAATTTGTTTTATTACAGTGTTGCATGAATGAATAAAGCAGTCCACAGATGATTCAATTATCTTTCCTTGCACCATGTTTTTACATGCAATTACTGCCAGTAGCTATAGCTGCTAGCAATAATCATTGTAGTTTGCAGTGTTGATGGTGGAATCCCTCCCGCAAAGCTATTGTGTTCTGCTGGCAGGGGGGAGCAGGGAGCCTTCCCAGCTGGCAGATTACAATGATTATTGCTAGAGGTTATAGCCACTGTCAGTAATCACATGTACAAAAATCAGTTGATCAATAGTTGTACACAAGTCTATCAATGGGCTGAACCAGACGAATTTCAATCTATGTATGGCCAGCTTTATTGCCAGTCCATTTATCACAACAGTGAAAATTGAAAATGGCCTTGTATTTCAGGCTTGTACTCAAGTGGTTAAACAAAGGAACGCATGTGGAGATAACACAAATCCAGTACTGTATGATTAAGAATTGCAGGGGCTGCTGTTGACACTGATCCTGTACCTCATGTGTTATTTCCAATCAGGAACAGCTGTGTCAGACCTACAGGCGGAGACCTAAGATATAGTGATTTTTGGTCATAGATCTCCCTTTGGAGGCTTATGAAAAACTATCTTTATAGTGTAGATCTGTAGTTACATGCTTGGTATCCAACTGTCTATTTAGCAATTTTTCTGGCATTTTTGAAGTTTTTGAAGTTATCCCTCCTAGCCCCATAATGTAATCATAATTAGAAGAGCTGTTCAATATCCTGTTTGTCTTTTTTTACAAACCATACATTACCATAGTAGAAAAACTGATCCCTGTAAGCATATTTCAGAGAGAGACTCATTGGCAGGCCATATATTTTGCAATTTTCTTTCTTCCCTCCCTCCCACAGTGCTATTGTTTTTTGCCAGAGGGAAGCCTTCCCTGCTGACAGAACACAATGATTTGTGTTGCTGGCTATATCTGGCGGCACTAATGGTTTGGAAAAAAACTGGCAGGCTGGTTGTACACAAGTCAATTCATAGACTGACTTGTTTACAACCAGGGTGCCAATACACAGATCAAAATTCATCCAGTCCCTGTTGAATTGCATGCATTTCGATCCATGTATGGTCGGCTTTACTTTTTATGTGCTCTGCACATTCCCCCTGCTGAGTTTGACCTGTAGCTCTGCAATCAGTAAAACTCATGCTCCTTGCTAATTGGAAAGCTATAGCTCCGACTCAGCAAGGGGTGAGTGTCAGGCCTCTGCAGAGAGAGCACTGCTTCCCCACAGAGAGCAAAGGTCCTTCTATGCAACAAACTGTCAGTGGACATGCTTTTCTACTCTGTATTTGCTTGCTAAAGATGTTTTAATTTCCGTTCACACAAATGGGTTGTAAAAAAACTAATTCTCTTCAATTAATTTATAGAGTTAAGTATGCATTTATGAACTATACTATATCTATACTTCTAGAGTAAATTCTGGGGCCAATGGTTTCTTGCTTTTCTATATCTTGGCTGTGGAAATTATGATGGCCAAAACAAAGGAACAAACAAAGTTTTCTGCCAATGGCAAATGACTTACGACTTTACTTTCTAACACGTACTGGCAAAATTAACCATAACATCTTAATGGTTTCTATAGGTAATAGTTTTATATTTTGTGCAGTTTAAACTGTGGCAAAGGGCAGGGTACTAACTAGAGATGAGCGAATTATTCAAAAATTCGATTCGGCTGATTCGCCGAATTTGCGGGAGAAATTTGATTCGATGCGAATTTATTCGCTGCGAATTTAACTTATTAAAAGGGTTTCTAGGCTTCAGAGAGCCTTTATATTAGTGCAGAACACTGTACCTTTAATTTAAATGCCCTTGGAGTCTGCTGGGGAAGAGAAATAATACTGTCAGTCAGTATGACATGCAGATGAGTGCCGTCGATCTTAGAATCACCGCACACTTCACTCATTTGGGCAGTCACGGGGCACGACGAAGAAGAAGAAGAAGAAGAAGAAGAATGAAAAGAAGAATGAAAAGAAGAAGAATGAAAAGAAGAAGAAGAAGAATGAAAAGAAGAATGAAAAGAAGAAGAATGAAAAGAAGAAGAATGAAAAGAAGAAGAATGAAAAGAAGAAGAGGAAGAATGAAAAGAAGAAGAAGAAGAATGAAAAGAAGAAGAATGAAAAGAAGAAGAAGAAGAAGAAGAAGAAGAAGAAGAATGAAAAGAAGAAGAATGAAAAGAAGAAGAAGAAGAAGAAGAAGAAGAAGAAGAATGAAAAGAAGAATGAAAAGAAGAAGAAGAAGAATGAAAAGAAGAATGAGAATGAAAAGAAGAATGAAAAGAAGAAGAAGAATGAAAAGAAGAATGAAAAGAAGAAGAAGAATGAAAAGAAGAATGAAAAGAAGAAGAAGAAGAATGAAAAGAAGAATGAAAAGAAGAAGAAGAAGAATGAAAAGAAGAATGAAAAGAAGAATGAAAAGAAGAATGAGAAGAAGAATGAAAAGAAGAATGAAAAGAAGTATGAGAAGAATGAAAAGAAGAATGAAAAGAAGAAGAAGAATGAAAAGAAGAAGAAGAAGAATGAAAAGAAGAATGAAAAGAAGAAGAAGAAGAATAAAAAGAAGAAGAATGAAAAGAAGAATGAAACGAAGAAGAAGAAGAATAAAAAGAAGAAGAAGAAGAATGAAAAGAAGAATGAGAAGAATGAAAAGAAGAAGAAGAAGAAGAATGAAAAGAAGAAGAAGAATGAAAAGAAGAATGAAAAGAAGAAGAATAAAAAGAAGAAGAAGAAGAATGAAAAGAAGAATGAAAAGAAGAAGAAGAATGAAAAGAAGAAGAAGAAGAATGAAAAGAAGAATGAAAAGAAGAAGAAGAAGAAGAATGAAAAGAAGAAGAATGAAAAGAAGAATGAAAAGAAGAAGAAGAAGAATGAAAAGAAGAGAAGAAGAATGAAAAGAAGAATGAAAAGAAGAAGAAGAAGAATGAAAAGAAGAAGAATGAAAAGAAGAATGAAAAGAAGAAGAAGAAGAAGAATGAAAAGAAGAAGAATGAAAAGAAGAAGAAGAATGAAAAGAAGAAGAATGAAAAGAATGAAAAGAAGAAGAAGAAGAATGAAAAGAAGAAGAAGAAGAATGAAAAGAATGAAAAGAAGAAGAAGAAGAATGAAAAGAAGAAGAAGAAGAATGAAAAGAAGAATGAAAAGAAGAAGAAGAAGAATGAAAAGAAGAAGAAGAAGAATGAAAAGAAGAAGAAGAATGAAAAGAAGAATGAGAAGAAGAATGAAAAGAAGAATGAAAAGAAGAATGAGAAGAATGAAAAGAAGAATGAAAAGAAGAAGAAGAAGAATGAAAAGAAGAAGAAGAAGAATGAAAAGAAGAAGAAGAAGAATGAAAAGAAGAATGAAAAGAAGAAGAAGAAGAATGAAAAGAAGAAGAAGAATGAAAAGAAGAATGAAAAGAAGAATGAAAAGAAGAATGAGAATGAAAAGAAGAAGAAGAAGAATGAAAAGAAGAAGAAGAATGAAAAGAAGAAGAAGAAGAAGAATGAAAAGAAGAAGAAGAATGAAAAGAAGAAGAATTCCAGTACAGCAAAAAGTGTATCTGCAGAGAGCTCCGCTATTTCTGACAGTTCTCTGACAGTTCCTTCACATTTACAGCGGTTGAAACATTGTATCTATTTATTTCCGAATAAAAACATCTGTATCCTAAATGGAAACAAATAGATACAATGTTTCAACCGCTGTAAATGAACTGTCAGAACTGTCAGAGAACTGTCAGAAATAGCGGAGCTCTCTGCAGTGACACTTTTTGCCGGCTGATCGGGGAAAATTCGATTCGTGGATCCGAAGTTTGCTAAAGTTCGGATTCGGTGCGAATCGAATTTTTCCTAATATTCGAAACGAATTCCACTTCGCCAAGTTCGATTCGCTCATCTCTAGTACTAACCTTGAGTACAGATGGGTTAATGGTCTTGTATGATGATGTAAGGCTCCCTCTCTATTCTATGACTTTTCTATGCTATATTGCTGTCCATCCCCTGGGTCTGGGAATTCCCCTGTAAAATGAACACTCTCAGAGAGTAATTGGCAGAATTTGCAGCACTTTACTTGCAAAAGATGTAATGAGTTTAACAGATTTTCATGGGTGGATGGGGGGGGGGGGTTGTATCTTGATATAAACATTTGAAGCAACTTGGAGCAGCAGTAGATACCTCAGGGAAAGTCTGACCTTCAAACAAGGCACATTAATTTATGCCGTTGTTGTACCATTTGCAGTACATATTCTTTAGCAGTTTGATTTATAAATGTAGCAGAGCAAAGAAACAGTGGCTTTAAGATTCCCTTCAGCAGAAATTCATCAACACATGAAAAACTACAGTTACTTTTAACTGTTTGATCAGGCTTCCTTTTTCTTTTTTTATTTTATGAAGATAGTTTTCTATGACACCCACACAGCATACCTTGTTTTTCTATAACTTCTTTTTTCACTATTTACTTGAACCAGCTTTCCAACATTTGGTCTGTCCTGTGTCTGTACATTATCCTGGGCTGCCACTTCTTATCCAGTACCTCTCATGTTATCCTTCTTCTTTTACTGGATTCCTAACTGTCTGTCTCATCTTCTCTTCTTGTCTTTTTAATACTCACTGAACACACCTGCATCTCCACATGCTGGGCCTGCATTGTTATTATACAGTATGTTTTATTATTTGCTAAATTTTGAACAATTGAATGTTTAATTTAAGAAGACGATTTTTCTTCTAGTCTGCCAAGAACAGTAATGATTACTTTTTTTAAGTCTCTCAAATGTGTTTTTTTGTGATAGATAAGGGAGAGTTAAAATGGCTGTTAAGTTTTACTTCTTTCTGTAACCCCACTGGGGAGATTTTCCTTCACTCCCTGTCCCTTCTGATGCCCTTAGATCAAATTGCATAGTAGATTGTTATTGGGACAGGAAGGAATGGACAGAAACCATTGTCCGTGGTTTTACATTTTTCACTTTGCTAAAAATGTGTTGTTTTTCTCTGTATCTCCTGTGGAGAACTTTCTAATAACTTTCTGTCCTGAGGGAAAATTTAATCTATAATATCTATTCAGCAATAAAAGCTGGCAGAGTCTCCAGAACTTCTCTGCTTTTTTCAAAGCTGGAGTTTGACTTTAATGATACTAAAGTTTCTTCAATTTGACTTTTTCAGCTGTTATTTATCTGTCCTACTACCACCTAGATGACAATATAGTGCAAGTACATTCAATAGATACAGTATATGCAGATGCGGATTATACAATCTCAAATCCAAAAAGGATTCTAAAATTCTGTAATTGCCCTAGAAAGGTGTGAAACAACTTTTATCACCAGTAGTGTGACAAGATTCTTACTTTGCTTCATAGAAGAGTATGGCCACTGTTACTGTGATGTCAAGAAGAGAACAGCTGAGCCCTGTTCCAATTTCCAAATTCAATCATTCACTATTAGATTTATCTTCATTGAAAATTTGCTAGTGAAGGATTGAGGGAATAATTTATGGAGATGGTTATTTAGGAGCCATACAATGAACAGAACAATGTAGACTGGTTTATGATGTGTGTAGGGGTAGAATAAATGGTGTACCTGGTGTGATGGTTAACATATTTTTAAACTCATTTAAAATCTTTCTCTATCATTTTTCTTCCTTGCAGATAGTTGTTTTAATCTTGTTGTAGTCAAGGCTAGAATTATACTTTTTTTCTCTGAAATAGCCCACAATCATGTCAAGAGAGGCACTTGAGTACTGTACTGACAATGTAAAAAGCACACAGTATCAACAGAGACACAATTAGTGCTGTACTGATACAGTCAAAAACATGTCCACAAAGAAGCAATCAGTAGCATACTTGTAGCATACTAATACAACCAGAAACATATATGCAATAACACAATCAATACCAAACTGAAACAACCCACAAATATGTATGTAATAGCACAATTAATACCAAACTGACACAATCAAGGAGTCTGCAGGAAAACCATCATAACCATACTGGCACATTGAATAGCAACATCCACACCAGGCGGCTTTTATTGTACATTGCAGTAATCTGTGTTACTGCAGCCCATTTATTTTAAAAGAGCCCCAATGCAGGACAAATTGTTTCTGATCTTTTTTCTTGCAGTTAACTGCAAAGCACATTACACGTTGTGGTGCCCTATATGTCACATGTGTTTGAAAGATTTCGGTGCTACAATGCGTTTTAGTAATGCAAACTTTTTAACACTCATTACTACAGAGCAAGGGTATAAACTAACCCTTCCACAGACGTTTTGTGACTCATCAGAATGGCTACATAGGAGCTACAAAGATAGTTTCATGCATGTTTTGGTTTATTTTACTCCCTAGTCTAACCCTTTTACAAACAACTTTATTTTAAAAGTAGAAATAAAATACAAAGAATACCAAATAAAGTGTTTAGGGCTCATTTACTCACTTAGGCAGTTCTCAAACAGTCTGCATTCATACAGTGTGCAGACATCCAACTCACTTACAGTAGACTCACACTGGGCAATACCCTGCATTCTTTTCTTATTCAGTAGAAATTGGTACTATGGGAGTTTTGTGCAGCAGACAGGGCACAACAGCCATAAGTGACACTCCACCCCATGTGTGGATGCAGTCTGTGTCCTGGCTCAGTAGCCACCAGATAAACCTCCTTCCTATACATGTGTCTCCAGGGATTCTCATACCTCTTTCATCAGTCTGACCTTTTGCTGTGAATGCAACCAATCAAGTCCGTCTGCAACAAGTGGGTATGGCCATGTCAAGGCTAATCACATCCCCCTCCTGTCAATCAATGGCTCAAGCATATAAACATACTGTATATGAGTGGTGCAGCTACACCAAAAATAGAAACAATATGAGTCATAAAATGCTGGGGTTTCAAATCTGATATATATATATATATATATATATATATATCTCAGACAAGAGATATATTTCCCTCTTACTTGGGTTGTGATCCTTTCAAGAAATGTTTTTTGGAGTACTCAGGAATTCTCACCCATGCAGGGTGTGGGGTTCCAGGGTAGTCTGCCTTAAGAAGAGGGGACTGATTTACAGTGCTCTCAGAGGGACTTTGGGTGGAAATGAAGAAAAGGACTTTGGTCCCAAAAGGGTTAACCGATCTGCAGCAGAGTCTAGAAAAAGAGCAGGAAACAGTCAGAAGGTGTCTGTGAGGTATGGAACAGCAAAGGCTGTGAGAAGACCATATGTTTTTGATCGGCTGAGACCTTGATGGGTTCTTGTGACCTTTCCAGACTTGTGGGACAGGGAGGTTTAAAATACCCTGTTAAAGGACAAGTGTTACTGACCGTGAGACATACTTTATGTTTGGTGTACTAGAAGTGGTTGTACTATTTTGTTTTCCATGCTGAGGATTATCTGGTCTTTAGTTAGCCTGTTTTGAAATTAAAATGGTTGTTTGCTTTTACCAAGTCTTCTTGCTGGTGATCTTGGGCTTCCATATATATATATATATATATATATATATATATATATATATATATATATATATCCCTTCACTTCTTTTGAATTAACAGCATCAATTAGATTTAACATTTAGGATTTAACATATTCCTATAGTGACAGGAAATATCTTCTATAGTCTACCAGCAGAAATAAGTGAGAAATGTGTGATCTTATGCAGTAAATATATTATTTACGGTGCTTTTTAGAATCCAGTTATGTGTAAGTTATTTCAAAACGTTGACATCAGTGAACCTTCTAAGCACTAAATCTAATATAGTCCACAGTACTGAGCTTGCTATCATTCAGTGGTTGAAAAGAACTGACTGTATTTCAAGGTGGAGAACCTGCATTAATAATGACTAATTTTAAAATGGAAGAGGAATCATGTCACTTCTTCCATAATGCTCCTATATTAGTACCCCAAAACATTTTTCGGAAAATTGACTGTCCAGAGATCAATCTGCAAAGGTGGATGGTCTTTGGACCAAATTGGAGGCACTGAAACTCCCAAAGGATGGTGGAGGGTTGGCGGTTCCTAACGTCAAATTGTATTATTTGTCCTCTTAGTCTCAGCATTTTACTGGATGGGGAGCATTGTCATTGCAGAACCCCATACAAAGGATGTTGCTATCCCAATTACTCCAAGATACATAGGTTTCTTTATTGGAGGCTGAACTTTTTTTACTGTACAACAATTCCCCACCTTTTTGCTGATCCATAAGACTTGGACAGCCATTCAAACAGTAGTGGGCCACTTAGGTTATTCTCAATACACGCCCATATGGGACAACCCTGGGTATCCAGAATTGGCAAAACTAGATGGCTTTAGCTGCTGGAAGCAGGCAGGTGTAAAGAATTTGTCAGTTGTTTGACAAGAATACACTGCTTCCTTATCAGATATTCATTGGTCAATTTAATCTTTCACATAAGTTCTTCTACCAATGTCTACAACTCTGCTACACTATACTAATACAGTCTTGCCATTCCCCACTAGTGTAACCCTTCAGCCATCCTTGATATGGTAGCTCCCTCAAATGTTACTAAAACAGATTTAATTGGAGATATACTGCATATTCAATTTTTATTTTTGCTGCTTCCTCTAAAGTACACTCCCATTGTGGAGAGAGATGGAGACAAGACATAGAAGAATTTGATGATGATCAATGGACAATGGCATTAGAGGAGGTGCCCAATGTATCTACCGCCTCATTCCAAAAATTAACTCAACTGTTTATATTATATTACACCCCTCAGAAATTACATGCATGGAGCAGAAATTATTCCCCTTGCTGTCTGAGATGCTCTGACACTGAAAGCTCTCTAATACATATTGTTTGACATTGTCCAAAGCTTTATAGATACTGGACTAGTATTTTTGTTGCAGTGCAAGATCTATGCAGTTTAACACTATTACCAGACCCTAAGATGGCAATTCTGAGTATTTTTAATGAGGATTTTATACCATACATATTCTGGTTAATGTTGACACAAATCCTTTTTCTTGCCCCTAAACTTATAGCTCAAAGGTGGTTGTCTTTTTGTCCTCTTACATTTGCACAGTGGCAAAAAGCTGTTAATGCTACTTTAATGAGAGAGATTGACATATCAGCACAGGGAATGCCCAAAAAAACTTCAGAAAGTATGGTTTCCTTGGTTATCATCTACCTTAGTAGATTCTTCCTCTGATCCCTGTCCATCACTTTCCACTTTATTTAAAGTTATAATATACCTATAGTCTTATTTTGAGTAGTGGTTTGAGATTATTCAAAAACCAGTGATTTTATCTGCCACTTTTTTCTTTTTTTCTTACTTGTTTACTCATTGGGGTGGTACTGTGATTATGTTTAGATTTGAAAGATATGCTTTAAAGGATAGCTTTATTCCAGAACTTAAGTTTTATTAGGGTGTAATGTATTGTGTGTACTTGTAATTACTTCCTTACAAGACATATTACGTGTGCTATTGCTGCTTTAAGTGTTTTGTGTTGATGTAATTTTCATTGTTTTTCATTTAGATTTGTGTTTTCTTTCATTGTTTTGTATGTTGTTAAAACCTTAAAAAAATTACTTGATTAAACAATAATGACTAATTGAATAATCAGAAAGTTGTTATGGGTTTTCTTTCAGGTTTTTTACACAAGCTTGATTTTTAAGTGATTTATAAAACTGAATATAATCAATAATTGTTCTACATATGCTGTTATTGAACTTGCAATCTTCATTATTCATTTGTCAAAGAAGTAAAATTATTATGTAAAGCTAACCAAGAACGTAAGCATCCTTTGTTTCACCTTGTGATTTGCATCACTGATGGTGCACAGTACCAATATCAGGGATAGTGTTTTTAATGTATACATATTAAGAAGTATTTGATAAAAAAAACAACAACAGAGAGATAAGCATTTAATGTACAGGGTATATTTATTTGCCATGTGTATCTCTTGAACGTCATCTTAACATCACATCAAAGACTAATGTAGCGGGTAGCACTTGCAGTTTACTGTACATTTATCCTTGATTCATTAGTTAGTGAATCTGTAATCTGGTGGTAGAAGGTCCATAAATAGCCCAATCTCACCACAGCTCTGCTGGTAGATACAGCGTTCAGGGGAGGATTATGGTCACTTCTAACCACTAAAAAAGCTTGATATATATATATATATATATATATATATATATATATATATAAAAATATAATGTTCATAGGCATATATTTAATATTTGATCACATTTCTTCCTTCAAAACTTACTTTATCAGTTTTACATTAATTTTCAGAAGTGCTGTTGGGGGGATTTTCTGCCATTTGGAACATCCCCGAACCTGGGGCTGATTTATTCGGAGGGAGTTTTTGTAGCAGGCTTTGGTGATATTAGTAATGGTATTAAGGTATTAAAAAAATGACACAATTTGAAAAATGCACAGCATCTTTTAACACACTGGGGCTCATAGACAAGATAGTGTATTTTAGTAAAAAAGATGAACTTATCTCCTACTGATTTCTAATTAATGCATACCTGCAAGAATTTTTTTCAGCATTACCATCCTCACACCTGCATTTATCTTTGTCCTTTTCCAACACCATGTTTCTGTTCACAGTTGCTAACTTAATTGTCTTCTTAGTTTTTAATTTTTCGTATTAATCTTTACAAAAATGTAGTATGAGACATGCATATTTCTATAAACTTGCTGATATTGTTGCAATTTATGAAAATATAATCCCTCACAGGAAACCAGTTATTTCTTGTTTTAGACATAGTGGGGGAAATTTACAAAAATAATAAATTTTTTAGCTAGACAATTGAACCTGTGTTCACTTTGAACACCCAGTCTTGTAAAGAAAAATTAAACACAGTAATTTGAAGGAATTAATAAAACTGCCTTTGCACATGTATAGATTATTAAAGTGAATACATCTTCAATGAACTAAGTGAAAAATGTACTGTTAGTAAGTCAAGCACACTATGCCACATCCTTCCTACTCTGTGACTCCTTATTATTACATAATAGTTCAGTTTTCTAAAGAAAGCTGTGAAGGTTTGGTGGTTTGCATGTAATAAATGAAGAAAGTTTCAATGGATATTTCCTTTAGTTAGAACAGATTGTTCAAATGCCAAAGTCACAAAAGAATTCCATTTATAACTTCAATCAAAATTTAATGTACAGAAGATTGTGGTAGTCACGTTTTCCTTGTCGCAATTTTGTAGAACTAAGTGAGTAGGTTATAAAGCTCTTCTTTGTATGAATACATATCTAAAAGTATAACCTCTTTTCATATTTAGCAGATCTTGTCTAGAAATCATCTTTATTAAGATCAGAGAGAACTCAATGAAAATAGACTAAATGCTCTGCGAAACCTAAGGAATTATAATAGATAAAACTGAGTGATTAAGATTCCGGAAATAATGTCTTTTCTGATATGAATATATTTAAAAATAGGGAAATTTCATATGTAAATAAGTTTACTAATACTAGTTTATCTGAAACTTTTACAATTCAGCCTCATCAGTATCTTCTCTGACTGATGATGCCTGAAGCAAGATTCAAGCTCAAGATAAGATTTTTTTTTTTCACACACTGCATTTTTTAAAATAAGTGTTTGAAAAATACAGCTCTCTGAAGGTCCAAGGGTAAAGAAGAACAGAAAAGGAGGGTGTCTCTCTACTGTTGATTGCACAGAATACACAAACAAACTTGCACAACAAGTCAAGTATCTTTTTTATTATTTTTTGTGAATAAAATCTTCTTCAAAATGAGCATTTTTTGGATCACAGCCAGTGGACAAAATAAACACCAAGTACCATATGAAAACATTGAGGAATCAGGCCACAACATATATTAAGATATGCAATCTGTTCAGATATATAGAATGTACAGTATGTTTGTGAAGCTACGACTACATTTTAACCACTTCAGCTCTGGAAGATTTACCAGGCCATTTTTTGTGATACATCACTGCCTTACTTTAACCACTTGCCCTCCAGAGGATTTACCCCCCTTCCTAACCAGGCTATTGTTTGTGATACGGCACTGCAATACTTTAACTAACAATTGTGTGGTCATGCAACACTGCACACAAATGAAATTTATGTCCTTTTTTTAACCACAAATAGAGCTTTCTTTTGCTGGTATTTGATCACCTTTGCATTTTTGTTTTTTTGCGCTAAAAAGACCGACAATGTAAAAAAAAAACAATATTTTTGGCTCTTTGTTATTAAACAACATGTCCAGTAAAAAATTTTAAAAACCAAATTTCGGCATAAATTTAGGGCAAAATGTATTCTTCTACATGTCTTTGCTAAAAAAAAAAAAATGCCAATACGTGTAAATTAATTGGTTTACATGAAAGTTATAATGTTTACAAATGGTGGTATATATACTGGAATCAGCAACTTATAGTGGGACTGCGGTGGGCATTCTGACACTGGAGGGAACTAACTTGGAATCACTGACATCCCCAGTGACACCAATGCAGTGATCAGTGCTAATAAAAAGCACTGACACCGTACTAATGGCACTGGGCAGGAAGGAGTTAACATGTGGGGAAATCAAAGTGTTAACTGTGTTCTGTGTGCTGTTTCACTGTGTGCTGCGTGTGTGCTTTACACTGTAAGCACACTGCTTTTGTATGGCTCTGCATAGCCTTGCCATACAAAGCAGTGGGCAGGAGCTGACTGGAGAGAGATCTGTGTTGTTTATACACAGGTCTCTCCCTAGTCGGTAATACTCAGAACAGGTAAGTATAATATGTTTGTTGTTTTAGCCTGGGTTCACACTGATGCAGTGTGGAATTCGCACCGGTTTCTATTCGTACCCCATTCATGTGAACCGCTGTGGGTGTGTATGTTGAGTTAAGGACACCCTGAAATCGATTCACAAAATATGGTGCAATGTGCAGAATTGGATCGCATGGATGTGAATACCCATGCGAGCCGATTCTGGTAGAGACAAAAAAAAGGGTCCTGCGCTATTTTTCTGTGGACGCGGTGTGATTTGAGGTATACAAAACGTATGGCTCAAATTGCACGACACAGAATTCGCATGTGATTTCTCACAGGAACAGCACCACATTCCTGTCCAAATCAAATGCGATATGCCTCACTGCACAAAAGTAAACCCAGGCATAATTTAAAAAAAAAAAAAAAAGCTTTACAATCACTTTAAGACACTTCTTAGCTGTAAAATCATTTTCATTTTTTGTGGTTTTCTTTCATAGACAAAAGACATGTCCCTGCTCTTGTAGCCCCTGGGATGTAAATCCATCACATATCCCAGAAGACTGTGGGAGTCCCTGTCCAGAGAACACATTGATTACTGCTATTGGCTATACTACCTGCTAGCAATAATTGCATGTAAAATCCGACAGGCTGGTTGTACACAAGCCATTCAACAATTGACTTGGGTACAATAAGCCTGCCCATACATGGTTCAAATCTCGGTTGGTCCATGTTGAACTTGCCGAGGTTTGAACCATCTATGGCTTACATTTTACTATCCTTCCATCAATGATCATCATCATTATCATCATGATATTCACACAGTACAGGTGCTGGGGCTCAAAGCAACTGTACTGTGTGAGTGTGACTGTCATCATGATGATAATGATGATCACATGTGACTGTATAATTAAAAGCAAGCCTAGGGAAATGTGTGTGCTGTCATGTCATGAGACACTCTACCTGTCCTGTGACCTCTGCCAGAGGCTCAGAGCCTGCCATCCCTCTGTGTCTGCACTGCTGGGCTGTCTGCTGAGTGAACCTGCACACTGAACCCTTCTAGTTCCAACCAGCTGTCCTCAGCCTGCCAGTGATCTTCTTCTGCATGAATCCCTCAGCACTTCCTTGCTGGAGGAGTCAGGCAGTGTGCAATGCAAGCCCAATAACTCCAGCAGTAGGGACTTACTGCATTTCATCACAGGATAGTGCAGGACTTAAAATTTCGAGTCTAGACCTACTAGCCAGGCGCAAACCTTACTCTCCACCAGTTGCCCCACCCAACCTTGCCCAGGTTGGATGCCACAGGACACAAGTACTGGGGGAGGTAGGAGAACCGCATACAGTACAGTTGATAGGTAAAAGAAAAGGGAGTGATAGAAGGTGCAGGAGCGGTCAATAATGGGCAAGGAGTAGCCAACAATAACACTCGCCCCCACGTTATTTCCACTCGCCAAATGCAAGCAGGCAAGTGGAAATTTGAAGCCCTGGGATAGTGTATACATTCACCCATAAAAAGGAAAAAAAGTCCTTGATGGCTGCAATCTATGGACTCCCATCTCCAGTATCCAGAGGTGAACAGATGGGCCCCCCTCAGCCCAGCAGGCAGAATGATTGCCCATGACTCTGGTGGGGAATAGTATACTATATACACTGACTGACTATACATAGTGACATCCAAATGAAGTCTGAAGCTGCAGGCCGGGCCCCCCTCCTACAGGAAGCTCGGTGGTACCCCCTTATCAGCTGCCCTGCTTATAGGGTAGGCACTATGTGTGCAGGGGTACATTCTTCTTTTGTCACCTGGGCCTTCTGCTTTCTTTGCCTTTACCTTATGCAGACCTTCAGAGCTCAAGCCATTCTCATGTTACAAGTAGTAACAAATGCTAAGAGTAATGAGTAATATCTTATGATATCTATATGAAATGCACTTACCTCCTGAGGAACAGCCACGCAAACACACTACACCAGTTAGAGTCAACATCCAATAATAAAGTCTTTCTATTTCTTCCTTGCTATTCTTCGTCTACAACAGTGACATAAATTGATCACACACATGACTGACCCTGGGTCTTGGAGCTATATTTCCTCCAAATATTTCTCTGTGGTTGTTCTTGTAAACCAAGACTTGCTTTCATTTGCCCACAGGGAATCAGTCTCAGACTTACTTTCTGTTGCAATGAACAGGAACAGAGATCAGTGCCAATGAAAAATAAATCAACCAACTTTATTTAAAACAAATCCAAACTCAAATTTAAGTTGATCATTCAAGCATACAGTAGATATGAAGAGTGAGTTTGGATGTTCCAGTGCTGCTTTTCCCATAATCATTGGCTAGCACAGCCTACTTTCTAATTTGTCACATAAACAGACTTTTGATCCCTTTCCTCGAAGTGTTTTGAATCAAGAACAGTTCCTCCTGGGGAGAATATACATTAAACATTTTCTATACACAGTAAGTATGCATCTTAATGTGGTTATATATCTCAGTTATGAAATATGAACAAAGCATATACTTCTATGCTGTGCATTTGTCTCTATCCAAAACACTCAGTGTTATTTCCCTCTACTGTCTCATTCCTCTGTTATCAGTCACTTCTGGCAGCTTTTTCTGATTCCAGGAGATAATTGGTAGGAGAAAAGGCGAGCTCCAGCATACAGTCTGTGTTTAAAAGCCACATTTATGCATGTGCCCATGTACTGGGGGGGGGGGGGAGTGTGTCCTTTCCCTCCAATTAGGGCTCAGAGCCCTCCTCCGTGAGCTTTACAGTGTGAGACTTCAGATCCCAATCCCCTGCTTTTCAGAGCTGAAAATGTTGTGTAAAATGTGTGTTTTAGAAGTCTGTAGAGGATACAAAGCCACAGATAAACAGGTACAACCTAATAGATTGAGTTATTTAATCTGTGTGTATCACCTGAAACTATTCACTTCATTGGGTATACTGCATGTAAGGGTTTTCAACCACTTTAACCTATTATTATGTTTCTATATTATTCTAGGTTCATAAGAATCAGAAAAAAACATAAATATGTATGAATGCTAACAATGTTAGAAACAAAACAACAAGCAACCTATGTCACAAAAACAACGATAAAATCAATATTTAACCCTTAAAAGCCAGGGTATGAAGTGTATATACTCATTCTCACTCCTTTTGGTCCAATAGTCTAAGCATGTCTAAAGAATGTTGTAATTCATTAGTTAAGGTAGTGGTGATTCATAGATCTTATGGATACTTACAAATTGGACTAATCTGCTGCATTTGCAATGTTAAAGTGAATCAAAATGCTTACTGTTCACTCATTTTAATAATTGTGAACCATTTTGGTCTTTACTATTTGCTGTTGGGTATGACACTTTGTTTGTTATTATTGATGTTGTGTTTTTTTTTGGTTTATTAATCTTTATTATCATTTTCCAAAGTCTAACAAGCAGTTATTAACAAGATTCTCTTTTAAATTTCACAATTTCATTAAAAACATCAAAATAATACATCTATAACCTCTTTTCTACCTCATGTATCTCACGGAATAGGTCTACTGCATGGGTGTCAAACTGGCAACCCTCCAGCTGTTGCCAAACTACAAGTCCCATGAGGCATTGCAAGATTGACAGTTACAAGCATGATTCCCAAGGGCAGAGGCATGGTGGGACTTGTAGTTTTGCAACAGCTGGAGGGCTGCCAGTTTTACACCCCTGGTCTACTATATTTAGCTTCTAAACAATTCCAAACGTAATAGAAAATAAAATAATACTAATTGCAGTTCACACTTAGACTATAAATAATTCATAGAGAAAGAAAGAAAAGAAACAGAAGGAAGAAAAAAAACCCACTCCACAAATATCCACACTCACAAAAACACATGCACCTCATAGAGGATCTCCTTTAATCACCATTTTATACATTTACCTTGAACTATCAACCTTGTATCTATTCTATAAAAGATCTCAGAATATCAGAGTTCATAAACTCAACCCAAGGGAGCCAAACCGACAGATAATTATGATAACATTCATGTATAGTTGCTGTCAGTTCTTCCAATCTCTTTATTCTATTTATTACATCTATCCACTCCTTGATAGAGTGGAGAACTTGGGTATTCCAATATCTTGGTGTTACTGTACGTGCCGCAGAAAATAAAGAATACGTCAGTCCTCTTATTAATGCTCTCTCAGAATCTGAAAAGATAGAATATAATGCTATTTCTGGGGACATCTGATAAAATAGCCATTAATATGTGAGCAAATCCAGATTACTAATTCCCAGAATGGTTTGATCCTAGAACAGGACCAACCTATATGTGTCATTGTGCCTACATCCTCCCCACAACGCCACTATTTTTCCGGAAAGGTCGAAATTATCTTATGTATTCCCACTGGACATCTGTACCACCTTGTTAGTATTTTATAATTTTTCTCTTAGATGGTGGTTGCATATCCACACCGACCTTACTATACCAGAGACTGGGAGAGAAAACTAGGCCACATAGTAAATGAGTGAGTGGAAAAGGTTTTCAGGTTAACATTCAATCTAGTATTTCATGAGATAATAATATGCTATATATTGTTGAAATAGCACGTGAGCCCATCAAACTCCCTGTACAAAGGGATTCAAAAGGAGTTAGATATCTATGTAATGAACCTTTTTCAGATAAATATTTGTAAAAATGTTGAAGTTGAAAATAATGGAGCCAGCGGTCAATATACAAATTATCTACAGGTGACAATTCATTAAGTGGTAAAAGTCCTTCAATAGCAAGAGCCCGTTTAATTGGAGAAGGGGCCACAGACGTCCAGCATAAAAATTGAGCTTCCGTTATCCCTGGCTCAAATTCTGGGTTCCCCATAATCGGGGTAAGAGGGCCAGGTATTGTAGAAATACCCAATTTTTGAACGGTCCCATCCCAGTTTTTCAACACAGATTGTGTCAAAAATGACATCTTTTGTCTGGGAGGATGTAACATAGGCTCAGTCCATGGTAGGGAGGTTAACTGAATTGGGGACATTAGTTGTTCAATTGATACCCACTGTTATGAGTAGCTATGATAAAACCAGTCAAGAATCCTGGTAAGCATAGATGCTATATGATAAAATTCCATATGTAGTAATCTAGCTCCCCCCTCCATCTTCCTCATGACCACAATATCATGCTGAATTCTAACCGAAGTGTTTGACCAGATATATCGAAGTAAGCTAGATCATAAGGAATGAAAAAACATCCATGAAAGGGAGATGAGAAGTGTTTGGTATAGGTATAGAAAACGAGGGAGAACATCCATCTTGAAAAATTGCCATTCTCGAAAACCAGGAATGTTTAGTCTTAGTTCTAGACTGCAACTCACTAATTATAGAATTTAATAAGGGTAAGTAATTTAATTCATATATTATTTCCTCTAAAGGAGTTGTATTTACACCTAGATATTTAAAGCATTGTGCCTCCCAATGAAATGGAAATTTGAATTCTATCTTTTCTTTCTCAGTAACTGCCAAGTTTATATTTAAACATCAAGATTTTGTAACATTAACTTTAAAATTACTGAGGAATACAAATTGTTTCAGTTCTTGGAGGATATTTGTAAAAGCTATTTTTGTATTAGATACATATAAAAGTAAATCATCAGCAAAAAATATCAATTTATATTCCCTATCACCCCTCCATACTTCGTGAATAGTATCATTCAACTGAAGGGCCATCGCCAAGTGCTCCAATAGCCAGAATATATAGGTGTGGAGACAAAGGACAGCCCTGTCGGGTCCTGCTTGAGATTTTAACAGGTTGAGATAAAATGCCATTAACCCTTAACCTAGCAGATGGGGCATTGTACAATCCCATTATTTTTTGTACATATTCTTTTGTGAAACCAACTTGTTCCAAAGTTGATACCATAAACCAATCTAGGTGGTCCAAGGCCTTCTCCGCATCTAATGATAGTAGGCATAAGGGAATCCTATGTTTTAGAATATATTGTATTAGTAAATTTGTTTTTAAACTATTGTCACGTGCATCTCTATTGTAGACAAATCCCACTTGATCTGGTCTTATTAGAGAGGGAATTCCTTTTTGTATACGTAAAGTCAAGAGTTTAATAAATGTGGATCTAAAAATATTTTCTAAAGAAGTGGGTCGATAGCTAGAGCACAAAGTAGGATCATTTTGCTCTTTATTAATACAATATGTGCCTCTTGTGACTGTTTGGGCAGAGGGCAGATTGAGGAGATTTCATTATACATATTGCCCAAAAAAAGGAGTAAGAGAATCCACAAATCGTTTATAGAATGTCCCCGTAAATCCATCAGGTTCTGGACTTTTACCATACTTGAAATATCTAATAACCGATATAACCTCCTCCAGTGAAAAAGGTTTTGAGAAACTTTCTACCTGTTTCTCTGGAAATCTAGGTAAAGCTGTCTGTTTTATATAATCACTAAGTTCAGAGAAATTAGTGCTATCTAAAAAAGATTCTGTTGTACTTATATAATGAAGAATAATAATCATAAAAGGTTGAAGCTATTTGCTCTGAAGCATGTGCAAGACCCTGCCTTGGGCATCTCATCTTAGATATAAACCTTTTAGAATATTTTTTTGAGATTGTACGTGCTAGAGCCCTACTCCTTTTATTGCCATATTCATAAAGGACACGTTGCACACATTCTCTGTGCTTTAAATATGCATGATCAGTTAATGCATGCAACTTAGTTTTTTTTTGTTGTAATCTTAGAAAATAAACATAAGCATTGGGTGGAGGCCTCTATTTTTCAAACTCATGTATTTCCTCACTTAGGAAGCCCATATTAGAAGTTCTCTTTTTTCTCTCTTTTCAATCTTGAGCCATGGGAAATAAGAACTCCTCTCCAGAAACATTTCAACGATTCCCCCTTTATAGTAGTTGATGTGGTATCATCTGCATGGTCTATAGAGTAGTTTGCCGATGTCTACACAATGGCCTCCCTTTCAAGAGGATCGTTTAATAAATTCCCATTCAATTTCCACGTTGGATGCATTTTACATATATTAGAAATTTTCACTGAAAAAAAAAGTGGGAATTGGTCTGACCACAGTTCGGTACCTATTTGAGACCATGGATCCCTATCTAATAGACAATGAGAGATTAAAAAGTAATTGATCCTATTATATGTGTTATAAGTGGCTGAATAGCATGTATAATCTTTCTCAGATGGATGCAGAATACGCCAGATGTCTATCAACTGTAACGTTGTGTGGTGTTGTCTCACCTTATTGGACTAAGTGTATTTTAATAACTGCAGGAATAACAAGGAATTCTTATACCTTAAATTTATTTGAGGCATAGCAAACACAATTTAGGTGTGTTTGCTTCAATTGTTAGTTGTAAGAGTGTTTGATCACAGTAAAATATCACACAGCTACTGTACATTGTTATTGGGGTTGTAATACTACATAGGTGCATAGTTGAAATGTATGTGTGGGTAAAATAAAAAAATAAGTACATCTCTGCATCACATGACCATTCCTTTAAGTTTTCTGTTGTCTCTTAAAAAAACATTGCAAGTACAGAAAAATATCTGTTGTTACACCCAGAAATCCAGTGAGCTCCAAGTTTCCTGATGTGAGCTGACAATGCCTTTTTGATGCAATGAAATCCTAGCAGTGTTATCAGCCTTGATTAGTTTTCCCCTCCTAGACTACCAAGATGAGAAGAGAGTGTTCACTAGTTGAGCAGGGGAGAACTATGCAGTGATGACAACACTGCTTGGCATTTCATTGCAGAAGAAGCACTATGTTATCAATTTGTACAAAAAAGTTAGGAGCACAATGAGTTTATGGGAGATCAACAAGTGTACTTGCAGCATTTTTGAAAGAATAGGTCATGGGGAAATGTGCATGTATTGCAGAGATATACTGAATATGTTTTTTATTATTTTGCCCTGACACAAACTTTAATAGGTTTAAATTCATCCTCTCGTAGCTCCTGCAGTTTTGGTCCAGAGGAAGGCAATACAAAATTCCCTGGGCATCTGTGGATAAATTAGCCAAACGAGAGGAAAAAAAATCCTTCCAATTTCTTTAAGGTCAGTCTTCAGTAATTAGAACTCTGGATATCATTAGCTGCAAAAAAACAACCCTTTTAAAAAGCCATCCCTAGTTCACACACTAATTATCTTGTTTATGGTGGTCACTATAGAGTCCACACACAGAAGAGTACAACAAGAAAACTGTGAAAGCATAATGGATTTTATACCCTATTTAGATTTTTTGCAGTGTATTACATTGTATAATGTGAACAATTGTTTTTACTGTCAAGTAACTAGTTAAACAGGTTACAATGTTTGTGATAAAAGCTGTTTTGTCTATGCAAGTGAAAATTGAAGTTCAAATGGAAAATCTAAATTTAGAATATAATATTTGTATTTGTTATTTTACAGGGGAGACAATGCCATTAGCCACTTCAAATCACATTCTTCTGAGATTCAACACAACAAATGGTGCACCTGCCAAGGGATTTCATTTTGTTTACCAAGGTAACTGATATCTTTTTTTTTTCTTTCGGAAGGTTGCGAATATTTTGGTCAGATCAATTTAATATTCATGAATCTGAGAATTTGCATTTTTGAAAAATCAAACATAATTATAATATAAATGAAGTAAATTTGGAATTTATTCAGTGAAAAAAATTATAAACAAGGGACCATGACCTATGTAGCTTTGAACTTGATTTCTTGGATGATGTTTTATGTGTTAGAGTATAAACAATCTTTCTCAAACTACAATAAAACAAACACAGTCCCAAAAGAAACCAATTAACTTTAGTAAAGTGAATTCTAATTGGTTATTGTTAGTAATTTGGTTTGCTTGCTGCACTGTTTTATTGATTAAGGTCAAATATTGTGTTTGCTAAAACACATTTTTCTTCTTTTGGAAGGATGGGACAAACTTAGTTTTCTTGGCAGGCCTTTACTGCTGTCCAGGACTATGGTGGGGAGATCTTTCCACCTTCCATCTTTAACTCAGGAACAATGGGCTGATAGTTTGGCTAAAAGCAAAGCCATTGTTGTGACCAAACTAAATTCTATATGCCATCCTATTGAAAATCCATTCAAGGGCCCAGGCAACCAGCTTTTATTTAAACTCTGAATTGAATTCTCCAGAAGCTCCATGGATATATGGACATCAATAAGGAAACATATTAAAGAAACTAGAGATTCAGTGATAGACAAGCTCTCAGCCTGTTACATTTGTGATGTGTGATTAGGGTAGATTTTCTTGTCAGGATCATAAACAGTAGTGAGGACTCAGGAAAAAAAACAACAAATCATTCCAAGGTGAAGGCAAAGTACTATTGCTAATTACTATTGAAATGAAAATATGTTTACTTTGTTGCTATAATACTTGGGTGGTGGTGGTGGTGGTGCTGGTGGTGTGTGTGCACTTCTACACCTCAGCTCACTTCCCATCCAATCTTTTCTGCTCCTCCTGGAAAACAGGCAGGCAAAAGGCCCTTCTCTGTAACCAGATTTCTTTGCACTTTCCAGCCCAGGTTTCACTTCTGTTGCTGGGTATAAGGCCCCTTCTGCTTTCTGTATATTGGCCATTGGTGGCAGTGCCTATTCCACCTCCTCTGGTTTTATTGACCACATGGCCTCCAACACTGTATTTGAACATTGCAAGCCTAGGTGTTGTATTGTTCAAATAGAATAAGTTCAGGGTTTTGTCTACACTGGCCCCTACTATAGGTCTTGAACCTTGATTCTGATCAATGTAGCCTGCCTGAACTCCAGGCTCTTCCTTTATTATTCTGTTCCACCACCAGCCTGTAGATTTTATTAGAGGAAACTGTGTTGCAGTCCATACTTGATACTCTTGAAGACCAAAGAAACTCTTTTCCTTTCCCCCCACTCAGGTCCCCGACCTGGCCAAAATAAAAAGCATTAAAACCTGGGGGCAACCAATCATGTGTAGGCCAGCTCACCTTAAGGGAATAGAGGCTCCTATAAGTGACAATACACTTTCCAGCTGTAGATTTTTTAGATAAACTCACCATGCCTCTTACTAAAAACTGTTTATTTTCCAAAAATGGGTGATTTGGGTTTTTTTTTGTACTATTCTGGCATTTTCAGGCCTCAAGAAATGAGATGGGCCGTCAGTACATCAGGATTGATAGATTGTCATATATATATATATATATATATATATATATATAACAATATATATATATATATAATATGATTTGTGGACTCTATAACTTTCCTACAGACTAAATAATATACACTAATTTGGGGTATTTTTACCAAAGAAATGTAGCAGAATACATTTGACCTAAATTTATGAAGAAATTTTATAACGGAAACAAAGTAAAATGCATTTTTATTTAGTAAACAAAATAAAAAACCCAGTGGTGATTAAATACCACCAAAAAAAAAAAAACTATATTTGTGTGAAAAAATGATAAAAATATCATATGGGTACAGTGTTGCATGACCGCGCAATTGTCTTTCAAGTGCGACAGCGCTGAAAATTGGCCTAGGCAGGAAGGGGGTAAAAGTGCCCGCTATTGAAATGGTTAATAGATACATAAATAAAAAAAAATATATATAAATAAATACATACAGTTGTGTTCAAAATAATAGCAGTGTGTTGAAAAAAGTGAATAAAGCTCAAAATCCTTCTAATAGCTTTTATTTCCATACACACAAATGCATTGGGAACACTACACAACCTATTCCAAATCAAAACATGAAGAAAATATATCAAATTTGTGTTGTTCCTCTAAAAAAAAATGAAGAAAAGTGAATATTAGACTGTTCAAAAAATAGCAGTGTTTGTATTCTTCTTTACAAACTCAAACATTCACTATATAAACCGAAAAATGTTCAAAGATTTTGCTTTCCTTTGAATCACTTAATTAATATTTAGTTGTATAACCACTGTTTCTGAGAACTGCTGTACATCTGTCTTGCATGGAGTCATCCAATTTCTGGCACCTGTGAACTGGTATTCCAGCCCAGGATGATTGGACTACATCCCACAGTTCTTCTCTATTTCTTGGTTTTGCCTCAGAAACTGCATTTTTGATGTCACCCCACAAGTTTTCTATTGGATTAAGATCCGGGGATTGGGTTGGCCACTCCATAACGTCAATCTTGTTGGTCTGGAACCAAGATGTTGCACGTTTACTGGTGTGTTTGGGGTCGTTGTCTTGTTGGAACACCCATTTCAAGGGCATTTCCTCTTCAGCATAAGGCAGCATGACCTCTTGAAGTATTCTGATGTATTCAAACTGATCCATGATCCCTGGTATGCGATAAATAGGCCCAACACCGTAGTATGAGAAACATCCCCATATCATGATGCTTGCGCAACCATGCTTCACTGTCTTCACAGTGTACTGTGGCTTGAATTCAGTGTTTGGGGGTCGTCTGACAAACTGTCTCCGGCCACTAGACCCAAAAAGAACAATCTTACTTTCATCAGTCCACAAAATGGTGCACCATTTCTCTTTAGCCCAGTCAATGTGCTCTTTGGCAAATTGTAACCTCTTCAGCACGTCTTTATTTCAACAGTGGGACTTTGCGGGGGCTTCTTGCAGATAGCTTGGCTTCACATATGCATCTTCTTATTGTAACAGTACTCACAGGTAACTTTAGACCTTCTTTGATCTTCCTGGAGCTGATTGTTGGCTGAGTCCTTGCCATTTTGGTTATTCTTCTATCCATTCGAATGGTAGTTTTTCGCTTTCTTCCACGTCTTTCAGGTTTTGGTTGCCATTTTAAAGCATTTGCGATCATTTTAGCTGAGCAGCCTATCATTTTCTGCACTTCTTCATATGTTTTCCCCTCTCCAATCAACTTTTTAATCAAGGTACGCTGTTCTTCTGAACAATGTCTGGAACGACCATTTTCCTCAGAATTTCAGAGAGAAATGCACTGTAACCAGCATGTACAACATTTGCTGCCTTCCTTCCTTAAATAAGGGCAATCATTGCCACCTGTTTTTCAAGGACTGAATGACCTCACTAATTGAAAGGGACATGTTCAAAATAATAGCAGTGTGGAGTTCTATTAGTGAGGTCATGATGTCAACACAGGCTACACCACTCTGCTAAATCCCTCCCACCTCCATGTAACTACTTTTTGGTCTGGAAACAGGCTGTTTTAAGAGAAGCCAGAAGAGAGAGTCATGTGAGCTTCCATATCCATTTTTTTCCTCCAACTGGCAAATAGGCAAACAAGTGAAAAGCATGTGTTGCTTGCCATACCTATACTACAGTTAAACTGTTACTTTGTCTTGAATATTTCAGGGTTTACTTTCATTCTCTTTGCATTGTTTTAGAATCATAGAAGTCTTCATAACTACTAACAAAAGTAAAATATTTTGGGTAGAGATGCATAAAAGCGATGCCTGTGCTGCCTCCAGCAATCACTTTATTCTCAAAATCTGTCTTTTAAATAATGCCTGTAAGCATAGTGGACCACTTAGAGGTAGATCATGGATCTCTGTAAAAGATCCCTTTTAAAACTAAAATTAGGTGGGGGTTATGTCAGACTGTGTGTAGCTTTACACACCTTAAATTCCTTTTAAATCCATCAATTCATCTATGGTTTTGTACATGCTATGTTGTTTCCCATTTACATATTAACGAATTTTGTATGTATCATTTTTATTCATTATCCAGTATAAAGGAACCCATGGCAATGTACAAACCATGTGTCCAATGTGTGAAAATTTCTGTAAGCATAAGTAAATTTTAATAACATTCCATACAGATACAACTTTATTTTTGTCATTTATTAAAAGAGTATTTTCAGCTCTAGCACTTGGCTTGCTGTTATTATCTGCATTGTACATTCTCTGCATAAACACACTAATCTGGCGTGCAAAGTCAATCATTTTATATATCTTACTGTATTCTTGGTTGACCTTATTTTCTGCTCACTTTCCACTGGGCTGGTTTCAATTTTGTTTCACAGCAGTGTAAAACATTTTCTAAAGGATGAAGAATAACTACTGGAGGAAACACGATTCGTTTTTAACAATGGCCGCGACTTAACTCTAGTCAACACTTAATAAAAGATAACATCGTCTTACAATCTTCAATGATTCATCTTTATCCATATAGCCCAAAAAAGTAATAGTGATAAAATTCATTAGTAAACAGCTCGTATTACAAATCAATAAACATCAGGAAGAGTTCCCTGTGTTCCATATACTCAACCACTAACATGCATTTCCTTTTATTATTTTAAACACTTAGATGAACATTTAGGAGTTTTCACTTAGATGCTGCCTAATTTAGTGGTTTCTTTCATCAACGCCCTCTTACTGTTCATCTTCAGGACAAAAACACTAAATGCAGATTAGTCACCTACAATTGGTATATGAAGGGACATTCTGTTCCTTGGAACTGCTAAAGGCAATGAGTTTGAAGACAGCTGCCCCTCTTGCCATCTGTCACCTCTGCTTACATGTTTGGTTTGAGGGAAAGGTGTTCAATGATGCACACAAGATTGCCCCCTATTTATATTAAGTTAATGTATTTACCATAACCTCTGTATAGTAAGAAAAACATTCATATAATTTGTACCCCTGTACATCTCCCACACATGTGCAGACAATAGCAAAATATATGCAAACTGGCTGTCAGAGATTAGAAGGATACAATGAGCCTGATCTAAAAAAAAGAATATCTGCCTACACTGGCACATTGGTCATGTGTGAATAAGCAAATCCTATCCTTGCAGTGTTTATTATGCTCCTGCAATGCACTCAGACATATATGCACAGCCTCCAGTGTACATATGGTAAATTAACTAATAGCTGTGGTTTGCTAGGGAGTGTAAAGGTCAGCATACAAAAGTGTTTCAGCTAAGAAGTAACATTATTAAACAGGATTTATTACACAGGATTTATATAGCTCCAACAGTTTGTGCAGTACTTTACTATATGAATATACCAAAAATGTAGATACATGCATACTTTTATGCAGGTTATCAGAACAGCAAGTACAAATGCAGCATTATTTGGACGTATGAACACACATAGCAAACTAGGATTGTATCCTACACATTGAACAGAAATATATGATTTGCTAGATAGGTTCAGGGTCTGTGTTCTCTATGTGAATCCTGTGATGCAAGTGTACCCTAGTGATTTATCTCTGCTCTTATTTTTCTTTAGTAATTCAGTCCTTGTGTCTCAGTGATTTTAAATTTTACTTTACCATACTGGAGTTGTGGGTGTGACTCACTGTAGTTTTGCATGGTAAAACAAATTACTTTCAGAACTCCAACGTCCTTCCACAATTCAACAATATATACAGTATGCTTGTGGACAGGGCCTCCTCACCTGTCCACATGGGGCCTTTACTCTCTCTCTTCCTCTGGTGTATGAGCTCACCAATGCCCAAGACCAGACGGGGCCACATTCATGTGGATTCAACATTCAGGTGTGATCTTGATTTAGAAGTGAGCTGAACACCCAGTATATCTGTATCATACCCTGCGGCTTTGATGCATATGCCATACTGTCCCATGATATGTACACCTATACTTGGAATGTGACATTTTGAGAGAGATACCGCAAAGCAATGTCCCGTTCCACCAATTTAGCTTTCCAGCTTTCCTATCACCTCACTCCCAGTGATAGAATATAGGATCTGCCATGACACTGCATGAACTTCCTGCTTGTAAAGTGTGTATGGGACCCTAAAAAGGCACAGATTGCAAAAAGTGTACCTGCCTACACTATTAAAATTGGGAAAAAATTGCCTTTATAATTTAATTTTTGACAATCTATATTTTTCTAAACCAACCAACCAACCAAAATATTTTCTAATTTAAACTGAAACAGAACAGGCTATGAACATTCAGTTGTTAATTTAAAACTGGCCCCGAATGCCCTCCATAGATGCAGGCACTAAAGTAATCAAGTAATTCTCTCAGTAACTCAGCTCAATGTACCCCTATCTTCTAGCAATTAATTGGCAGCCTTCCAGTCTTTTAAATCTCTACAGTAAACACTGCACTGCTGAGAAAGTCAACTTAGGCAACTTCAGAGTTTCTGCGGTGAATTGTGAGGATGAATTGCTGCACAGTGCTTGCAGCTATAGTGTTTTTAAGGGGACTACGGATAATGTGGTCAGAGTTTTACTTTAGTTTCCTCAGCAGAGAGTGAGCTGTGTCTGCCTTTTTCTTTGAAGATGATGACATGTTGTGGAGATGGAGTGGCCTCATAAATCTCCCGTGTGGCATCTTCAAAAGTGTGTAATTGTTAGAAGAATGTGGACCTTCCAATCAGTATATTTCCTACAGAAAGGATTGTTTTCCAGATATTGTAACAGACCTTTTGTGATTGTTTACATGCAAATAGTGCATGGTAAATAAGCAAAACATTGCTCTGAAAAGTTCTCTGTTCCTAGATACTGAAACTATAAAGACAAAACAAACCAGCACACAGTATGTATGCCTTTAAGCCAAAAGGCAACTTTTATTTTGAGTGCAGCTGAGCAATCAGTTTTAGATCTCTATTGCTGTGCAGTTGATTGAAACAAAATTGCAGTACAGACTGCAATTTTAAGCCCCAATGGAAATTTTTTAACAGAAGAGTTTGGAAAGACACTAGAAGAAGTATTTATTTTGAGCCTGAACTTTTGCCATTAACTACATCTGATGAGAACATCAAGGGAGATATTCCTGTTACAAAACACACAAATATGCATGAACTAAAAATGCTGAATTTGAAATTGCTCTCCTTTCATTTTCTTTAACACATCCTGTAATTATGTACTGATCAACAAAAGAAATTGTTTCAGGAACTTCTACCTTGCTGGGTAATGTGCTTGTATTTCTTTACTTGAGTTTTTTACATCATTTGTATTTTAAGTAGATTATTAGGTAAATAGGAACTTCATCAGCGGTGTGAGCTAGATTAGCCAGAAGATTTCAGCACAAAACAAATTTTTGACATGTATACACTTGCAAATTGCAAAATTCAGAGGTTTCATCATCCTTTGCTAATGACAACATCATAGTTCAAATTGAGAGCACATTAACTTTTTACAGTAACAGTTTATTCATAGTTATTTATATTGTGTATAGTTTATTAATGCATTGCTATGTATTCTAAATGTTTCATTTTTTAAAATATTTATTTTATTTTCTCCTTAATGCAGCGGTTCCACGCACCAGTGACACTCAGTGCAGTTCTGTTCCTGAGCCAAGATATGGAAAAAGAATTGGTTCTGATTTTTCTGCTGGCTCCATAGTTCGATTTGAATGTAACCCTGGATACCTACTTCAAGGCTCTAAAGCTATACGATGTCAGACTGTCCCTAATGCTTTAGCACAGTGGAATGACACTGTGCCTAGTTGTTTAGGTAAATGATGATGATTTTTTTTTTGTGTAGAAAATAGCTAATCAACACATTTCCTGTAGAGGGCTAATTTTACATTGTGATTCCTTCAATTAGTTTTATATTGCCTGTACAAATGGAAAATGGCATAATAATCATCGTCTATTGCATTGGCATAAATTTGCATTAGTAATGTTGCCTAATAAAATGATTGCTATGTAGCACAGGCTTGCTAGACTATGATAAGCACTGTATTTTAGGAACTGACTTTATAAATCATCAGTTGATGTACAAATCAATCCAATACACTCTAGACTACAAGTTTTTTTCAGCACTGTTTAATAGACAGGGTAAGGAAATAGCCTCAGAAAATAATGTCACTGTTTTCTTTTCATAATGAAAATTGCATTTGAAAGACTACCTTATCTAGAGCATTCAGTGAGCACATATTAATAAAAGCAGATGAGTCCTTTATTGATTTTCTATTATTAAGAAAATCTGGATTACCAGTGAGAAACAGGATCCTTTAGGAAGAAACAAGGCCAGAACAACTTTATTCCATTGATGTTCATAAAGGAAAGCTGTCCTGAGTGAAATATATACAGTATAGACTGCCATTCCTCATCTTGTTCTGAATTTGCCATTTGCCTGGGCTTTCTGGCCTAATACTTTGAGTCGCTGCCATGGAACGACCATTCAACCTGTCAAATTACAGTGAAGTCAGAATGTCTGAGCTCTCCAATTTTTCTAGGTCTGTGACTCAAAGTATTTGAACCAACATGACAAGCAGGCAAGAGATATTTTCAGAGAAGGACAGCAATGGCAAATTTCTCAGTACAAGTTAACTTAAAACTTGGGTCATTTTAAGGATGGACAAATAGATTACATGACACATTAGCCTTATTGTTTAAGACTTTGGACCCGGTGGCTGGCCTTTTAAGGGTTTCAGAAGCCGGAAGGCGGGGCGGGGTTTTAGGGTCATATGTGGCCACCGTGATTCGCTGTCACGGTGGTCACATGTTCGGGAAAGGACCTTTCTGTGAGTACCGGACATGCTGGGAGCACGCAGGATACGCACTCTCAGCACATATGTGTTTCTTAATTGCATGCAAATGTGTGGGCGCTCGGCGTAAAGGCCCAGATGCTGGGAGGCGGCACATTTGCGTGCGGCTGGCGCAAAGAGGTTAAGATTGCCCTGTTACTAAGCTATGTACTTGTACATTGACTGCTTGCGTACCCTGATGTCAAATACTAAATTAAATATGTGCTATACAAAATTAGTTCAGCTCCACAGAGCTGATATTAGCATGAGAGTTCAGTCGGAGTGGGAAGGGTCGGAGTATCAATAGGTTTTATCTTAACAACGATTTTCAGACAGTGATCAGTGGGAGATGCAAATTGTTTTTGATGACAAATTTACAATGCTAGATAATTTGGGGGTATCCTTTTTAAAAAAGGACTCAAAATATTGTGTGTACTTATTTAGTATTGAAGTTTTTGTGAATGAGTCTCTGTTACTTATTTACAAGGGGGTCAGATATCCGGTTGCTTAAAAGGGGGCTTCCAGATTCTGATACATTCCTCTGAATAATAGACCACTATCCTCTTCAGCATTGCCCCCTCTATCTTGAGAGCATATGCCTGCTATGGTTTATTTTTTTCCTAAAATCCATGCCAGATCCAAAGGGTCTGGTGTGATTTTAGGGGGATCCCATGTAATTTTATTTAAATTATGCATAGGGGCCACTAAAACCCATTCCAGATACAAAGGGTCTGGTATTGATTTTGGGCTTTGGGGGTCCATATGTCATTTTTTTTACATGTATATCAAATATGACCCATAGAAAAAAATGGGGAATCCCAAAATACATACTAAACCCTTATCCTCCTTGATGACAGTTTGGTATGTATTTCTTGGCAGCCCATTGCATTAGTTACAGCATAAATGAGGCTTGCAGGGAAATGGGAATTAGGAGATTTTAAATGGCCTTCTTTCCTTTGTAAATATAACTTTTGCTATGCTACTTTGTTTACATGGTAGAGATGCACCACTTTACAGGAAGATTTAGGACCCCCCCCCCCCCCGACAGGTTTTTTGTTTTGACAATGCCTTGGCTATTTGCCTTAAAAATGGAGAAAATTTTATTTGACATATTTTGCTCTCATTGACTTTAATGGGGTTAAATTTCTGTATTCAAACTTTTAATATACTTGGCCTTACATCTCCAAATCAAACCCTGGTGTTTTCGGACATCCCTAATTATAACTACCTGATGCAATCATAATCTTGTAATGACAAAAGCTGCAACTGCTGCATTCAGAATTCTTTTTGTAAGTAAACAAGTCTTGGGTACCTATACTTCTGTGTTTTGTATGTAGTTTAGTTTTGGTGTAGTGTGTTTCACACATATTTTAAGTGCATTTACATGCATTTTTTTGGAGTTACCATTCAATCATATAGAAACTGCATTTTGCAGGGAACCACACCAAAGTTGCAGCAATCCAGAATATTGTTTTACACGCTATACCTGGCTGACACAAAAACTCAAATGTGTGAGGATTTCCCCAACACCCTTCCCTTGTTGCATGATACTAGAAATTTCTCAATATAGACTTTTCAATAAGGTAGCAAGCCAATCACACAAGCAAGAATAACATTTGTGGGGTGTCCTACACTCTGCTAGTGTATAGAACATCCACACATTACTGGAAGTGATGTTTGAAATTGTTTACACTTTTGTAAAATTATAGCATCTACCTGTTCAAGTAGAAAAGCAATTTAAATAATATTGAATAACATAATTATATGGCTTGTGTAGTACTTAAAATGTTACATTGGTGTGTATTGATTTCATGCCAAGAAATCATTTTTCTTTTGTTAAAAGAATATTCATTATATAAAGTAAGCTAAAGAAAAGGTTATCATCTTTTTCTAAGTTACACAATTAGTGGTACCCTAACAAGTGTGACTAATTAGATGGAAAGTTTAATTTTGCCTATTAATTAAGCAATGTATTTATTTGGAAACAGCAAGAATTAGATTTACAGAAGGCTACCTTTCCAATCAATTGTAGGCCAGAGTCCACTGTATCTTTCAATGCTGGCAAGCAAGAGTAATTATTTGCAATTTAAATAACAGCCAATGAAAATTAATGTTCTCACTAAGCTGACTACAGTAAACTGAAAACTGTCTGATTGCAAACTGAACATCACCCTGTTCTCTGCATCTTATTTGTATTCATCATTGAAGTGCCATATTCAAGAAATCAGCTAATGATAAAGATCTTGGAGGCATAGGTTTTACAATTTAAAACCAGACAAAAGGAATGTGAATATGTTGCCTTTAGAAGTCAAAAATGTTCTGATAATAGTGCTTAAGGATAGAAAATAAAAAAAACAATTACCAGCTGCTTGCCATAAACTCAGAAGTAATAGGAGTAGAATTAAGAATAAATTATATAGATTAGTATAGATAGGTTAATATATCAGCTGCATTTATTTTTATTTGCTTTATTAATATTTTATTTCCACAGATTGATATCACTGTGCTCATTAGTCGTGACAAGTAGGGTTTTTACGGTACCTCTATTTGATGGCTGAATATATCTCTTTAAAGGCCAAATGTTCAGAAAGTCTAAAATGAAAAGTGTTTCTTAAAAGCAATGAAATGACTATTATGGTGCTCCTCAGGACACAGATAATTTGTACAGAGCCAATCAATATATTTTAAATCCTTTTACAACTGCCCAAAGGTCAAATCAATATTAATAAACAGAAAACAAGCATAAAGGTTAGTCCTTGCATGCCACAATTAAATGACACAATAAAAAAAGAGAGGGAGCCATGTCTTAAAAACTACTTTAATGAGAAATGTGTTTTTTTTTTTACTTGGAGTTGCAACGTTTAGTAGCCAGAATTAATCAGAGATCATCTTTATGTGTATCTGAAGCCAAAGAGGTAGAACAGATGCTGGGTTTTTATTATTGTCTGTGTCTATACTAGGGATATTTACCTCGTTATTTGTCCTAAAGACTATTTTTTCTGGAACAGAAGGTGAGAGGAAATCTTCCATAGTGGACTCACGTTACATTTACAACTGTCTATGGTCACTCAATGTCAGAGAGACTTCCCCTCGCTTTCTGTTGCATATCTGGAACAGGAAGTAAAATAATATCTCTTCATAGAGACATGGTGAGACTGGGAAACATATGCATACCACCAGCATTCCATTATTTGTTCTTGGATCGTGCTCACACATTTACCATGCTGTCACTGACTGCAACTATGTGGCAGCTCCGCAATAAGGCCCACCTCCATGCTGCCACATATACTTATACAGCCAGTGTTAAGGGGTTTAAATGCTAAACCTCTGGTAAAATAACAGTCTAGCTGCTCAACCTGTCCATAGCTCAAGCCTCAAAATGGTCACAATGACAAATGATAAGAAAGGGTCCCCTAAACAGGGATAAAAACAACAATAACAATCCTACAGGTTCTATTCCTTTTCCCACTCTATACTAAACTAGAAAAAAATTATTTGGTTGGAGTTCAACTATATTTGAGCTATACTGGATATGTCTCCAAAGTTCTATAGAGAAAGTTGAAGTCACAAGTCATGGACACCTCCCTTTTGAAAATCCCAGTACCGTGATAAATAGGGACATATTTAATGTGCCCTTCCACAATGCAGTGCTTGGTGCCAGACTGACCAGTAACCAGATCTGAGTATTGTCACACAACAAAGATATATCAATAGATAAATGAATAAAATATAAAATCACACATGTGTGCAAATAGTGACTTGTTACTATCTCTTTGTTTTTCTGTCTGTGGTATATACTGTACTTTAAACCTTATTGTTATCTTATCAGTCCCTTGTAGTGGAAATTTTACAGACAGAAGAGGAACATTATTATCCCCTGGTTTTCCTGACCCTTATGGCAATAGCTTGAATTGCGTTTGGAAAATCATTGTGGCTGAAGGATCAGGAATTCAGGCAAGTATACAAAAATAAGTAACATTGTTAAGGGTAAATGTGACATTATGTCTCCTGACAATGCTTTTATCATTCCTTTTTTTCAGAAGGCCAGCACCATCCTTGTTCACAAATCCCCAGAATCAAAATGTACTTCCCCCTAGGTCGCACAATCATGTAAATTCTGGAGCCTGTGCAGTAGCCTTTATGTTTTGGACTGTGTTTACACAGGTCTATAGCAGGTCATAAACTAATGAAAATTCGACTGGTTTAGCAAAGAATGTCCAGCTTCACAGAAGTCAATTATTTGGCTAACATTCCTGGAAGGGACATGTTGGTAAATTTTTTTCACCGAATTAGCTGTAGTCGCTAATCAGTGTTTTCTGACCGTGGCAAGTGCCACTGTAAGAATACAACGTCCTACGGGAGAGGGAGGAATTCCTTCATCCACCTCATTTGTGTGGAAGGAGAAATCTCCACTGGCTGAATAAAAAAATGTTAGCTGAATATGGCCAGCTTAAGGGCTTGTTCACACTTAACTCAAAAACGCCCCTATAGCGTTAGTATGGGTGTTAAGGCTTTAATGAGTTTATATACACCCTATATGCAGTTTTGAGACATTTTATAGGCATTTTACAAGTGTTATAACCGCAACACAAATGCCTATAATAAACTCTAATGGTATTAACACCCCACAAACACCTGCCAGGGCGTTTGAGGAGCATCGCCATAGATATGAATGGGAGGCATTGAAAGGCTTCAACTCCTGCTGACTCAACATGAGGCTTCAAAATTGAAGCAGCGCTAATCCTTCATGGTTTGATAATGTGAACAGCACTGTGTGCTGCCCATAGTATAATTTCCATAGGCATTTGAGGAGCATTAAAAACTTCCCTCAAATGCCTGCTTTCAAAGCTACTGTGAACTAGCCCTAACACAGATAAGTCCACTTTTGCTGCCCTGAATCTTGTGACTTGCTATAAAGTTACAGTGTTACAATCCAAGGAATCACTAAGAAAAAAGTGACAGCCTTTAATATTTCCTGGCTGCTGTAGACTGATAACAACATTTCAACCTATTGCAACATTCAGAATATGCACAGTCAGTGGACAGTGTTTTTTAATGATATATATGCAGTTTTTAAATATGCTCTTGCTGTTTTACAGTATATGATGTGTTTTTTCAGCGAATGCAAATAAAATGACCTCTTGGACTGTTTCCTGAAATCACAGCAGTTGTTGCAATAGTCTGCATGACTAACAGCTGGATAGCTGTCCCACTGGCCTGTGTAGGTGCTCTCTTTAACCTACATTCACTGCAGAAATAACAATCATTTAAAAGTGAAATGACCCTGGTGACAAAATCAGATGCTGGTAACTTTTAAGATTTTTTTAATAGTCCACTATCAATGCTTGTATTGAGTACTTGCAAGCTGTCTTATATGCTAATGTTGTTGCTTTTCACAGCAACACAATCAACATTTGGTAAACTATATGAACAAAGAAGCAAAACCGCCTTTATTTGACAATTTACTGTTTACTCTTTTTTAAGATATTTTATAATGGTCCCATTTATTGATCTACACCAGGTCAGACAGATATAAGCAAAGTGTCACACAGTAAAACTTAAATTCTGCGGTGAATGCTATGCATTGATGGGGGCCTTTTGTGATGATTAAAAGAAGTCGCGCATTGCAGAATATGCTTTTTTTCATTACAACTTTCCTTTAAATTACTCAAATGCTTGAAACTAGACTTCTAGAAGATATACAACAATGATTTATTTATATATTTATAAATGTATATATATTATAAATATAATATATATTTGTTTAAAATAAAACAATGTATTTTTAACATAAATAATATAATTATCCACATTTCTAAATATTCAATACAGGCTGGCAAAGGAAAATCAGCACTAGTATTCAATCAGGCTGTGCTGCATGCAAATGTATTGATAGTAAGCATGCTAACAGAAGAAAGCAGTCTTTGCAGAGTGATGACTCGTTACTATGCTGTTGCTCCATTATTATCTATTTAGTAGGCCGAGAAGTGTTTTATCCACTAAGATGTCCTGCTGTTGTTGGAAGTCCAGCATCTGGCTGTGCTGTTTGGCAGGTGTGCACAGAATTACAAATCCTTTGGTTGGTAAAACAGTTTTCCCGTATGCATTTCAAATGTGTATTTAGTTGCTTTCCAAGACCAAGACTTGTATAAATGTTCTTCCTATAACATCTGCCTTGACACTGAACTTTAGCAAGCCTTGATTAAAACAAAAAAGACATCTTAGGATCTGTTGACACTTTACTACATACTATATCTTAACTATACTAATTAACACAGGTTGTTTTTTTTTTTTTTACAGATACAAGTTTTAAGTTTTGCAACAGAGCACAATTGGGATTCACTTGAGATATATGATGGCTCAGACACGACTGCACCAAGACTTGGCAGTTTTTCTGGTAAATCTACATTTATCTAATATATATTTTTTTTGTATAATATGCACATGAGGTCATTGTTTAATAATGTTTGCATGCTGTATGTTATTGGTATAAGCAGTAAAGTTCAAATAAGAAATATAATGTAACATTTCTGTTTGTTTTTTCCTTTTTGAAACTACTATAAAACATTTATCTGTCTAGATTGTTGACAGATAAAACATAGGAAAACGTGACATAGAAAAATAGGGAAATCTTCAAAAAAAAATAAGTTTGTTACTGACAGGTGAACTAAGGAAAGAAAGAAAATGCTTTTGCATTTAGCAAGGTGAAGATTTCTTCATGCATGGAGAACCTTGAAAAAAAAGCATCCTACATATATTCAGATGTGTGAACACAGTTTCAGGGGCTAAGTATAAAGTTAATCCTCTAATAAATTGAACCCCAGTTGCTGTAGTCATATACCATTCATCTTACTGTTTCTTAATTTTCCCAGGGCTAGGTTTTCCTTACTAAGGGCACAGCTACAGTTTCAATTTTCAAAACCCTTGCACAATCTATCATATAATATTAAGTACTTATATGACTACATGGCAGCAGATATTGATAACTGCATATAAGTGTCATATTGAAATATGTTCTATTAATCCCAGCTCTCTGTTACTGTGCAAATATCTAAAGTGCAAAGTCTCTTACGAAGACATAAAAAAATATATTACATTCGGAAAAATTAATGCTTCACCTGCATGCACAGTATGTGCTCCACCACCGGATTATAGTGCTGGCAAACAATGTGACCAGGAAAAGTGCATCTAGATATAAAGCTAGGAAACACGGCTTATCCAGACTCAGTGAATCCCTCTTGGAACTTTCACCATTGACAGTCCATCATCCACTCATATCAAACCAATCCAAAGCAGAAGAAAAAGGTTTGCATCAGTTTATTTTTAAAAACAAGCTCAAAACACTTACAATCAATGGTGACACTAGTAAAGCTCACAGTTTTGTGTTACCAAGCCGTCTCTAGCCACATTTTCAGACCACGAGAACGGACATAGTGTGTATGGCGACACAATTTTTTGGCATAAGTTTGGGGTTTTCATTTATTTGGGGGGGGGGCATTTTTTATGTTGGGCAGTTATTTTAAATTTAGGTTAAACTTCTTTATTTTTGCTGTAAAGCTTCCTGCTAAAAAAGTAGGCTTTTGTTTCAAGGGTGATTTTGGGGTTGTCATTTTCTTTTAGAGGTTTCTTGATTTTAATAATACAGTATGGAAATAAAGCATTTTTTTAAGTTTGCAGTACTCAAAGCAAAACATTCATTAGTTTTTGACTAATTGTTCTTGTCCTATCCCCATAGTGAAAAATACAAGTTTGTTATACTTGTTGCACTAATTAGAAAAGTCACACAGATATCACACACGCACCTGAAGTTGCACTGCCATCCGTCTTTGAAATTGTGTGACTTCAAGTGAAGTCACACAATTTCAAAGTGGGATCCAGTGTGAACCAGGGCTAAAGGTGCATACTTACCAAGATCTGACACCCATTGCCTCCTCTTTATGACCAGTGCCGCAAGTCTTCCCTCCCTGGCTGCAGCTGCACAATAGAGCCCCCTAGACTTCTAGGAATGTTGCAGGTATAAAATCAGTTTATTGGTAATAAGGATTAAAATAAAAAAAAAAAGTGCAGCAGATGATCATATAGGAAGGATACGCAGCTTGTTTTTAACCTTCCTGGCGGTATTCCCGAGTGTAGCTCGGGGTAAAGTTTCAGTACCACAAGCGGTAACCCCCAGCTACACTCGGGCTTACCATGCGGTGCTGTTCCACGATCCCTCGGTCACTTACCTTGTCCTGCACTCCCGCGATGTCCCTCCTGCAGTGACCCCGGCAGTGTAATCCAGCCGATGCCGGCATCTGTCATCTGGGTTCCATCCCCTGCGAGTGTCGGGACGTACGGGGACGGAACAGCGGGAAATTTGAAAATGACAAAAAGTGACATTCACTAAAATCACTAACATCACATAGTAAAACATTACTGTATCAAAGCATTTCACATACATTTTGTCCCTAGTGCTTTGTCCTGTGCCCTGCCTGCAAAACTGAGAAACGCCCATGGTGTTCAAAAAGCGTCCCTTTAGGTCAAAAGCGGTTTTAGACCGGCTAGAGAACAGCGATAGTAAATTAGAACCACTTGCAGAATTGAGTGATAATGATTTGTGGGGAAATTCGTCAACAGACACTGAAAAAGATTTTGCGACTAAGATCAGTGATGTGCGAACTTGGCGCTATATTTCAAATTTCAGTGTTTTTGGTTTGATTATATTATTGAATTAAATTTATTATTATTATATTATTATTTTTTATGATTATTTATTAAATTATAATTTATGATTTCGCGTTTCAAATTTTAACATACCTGAGATGTTTACTACACTCTTGTTCGGACAGATTTCAGTGTGTTATTCCTAAAAATTAAAGGCCTACAATATAAAACGCCAAAATTCCATGCAAAATAATGGTACCGCTTTGAGCACAAAAAATCTGAAATAATCATACTGCCAGGGAGGTTAAATACATCTCTTGGTTTTCTTTTGATCTTATACCCAAGTCTATATAAGAGTAAATTGGCACTTAACTGGTTGTTTGACAACATCTCTCTTTTATCTGGTGCACATGGAGGGGGAAGGGTTAGTAGTATTAATAAAAATAGTTTTAGATCTGAACATAAAAGATAATTACATATTCAAAAGATGTTACATATTCTCAGTATGTTGTACTGCAATATAAAGATACTACAGTATTTTCCGGCGTACAAGGCGACTGGGTGTATAAGGCGACCCCCTAATTTTCCAGTTAAAACACAGGTTTTGGGCTATACTTGCCGTATAAGACTACGCCCCTTCCGAGGCAACACCATTTAAAAACATCAGATTTTTTTTATTGAAATGGTAATGACTTACCGATACTTAAAATCCTTCAAAATCCTCATGTTCATACTCTGACATCATAAGTTCATGAATGACATCTTGTGATACATTTGTAAGATAGTCATCATATGGATCAAATTCCAAATCAGATGGTTACTGCTGGATGTGCGGTAACACGGTAGCTTCGGCTACATACAGTATACATTATATATACAGCCCACTGGATGTGCGATAATACGGTAGCTTCGGCTACATACAGTATACAGTATATATACAGTCCACTGGCTGTGCAGTAATGTACATACAGTATACCGCGCTGAGTCAAGCTGGCTCAAAACAAATGTCTCTATGACAGATTATTCTGTCAGCCCGCTGGATGTGCGGTATATACAGTATACTGAGTATATACCACTGTGGTATATACAGTATAATGAGCCAAGCTGTTTCAAAAACGTACCGATACGTCCCTACTGTAATCAGCCCGCTGGATGTGTGTATGTACAGTAGCTGCGGCTACATACAGTATACGCTGGGCCAATCACGGTGAGCGATGTATTCTACGAATGAATACAAAGCCTGCTCGGATTGGCTAAAGTTGTGACATCATCAGCCCACCTCTCTGACTCAGCCAATCCGAGCAGGCTTTGTATTCATTAGTAGAATACATCACTCGCCGTGATTGGCCCAGTGTATACTGTATGTAGCAGCAGCTACCGTACATACATGCATCCAGCGGGCTGATTACAGTAGGGACGTACCGGTACGTTTTGAAACCGCTTGGCTCAGCGCAGTATACTGTATATACCGCACATCCAGCGGGCTGACAGATTAATCTGTCATAGGGACATTTGTTTTGAGCCAGCTTGGCTCAGCACGGTATACTGTATGTACAGTATTACCACACATCCAGCCAGCTTAACCCAAACAAACTCAAGGTTCACATTTTATACCCCGCGTATAAGACGACCCCCAATTTTTGGGGTATATTTTTAAGTATAAAAAGTAGTCTTATATGCCAGAAAATACTGTATATATCCCCCTCCCCCCACTATAGTTTGCAACAATGATATTGGATAATCTGGATGGCATTTGTGTTCATTGCACAGACATCAAATGCTCATGCAACTGATAGAAATGTCATCTCTGTGAAAAGGTCATGACTGTGGTAATTTGTACAATCATCAACCTGACTTAATCTTAGGTCACTGTTATGCTAACAAATTACACAAATAGTTTTTTTCTTTGCCCCTGCATGCTCACAATGTAGTATTGACGTTGGGGAAGAAAGCTCTCCTCTAATAAAAAGCTTTATCGTTCAGATACATTATATAACATGCATACTTATGTAATATCATTTTAATCAGCAGATTTTCTTGGTCACGTTTTAGGGTAAATATATGAAGGTGTGCAAACTATGTACAGGTTGCATGGGAAAAGGTACAAAAAATGCAGTTTTCTAATTCTTAATTTGTATTTATAAAAAAAACAGGAAAATAAAAATATACATATCCAGGGGCGCATGCGCGGCCGGCTCGGAGATGGACGCTCTGTAGCTGCGGCTCCGTCCATCCGCCAGCACTAACGCGGCACACTACGGTCCCAGGAAAAACCGACACCATACAGCAGTCCACGGAGGGTGCCCGCAGCCCACTAGACATGCCCCGCAGGAAAAAAAGCCCGGGGCAACCAGGGAAACTGACGAATTTCTTCCTGGCCGTTCAGCCGGGAATCCAAGATGGCGGCCGCCACGAGGATGCACAGGGAGACAGCAGAAGCCAGGAGGGGGAGTACAACTTCCAGCCTGTGGATCCCAGGCTGAGGCACCAATTATATCCAGGGGACCCGGGTGAGTTATCTCCCCCATTGTCACCCACGTACTGCAGCCCTGTAAAATCTAAGCCTCGGCTTGACAGAGACCCTGAGGATGCATGCCAGGCCCTAAACTTTATGCCCCAGCCACCACTTTCCAACATGCCTGACTTAGACGCATTCCCAGTATCTGACCAACCGCTAACTGAAATTTGTATGAAGAATATGCTGACATTACTGCGCCAAACTTTGCATAATGATATTTCCGCGCCATTGGCCCAAATTACTACTCTGGTGCAAAGACAGGAACGCAGGATCCGCCATATTGAAACCAACATAGCGGATATAGTAGAAGCGCACAATGATTTGATTGATGCCCATGCGGAACACGCGTTAGATATCGAACAAATCAATCTCAAATTGGCCGATATGGAAGATCGCTCACGCCGTAATAACATCAAAATTAGAGGAATTCCTGAAACGGTATCTAACGAGGCATTACTTCCATATTTGCATCATTTCTTCAAGCTACTAATCCCCACACTCACTGAAGTAGAGGCTATAACCGATCGAGCACATCGCCTACCTAAGCCTTCTTTCTTGTCCGCAACTATTCCTAGAGATGTGCTTGTCCGCATACACTTCTACCATATTAAGGAAAGAATTATGATGGCGGCCAGGAACCCTCCTCCAATACCATCCTCACACACGAATTTGCGCCTTTATGCGGATCTATCCAAGGCCACACTTGCCAACAGAAAGAAAATGATACCAATCACGAAAGCGCTTAGAAATCACAATATGGCCTATCAATGGGGATTCCCCACTAAGCTAATAGTGCGCCATCAAGGCAGAATCTATAATATTAAAAACCTAGAGGCCGGCCTGGACTTCCTTAAAACCTGGAGCATTTTACCGGCAGACCCACAGAAAAACAACCCTGGTTCCGTTCAAACCATGGAAGCAACCTGAAGGGCTGAGCTGCACTAGCCGTGGATATATTTCCTGTCCTCTTTCCCTGGAGGCGTTCTTTAATCTCTTATACTTCTGGCGATCGGCCTGAACCAAATGATCTACAATTTCACAGTTATGTATAGATATGACTCTCTTGGGGGTCGTATCCTGTTTGATTCCCCCACCTTTGTTGTAGCAAACCTAGCAACACCGTTTACTTGCTTTATGCGCAAGTTTCTTTTTAGTGTTATTTTTCCATCCTCTTCTATCCCTCCTACTGGCACCAACAAGTGTTCACATCTGACACACTACTTTTTTCTTACGGCCATGACTACCACCGGAATAAACAACAATGCGACTATGCCTGTAAACCGAGACCCTAACTACAAATGATTACCATCACTTAACTCCCCATTTAAGAGATCGATGCTAGCAAGAGAAATCCGGAAATATCATACTGACCTACTCTTCATGCAGGAATCGCATTTTGCCACGGAAAAAACCCCGAAGCTGTATTTACCTCGTTTCTCTCAACTATTTATGGCAACCAACGGGAAAAAAAAGAACGGAGTTATTATCGCTATCAATGACGCCCTCTCTTTCAAACCTACCTCTACTATAATTGACCCGCAAGGGCGCTATATTATCTTGATATGCCTAATTAATGAGATCTCGTACACCTTAGTGAACGTTTATGGCCCTAATAGTAAACAACTGAAATTTTATCGGAAACTCCACAACCTTATCTCCCAACATCAGAAAGGCAGACTTAATTTTTCAGGGATTAAATTTTTTCAGCAAGAACACAAAATCAGTCTTTTTGTGGACGACATTATTCTAATGATTACGAACCCCTGCAAATCTCTCACCTCAATACGCTCACACATACAAAAATATGCAGATGTATCTTATTACAAACTAAATGAAACCAAATCTTCAATTTTAAATCTTCATACTCCTCCACCGACCCAAGCTCTCCTTGAAAAACAATTCCCCTTTAAATGGGAAAAACACAGTATCCCATATTTGGGGATTAAACTTACCTCCACAACCAATCAACTCTATGCAGAAAACTTTAAACCCCTAATAGATATCATACCACAAGAACTTAGGAGCCTGCGCACAACCACGCTATCAATGCTAGGTAGAGTAGCTACTATTAAAATGTGTATATTGCCGAAGATATTATATATCTTCCGTACATTACCTGTACCTATACCCTCCTCCTTCTTCTCCGTAATGCAAAAAATTCTAAATAAATTTCTATGGAATTCTAAACGGCCCAGATGCTCTACAAACCTTCTGATCCGCCCGCCTTCCAGAGGAGGAGCTGGTCTCCCACATTTAAAATCTTATTATCAGGCGGCCCTACTAGACCAGCTCTTCTACTGGTGGCACCCTACTCAGGAAAAAATCTGGACTATTATGGAGCCCTCCAGATATCCACAAGGTGCCTTAAAAGATTTGCTCTTCGTGCCTCGCACAACACAGATTGGACATACTCACACACATCCATGTATTCAGGCTTCATTAACAGCCTGGCATGAGCTCTTGACAAGCACTCAGTCACAGAAAACTAACTTACAAATCCCGACTCCTATTTCCGCTCTGCAATTTCTTTCTCCTAATTTAAATCTAAAATCCTGGATAGAGTTGGGTATTAGTCATATCCAAGATATTTATGATAACCATGAACCCGAGTCATTCCAGACACTGCAGAAAAAATTTCATCTTCCCAATACGGAACACTTCACTTTTATGCGAATATTCCATTTGCTTCATAAAACGGATATTCCTGTTAAAATAGACCTCCCAGCTACTGCTCATCATTTCCTTCATAAGACCAATTATCCAAAGAAAGGGATCTCTACCTTTTATACATTACTAACTGAAGCATATTTCACGACCCACTCATCATCCCTTACTAATTGGGAGAAGAACTTCCTCTCCCCAGTGACCCCACAATCATGGCAAATGACTTTTATCACTACACACAAAGCTTCGAAATGTAGCTCCCACTGGGAATCATATTTAAAAATTCTCCACCAATGCTACTTGACCCCTGCCAAATTATCCATATATTATCCGCAGCAACCAAAAACTTACTGGAGACAATGTGGTGAAACTGGTTCACTTTTTCATGTACTATGGTCTTGCAAGTCCCTCAAATCATACTGGAACAAAGTGTTCCAATTGATCTCCTCAGTCACAGACTCACCTACGACTCTTAAGCCGGGATTAGCGCTTCTACATCTAACGATAGAACAATTCCCTGTACACTCACGCACTATTATCATACACATTCTAGCAGCAGCCAAGACTAACATTATGAGGCTATGGCGTTCTACATCACCTCCTCTACTAGCCCGTCTCATTGCTGACCTCAACTTGCAATGTGAGATGGAAAAAAGAGCGGCCTTTCGAAACTCCTCTTACCACAAATTCACACTACACTGGTCTCGATGGCTAACACATCCCAATTGCTCAATCACATGATTACGAACCTTATCCCTAGGACATGCTGAATTTGCAGAACATTGGTGCCCCTTCTTCCCTTCTTCCCCCTTCCACTCTTTTCTATACCCGTTTTCACCCTCTGTTTAATTCCCTCACGGTTTTCTACTTATTATGATGGTTCACAATCTAATGAACATACCTCTCTTATAAGTATGATTATGTTAAACGAACTCCCAGCCTGATGGTGGGGGTTTAGTACCTCATTCTCATTTCATTTTCTGTTATTTCGTTTATGTGAACCTTGCACTTAATTATATCTAGATATTAACGTGTTTGTTTAAGACTTTAAAAATTTTCAATAAAAACTATTTGAAAATAAAAAAATATATATATATATCTATATACATATCCAAATTCAGTACCAAATGTAATACCCATTTGTCCAAAATTAGACTGCAAAACCTAAAAGATATAATATACGAAACTAGGATGGCTAAACAATAATCTTTTTTTTTTTTTGTTCAACCAGCAAGTTGAACAAAAATAAATATTCAATTCTACCATCCACATATTCAAGGTGGATGGGAGAATCACTCCTGCTGTGCTATTGTATTATTCTGACTTCCCATCTAGCCTTCCCATCTAGCAGAACCTGGCAGGCTGGTTGTACATAAGTTTACTGACAGATTGACTTGTGTACAATAAGCTAGCCAATGGATAGACTGAATGTTTTTTAGTCCCTGCTGAACCAGGCAAATTTCGATCCATGTATGGCCGGCTTAAGACACCACCAAAATGAAAAAAAAAAAAGGATTCTTGAACCCAAGGTGATTTAGGGAAAACAAGGCCTGGGAACTCACATAATTGAATAAGATGTAAACCCTTACTAAATGTCATGTAGGTAGCAAAATTCTGTGTATCATGAAAGATTGATAGGTGGGTGGAGAGAATGTTCTTTTGTACCTTTTATTCCATCCTTTGTTGCATCTTGGTGCTATTTATGTCCCGCAGTCTCTCTACACCCTTTCTAAGTTCACATGCACTATGGCGATAACAGGCTGCGTGTGTTTTTTCAGAGGGCATATTACCTAATTGTTGCTGACTGCATTTTATTTTCATAGCTATTTTTTTGATGGTGACAATTTGAAATATGCCTTGGAAATGTGCATGCACAGAAGCCAAATGTTCCACTTGAGAGTGCATGTGATGTGATTTAGAGACAGGAGATTGTGGGAATCAGGTGTAGAGCATCATCACCCCATAACACAAAGTTATGGGGTGGCAAACTGTACTTTTATATTGGTATCAGCAGCTGTTATTTTCATGAAAGAACAAATAATCATAACTATCATATTATTATGTTAACACTTATGAAATTTTAGTGGCCGAGTTTTATTTTAACAAATGATAGCTAGATTCTTTGAATTGCAGTGCTGGAGTGCATTTTATTATGTGCCCTGTCTGTGTGCACCCAATAATATCTGTCCCCAACAACTGATTGCAAACTAGCTTATCAATTATCAACACTTTGGTTACACTGTTCTTTTAATTTGAACTTGTCAGTCTATTCAAGAGCTCTCTTTTTTTTGGAGCACCTCACTGCATCCTTTGAAAAAAATGAGAAAACACTGTATACTCAAACACCACATGCCCTCACCCCAGGTGCACTGCAACCTCTTGCCAAATACCTATATGATCCATTTTTCAAACTTATTAAAGCTAAGTAGGCATGGTTTGGTAAAAATTGGTAAGCACCCAAAACACATCCACACCCAGATGCATTGCAACCCCCTGCAAAATCCCCACATGCTTAAAGTATCACTAAAGACAAAACATTTTTTTTTTGCTTTAGACAGAGTGGAGATGGATTAGAACACCTGTCAGTTGTTATTGCTGTCTGTGCCCCCATTAGGGAGATTCACCCTCTCTATTTGTCCTGTTTACCATTGTTATAATTATAAGTGAAAGTAAAAGAAAATCCCACATTTTAGGTTGTCCTCAGAAAAGTAATAGAGGGGAAATCTTGCAATGGGGACACTGGGGTGTCTAGTGACCTGGGGGTTCCCAACAAATTCCCATAATTTGCAGGGATTTCCTCTCACTTCCTATTTGGCTATGGGATAGGTGGTGAAGGGAAATTTCTGCAATGGGACACAGATGGCGAAAAATAATCTGACAGGGGTTAAAACTCTTCCTTTCTCTATCTAAAATGAAAACAAAAGTTTTGCCTACTTTTATTCAAAAAATATCACAGCTGTAGTCCTGAGGCATGTTTTGATAAAAACTGTCCAGCATCCAAAACCTCCCACACACGTTATATGTATGCTGCTGCTCCAGGTGGGTCCCTTTCACCCCCTGTGTATTCAGGTGCTACCACTGCTCATCCTGCCATGTGGAACAAATGCAGTGGGATCTAAAGGGCTGCACACTTGAAAACTGCATCCACATTATTGATAATCTTGAAAACAACATATACTGCAATGGTAAACACTGTGGGAGCAAGGAAACACAGTCAACCAAATACACATCCAAAATATATGATTCCAGGATATGTGTTGCCAATGCTGTCCATGGAAATCATACTGTTTCATAACACCACACACAGCTTTAAGGCATAGCCCAAGCAATAAAGTTAAAGTGGTTTTTTTTGTGTTACCTTTAAAGTTACTTTAACCCTTTTGCTGCCAGAGCAGTTTTTGCATTTTTTGCACAAGTTTAAAACATCATTTTATGCCTGAATATTACACAAAACCCCCCAAAATTATATAATTTCTGAAAGCAGACACCATAGAGAATAAAATAGTGGTAGTTCCAATTTTTTATTTTACACAATAATATTGCAAAGGTCTAAGAAACTCAAAATTTCAATAAAAAATCACACTAAAGTGAATTTTGGGGTGAACAAATGCAATACATTACCCAAATCGTTGATAAAATATAAAAGAGAAGATTGTGTCGAGTAAATAGATACCCAACATGCCAAACATTAAATTTGTGTGAGCTTATGAATTTGGTTCAAACTTCAATACTCAATATTTTCTGTAGATGCTTCAAAAGCCTCTATAGGTCATCGATTTAGCATTACAGAGGAGGTATGGTGCTATAATTATTGCTCCCACTCCGGCATGTGTGATGTTATGTAATATGTGTATCACAATCAACATTTTCACATGTAGGCGCCCCAGCGTGAGCGTTTAAGTTAGTACGTGCATATATGTGGGGTGGGGAGGCCTTAATATTTTTTGGGGGGTGATGTTATGTGCTTGGGTGTAAATTAATTTTTTTTACTTAACTTTTTTTTTTCATCACATAAGAGACACAAAGTTCTCTATGTAATGATTGTTTGGTGACAGGTTCTCTTTATTGAGACATGCATGGTCTAAAAGACCATGCATGTCTCCTCTTGGCTACATTAGATGTATTTCAATGGAAACCATATTGCAATACATCTTTCCCCAGCTATTCTATCCAGGAAAGTGACAGCCGTGACCTAAAAGTGACGTCACCTTTCAGGTTACACAAAGAAGGGAGGGAGCGGGGATGCTCATCCACTCTCCTCTCTCCCGTCCACCCGCCAGCAAGGTTACATGCCAGGAGCGTGTCTGCAGTGGGGGGGGTGCACCGGAACCGGGGGCTGTGGAAGCAATCGGTGGCCAGGAGTCTGCATGTCATTTTTAGACATAACCCCTGTGGCTGCAGTTGCAGTCACTGGATTGTGTATAAAACCCCTGCTGTCCACTCTGTACGGTGTTCGGACCTGGCAGTGAAAAAGCTAAATGGACCCTGTCCCCATTGTGCAGTGGTTTTTATTTTTCTTTGTTAAATGTCCCCTGTGGCAGTGCTGAGCTCATTGTGCCTTTTTTTAACAATAGCTTGTAAATGGCCAGAATTTGACCCCTATAAATGCAATGGGATTTGCTGCAAAGGATTTTACAAAATTCAAGTAGAATTCAAATAATTCATACCAAATGAATCCTGGCTATATTATCCCATTGCTCCCATACCTCTTTACTTTATTCTCAAGTGGTTACTGGGACTGGAGTGAGAGAAAATATCTTCAACATGGATACAAACAGATATAAAAGAACGAGGAAAGACAAAACAGAGGGCGCACAGGCTTAGTGCATTACCATAAAAAATGTTTAATAATAAATAAAGTAGGTGTTGTACTCACAAACGACAATATAGTCAAGGCACATCATAAAGAACAGCTGGGTCAACACCGCGCTGAGTAACAGTCCGTAATAGGGAGTGTAGATATCCAAAAGGCTGACACGTTTCGAGGACTTGCCTCTTCCTCAGAGCTCAGAGTGGCCTTGTGTATTCTTTCCTCTCTCTCTCCCTCTCTATCCGCTTCTCTCTCTCTCTTTCTACCTCTCTCTCATCCCCCCTCTCTCTACCTCTCTCTCACCCCCCTCTCCCCCTCCCTCTCCCCCTCCCTCTCCCCCTCCCTCTCCCTCTCTCTCTCCCTCTCTCCCTCCCCCCTCTCCCCCTCTCCCCCCTCTCCCCCCCCCCTATATCCCCCACTCCCCTCTCTCTCCCCCCTCCCCTCTCTCCCCCCTCCCCTCTCTCTCCCCCTCTCCCCCCTCTCTCTCTCTCTCTCTCTCTCTCTCCCTCCCCCCTCTCTCCATCCCTCTCCCCTATCTCCTTCCCTCTCCCCTCTCTCTCTCCCCCTCTCCCCTCTCTCCCTCCCTCTCCCCTCTCTCCCTCCCTCTCCCCCCTCTCTCCCTCTTCCCCCTCTCTCCCTCTCCTCTCTCTCTCTCCCCCCTCTCTCTCCCTCTCCTCTCTCTCCCTCCCTCTCCTCTCTCTCCCTCTCCCTCTCCCCCTCCCCCTCCCCCACCCCCTCTCCCTCTCTCCCCTCCCCCTCCCCTCTCTCTCCCCCCCTCTCCCGGAGAGCAGAGAGAAAGCTGCCCCTCCTCCTCCCGTCCTCTCTTCCTGTGTCTGCCCCGCCCACATTCTCTCCCCCTCTCTCTATCCCCCTCTCCCCTCTCTCTCCCCCTCTCCCCTCTCTCTCTCTCCCCCACCCCCCTCTCTCTCTCCCCCACCCCCCTCCCCCCTCTCTCTCCCCCTCTCCCCTATCCCCCTCCCTCCCCCTCTCTCCCTCCCTCTCCCCTCTCTCTCCCTCCCTCTCCCCTCTCTCCCCCTCTCCTCCCTCTCTCTCCCTCTCCCTCTCCTCTCTCTCCCCCTCTCCTCTCTCTCTCCCTCTCCCCCCTCCCTCTCCCTCTCCCTCTCCTCTCTCTCCCCCTCTCCCCCTCTCTCTCCCTCTCCTCTCTCTCCCTCCCTCTCCTCTCTCTCCCCCTCTCCTCTCTCTCTCTCTCCCTCTCCCCCCCTCTTCCTCTTCCCCCCTCCCTCTCCCCCTCCCCCCTCCCCCTCTCTCTCTCTCCCTCCCCTCTCCCCTCCTCTCCCCCCCTCTCCCGGAGAGCAGAGAGAAAGCTGCCCCTCCTCCTCCCGTCCTCTCTTCCCGTGTCTCCCCCTCCATTTCCCTTCCCCCTCCCTCCCTCCCTCTCTCTCCCCCTACCTCTCTCCCCCTCCTCTCTCTCCCTTCTCCTCTCTCCCCCCCCTCTCTCTCCCCCCTCCTCCCTCTCCCCTCCTCTCCCCCCTCCTCTCTCTCTCTCCCCTCCTTTTCTCTCCCCCCTCTCTCTCTTTACATTGTACACAGATCTGACCCAACAAGGTGTCCCGCATTTACCGTATATTTCACTCCATAAGACACACTTGGGGGAAAATGTCTGTGCATTTTATGGAGTGGCCGGCCCAGTATTCCCGCCGTTGCATGTCCGCAGTCTCTGGTCATCTCCTGTACTATGTCCGCAGTCTCTGGTCATCTCCTTTACTATGTCCACATTTGTTCATAGTTTTTTCTTTTAAACTATAGTCCGGCCCTCCAACGACCTGAGGGACAGTGAACTGGTCCCGTTTAAAAAGTTTGAGGACCCCTGAATTAAAGCCTCAGGGAGTCTTTTTATTGGTGCCTGTGCCGTCACTCTAAATATTGCCTTTTAACTCTGACCCAATGTTGGGGAATTGAGAGGATATTTAGCAACTCTTTTGCCATGCCATATCAGAATTATTTTAGCTGAAATCACTTTAAATCTTTTTTCACTCTAGAACTGTAGAAAATATATTTCATTTGCCTATAAAGGAAACAGTAAACCAGTGAAGCATTCTTGATAATGATTATGGCAAAACACGTGGCCTTATGGGTATACCATATCATTATGATGTTGACCCTCTTTGACTGGATGCACCTTGTTTTGTAAAATATGATATACATACATGTATACCTCTGAATGTATTATTTATTCCTTGTATTAAAGTCCACCAGCAACATATGCAACACTTCACACAGACTTTTACAAATCAGTCCCTATCCCCCCGCCCCCAAATAATTTTACAATATGTTGTTGTCGTTGTACAATGGAAAATACTGAATCTACATGAAGCAATAATAACTTGAAACCTAGTTATACATAACTCTGCTATCTATCCACAGACTGCTGCAAAGGCTTTGCAGAGTATTTTTATTTTTTTGTTTTTTTTTTAATAGAATGTCTTATTTAAACTGAAGTTGTTTATTTTCTGATGAAAGGGCCTCCATAAGGTAAATTGCTTTACAGATATGTCATTTTATAAGAAAAGGATTCAAAGAACTTGTCACTGTCATATGAACTTATGTAACTCAACAAAATGAGACTATATTCCTTCTTTTGTAATTTTTGATCGTCTTACTTTCTTGCCGTTCAAGGTTATTTTTAGTAGGGCCTGACTGAAAATTTGTCACTTTCATCTAAGATTTTTCCTCTTGACATTGAGAAATGTGACACATACATGTTCAAACATATTGCTGCTATTTATTATTTTTATATAGTTCAGTAACATTGTGTCCATTGGTTTTTCTTTGTAAAGCATTTATTTATATATTTTTTTCAAAATAAGCCATTTCCTAACTTGTACATATTTAATTGGTTGCAATAATCTCTCTTAAAACCATAGCTATAGAAACATGGCAATATGTTTCATCTGCTGTGGGGTCTCTTTTGTACATAATACACATTTTAACAGTTTCTCCTTTAAAACCTAACCTGTGTTTTTCTTGTACTCTCATCGGTAGCATTTGCTTAATTTTTTCTTGCTCTGTGCCTCTGTTTGGCCACAGGGAGTGAAGATGATCCCCTGTGTAAGCTACACAAGGCCTGAGTGACCAATCAGAGAGCAATAATCTCAGAAAATTGGCCTGGGCAGGAAGGGGGTGAAAGTGTTTGGTATTGAGTTGGTTAAAGTGGAACTTCACTCTCTAAATCAGTATTGACTAATTTAACCACTTGCCTACCAGGCACTTATACCCCCTTCATGCCAAGGCCAATTTTCAGCTTTCAGTGCTGTCGCACTTTGAATGACAATTGCGCGATCATGCAACACTGCACCCATATGACATTTTTATCGAAATTTCACACAAATAGAAATTTCTTTTGGTGGTATTTACTTGTCACTGAGTGTTTTATTTTTGCGCTATAAACAAAAAAAAGAGCAAAAATGTTGAAAAAAAAAGTTTTTCTTTGTTTCTATTATAAAATTTTGCAAACAGGTAATTTTCCTCTTTCACTGATGTGCGCTGATAAGGCTGCACTGATAGGAAGCATTGATAGTCAGCACTGATGAGGTGGCATGGATATGCAGCACTGATGGGACCTGATAGGCAGCACTGATGATGCTGCACTGATATGCAACAATGATGGGCACTGATGGGTGGCACTGATTAGCAGCACTACTAGGCACTGATGGGCACAGGTGGGTGGAACTCCTGGGCACTGATCATCAGGGTACTGATCAGCAGTGCCCTGATGATCGGTGTCGATCCATCCTCTGACAATTACCAGTTATCAGCAGTACTTTCCTCACTCTGTGACAGCGTGAGGAAAGTGCAGCCGATAACCAGCAACTGCATTTACCGGTGATCGAAAGAGTGGACCGGGACCTTTCCGTGAGTACTGCACATGTGTGCTGGGAGCGCGCAGGGCACGCGCTCTCAGCACATATCTTTTTTGTTACATGAACGCAAATGTGCGGCCGCTCGGCGTCTAGACCCAGACGTCGGGAGGCCGCACGTTTGCGTGCGGCCGGCGTGAAGGGGTTAATCAGGCATAATCCACTATTGTCACAGAAACTCACACATTTCTGTAGCACATACTGTATAAGTAGACAGGAAGTGACATCAGTAGGGCTGCAGGAAGTCAGCAGCAAAGAGCTAGTACAACTAGTACTTTATTTTAAATGGCAATAGTTTATGATACACAATACTTTAGAAAACTAAATTTCATTCAGTTAGGATTGCAACTTCAGGTTAGGGTGTCTACAAGCGAGACCTTCTAGATGAGATAGCGACTCTGAATTGATAAAGAAACCATTTATTACACTGCAGTGGAGATAATATAGCATACAAAAGTTCACCTCATGTGAGATGAACTAAGGTAATACAAAATATATATCGGTCTCTTAAAATGAAACTGATACATATATAATCATAAAGTCTGGGCGTGATCGTACAAAATTAAGGCGTGGTCATTCGATCTTGATCCAATCAAATCATCATATGCTTAATAGCAAACTCAGAGTTAAGTGCAAGTTAATAGCACATGATCAGTCCAAAATAGCATCCATCATGACAGTTGCTGGTTCAAACTGGTTTGACCATAAGATACTTTTCTTATCCTTGAAAGAGGAAGTTAACATTTTCTAGCCGGCTAGGTGTTTACGTCACAGACATACACTTCAAATTACATTTCCTGAGAACAAGAAAAGGAACTACAGTAAAAACTCCTTTTTATATATATATATATATATATATATATATATATATTTTTTTTTTTTTTTTTTATTTGTATATTAGAACATTCATTATCAGACCCCTATATTGCTACTCAGGATTTACAACAGAAAAGTGGAAATAGGGTCTGATTCAAAGGGAATAACAGACCCACAGGAAAACTATGGCCTCACTTTGGACTTTCATATATTTATATACTTTAGATGTGTAACTGTGATGTATAAACTAAGGTAAACTCAGCCAGTAAAAGGAAGTGCTGCATACTTACCTTTTTGGGGACCTATGTCTAAAAACTCTTCTGTATGGCAGATCTCCAGCTGTTGTGGGTATCTGACACTTTTAGGTTTGTTGAACACCTGTTCGCCTGCCACAAGTTGTGGTTCCTCCCACCTGCTTGTACATTCTGTAATGACATATAGGCTAGCAGGATTAACAACAGCATGTGGCAGGGGAGAAGATATTTAACACATCCAAAAATGTCAGATACCTGTAGAGGCTGGGAATCTGCTATGCAGTGGAGATTTAAGAAACACCCCTCTGGAAAAATAGGTACACAGCATCTCTTTATACAGCTTTGGCTCACTTTAATTTAGACCCATGGTGACAGGGCCACTTTACCAAACAGTAAAAAAAAAAGCTTTCAGATAAGCCCCCACTGACCTCTGTAGCAGACACAGTGTAGTGACTTTTTTTTTCAAAACTTACAATACAAGCAGTGAATTTGTTCAAATCAGACCTTAGCACTTTTGACTTTAACCTCTTCTGATGATTTACCCCCTTCTTGACCAGGCCATTTTTGGTGATACCGCACTGAGTTACTTTAACTGACAATTGCACACTCATGCAACGCTGCACCCACATTAAATTTACGTCCCTTTTTTTCCCACAAATAGAGCTTTCTTTTGGTGGTATTTGATCACCTGTGCGTATTTTAATTTTTGCCCTATAAACAAAAAAACCTACAATTTTGAGAAAAAAAAAAACAGCATTTTTGATTTTTTTTTGCTATTAAATGTCCAGTAAAAAAAAATTAAAAAATCAAATTTCATCATAAATATAGGCCAAAATGTATTCTGCTACATATCTTTGCTAAAAAAAAAACCCCAATACATGTAAATTAATTGGTTTATGTGAAAGTTATAGCGTTTGCAAATGGTGGTATAAATACTGAATTTTTATTTTTACTAGTAATGGCGGTGATTAGAGATGAGCGAAGAAATGAAAAATTCGATTCGACTGATTCGGCGAATTCGTGGACAATATTCGATTCGAGTCGAATAAATTCGCTGTGAATTTAACTTAAAAAAGGGTGTTTCTAGGCTTCAGAGAGACTTAATATTAGTGCAGAACACTGTACCTTTAATTTAAATGCCCTTGGAGTCTGCTGGGGAAGAGAAATAATACTGTCAGTCAGTATGACATGCAGATGAGTGCCGTCGATCTTAGAATCACCGCACACTTCACTCATTTGGGCAGTCACGGGGCCAAAACCAGAGTGTGGAGCCACAGTGTGGCGGTGGAGGCAGCAGCAATGGGAGGCCATACAGCACCCTATGACAAAAATGGAAACCACCAGCAGTGTGAGGAGACCTGAAAGTGGCACATGGCAGAGTGTGGCGATAGAGACAGCAGCAATGGGAGGCCGTACAGGGACCCATGACACACTCTGGACCTGGCAGCAGCATGAGGAGGCGGTACAGGGGCCCATGACAGATTACGGGCCTGGCAGCAGCATGAGGAGTCGGTACAGGGGCCCATGGCAGATTACGGGCCTGGCAGCAGCAATGGGAGGCCGTACAGGGACCCATGACACACTCTGGACCTGGCAGCAGCATGGGGAGGCGGTACAGGGGCCCATGACAGATTACGGGCCTGGCAGCAGCATGAGGAGTCGGTACGGGGGCCCATGACACACTCTGGACCTGGCAGCAGCATGAGGAGGCGGTACAGGGGCGCATGACAGATTACGAGCCTGGCAGCAGCAACTTGGACAGGAGGACGTTCAGCTTCTGCACCGTCGGGTGCGTGCTCGCAAACTGTTGTCTCTTGGAAACGGATTCCAAGAAAGACTGCTGACGGAATCCGTGAAGAGGAGTAGCAGGAGAAGGAGCATCTGAACGAGCGGAATATGCCAACAAGCGACAACAGTGGCCCATGACAGATTACGGGCCTGGCAGCAGCATGAGGAGTCGGTACGGGGGCCCATGGCAGATTACGGGCCTGGCAGCAGCTATGGGAGGCCCGTAATCTGCCAGCACCCTATGACAAAAAATGGAACCCACCAGCAGTGTGAGGAGACCTGAAAGTGGCACATGGCAGAGTGTGGCGATGGAGACAGCAGCAATGGGAGGCCGTACAGGGACCCATGAGAGACTCTGGACCTGGCAGCAGCATGAGGAGGCGGTATAGGGGCCCATGGCAGATTAGGGGCCTGGCAGCAGCTATGGGAGGCCCGTAATCTGCCAGCACCCTATGACAAAAAATGGAACACACCAGCAGTGTGAGGAGACCTGAAAGTGGCACATGGCAGAGTGTGGCGATGGAGGCAGCAGCAATGGGAGGCCGTACAGGGACCCATGAGAGACTCTGGACTTGGCAGCAGCATGAGGAGGCGGTATAGGGGCCCATGGCAGATTAGGGGCCTGGCAGCAGCTATGGGAGGCCCGTAATCTGCCAGCACCCTATGACAAAAAATGGAACACACCAGCAGTGTGAGGAGACCTGAAAGTGGCACATGTTTGGGGCATGATTCATGGCGGATTTAGTCAGTTGTGTCAGGAACTGGTGGTTTGAAATCCAGACTAATCCACGCCTGATTCATTTTCACAAACGTCAGTCTCTCCACACTTTGGGTGGACAGTCGTGTCCTCCGCGGAGTTGCAATACCTCCTGCCGCACTAAACACGCGCTCCGATGCCACGCTACTGGCCGGGCATGACAGCCTTTCAAGGGCAAATTCAGCTAGTTGGGGCCAAAGGTCAAGTTTCGTTGCCCAGTAGTCAAGGGGATTGTCTACCTCGGTTGCAGGGTGCTGTCCAAGTAGGCCTAAGCCTGTTGTTTGAGGTCTGCTCCAGGTCCACCTGATGCTGCTGCTGCTGCTGCGGCTGGTTAGTAGTTTCCTCACTGCGCTGGTGAAGAAAGCTACTCATCATCGACTGCAGACTGAGGCAGCCGCTGCTGGTGGAGCTGCCACTGCTCCTACCACCCCACCCCTCCCCTGCTGCCATGGCAGCGGAACACGAGCGCACAGGGCCCACAGTGTCTGAGGATGGACGTTGGCGCAGACAGGCAGAGACCAGCTGACTACATAGGTGTTTTTTATAGTACGTTATTTTGGCCTCCCTCTCAGCAGGTGTGAAAAAGGCCACCATTTTTGAACGGTAGCGAGGGTCCAACAAGTGGACAGCCAAAAGTCATCCCTCTGTCTGATGGTTATTATTCGGCTGTCGCTACGCAAGCAACCGAGCATGCTATGGGCCATTTGTGCCAAGGAATGCGAGGGACTCCCTGCCTCCATCTCCACAGCATACTGCCACGGTGCGTCTAGGTCCTCTGTCTCCTCTTCCTCCTCCCTACCAGATGCTCCTGCTCCTCCACTCCTGTCCGCTGAGTGGAAAAACCACCCATTTCACTCAATAATTCCTGAGCACCAATGTCCTCCTCTACCTCCTCCTCTTCTTCCAGTCCTGCCCCCACAGGGGCCATGTGGCGTTGAGATCTGTGCGCCACGTCTACCGCACCCTGACCAGCCATTGTTAACAGCATTTGTTCCAGGACGTTGCAACAGAGGAATGACGTCGTTCATCCCATAGTCTGCCGACTCACGAATAGCGTGGCCTCCTCAAAGGGCCTGAGCAAGCGCAGGTGTCACGCATGAGCTGCCAATGGCTGACATCTAAGTTACACAGGGAGTACCTTTATCTGCTTTTAACATCAGGAAATCTGTGATGGCCTTTTGCTGTTCGTAAAGGCGGTCTAACATATGTAGGGTTGAATTCCACCTTGTTGCAACGTCACAGCATGAGGAGTCGGGTATAGGGCCCATGGCAGATTAGGGGCCTGGCAGCAGTTATGGGAGGCCCATAATCTGCCAGCACCCTATGACAAAAATGGAACACACCAGCAGTGTGAGGAGACCTGAAAGTGGCACATGGCAGAGTGTGGCGATGGAGACAGCAGCAATGGGAGGCCGTACAGGGACCCATGAGAGACTCTGGACCTGGCAGCAGCATGAGGAGGCGGTATATAGGGGCCTACGGCAGATTAGGGGCCTGGCAGCAGCTATAGGAGGCCCGTAATCTGCCAGCACCCTATGTCAAAAAATTCAACACACCAGCAGTGTGTGAGGAGACCTGAAAGTGGCACATGGCAGAGTGTGGCGATGGAGACAGCAGCAATGGGAGGCCGTACAGGGACCCATGACAGACTCTGGACTTGGCAGCAGCATGAGGAGGCGGTATATAGGGGCTTATGGCAGATTAGGGGCCTGGCAGCAGCTATAGGAGGCCCGTAATCTGCCAGCACCCTATGTCAAAAAATTCAACACACCAGCAGTGTGAGGAGACCTGAAAGTGGCACATGGCAGAGTGTGGCGATGGAGACAGCAGCAATGGGGAGGCCGTACAGGGACCCATGACAGACTCTGAACTTGGCAGCAGCATGAGGAGGCGTTATATAGGGGCCCATGCAGATTAGGGGCCTGGCAGCAGCTATGTGAGGCCCGTAATCTGCCTGCACCCTATGTCAAAAATTTAACACACCAGCAGTGTGAAGAGACCTGAAAGTGGCACATGGCAGCAGAGTGTGGCGATGGAGACAGCAGCAATGGGAGGCCGTACAGGGACCATGACAGACTCTGGACTTGGCAGCAGCATGAGGAGGCGGTATATAGGGGCCCATGGCAGATTAGGGGCCTGGCAGCAGCTATGTGAGGCCCGTTATCTTGCAGCACCCTATGTCAAAAAATTTAACACACCAGCAGTGTGAAGAGACCTGAAAGTGGCACATGGCAGCAGAGTGTGGCGATGGAGACAGCAGCAATGGGAGGCCGTACAGGGACCCATGAGAGACTCTGGACCTGGCAGCAGCAGGAGGAGGCGGTATATAGGGGCCCATGGCAGATTAGGGGCCTGGCAGCAGCTATGTGAGGCCCGTAATCTGCCTGCACCCTATGTCAAAAAATTTAACACACCAGCAGTGTGAAGAGACCTGAAAGTGGCACATGGCAGCAGAGTGTGGCGATGGAGACAGCAGCAATGGGAGGCCGTACAGGGACCCATGACAGACTCTGAACTTGGCAGCAGCATGAGGAGGCGGTATATAGGGGCCCATGGCAGATTAGGGGCCTGGCAGCAGCTATAGGAGGCCCGTAATCTGCCAGCACCCTATGTCAAAAAATTTAACACACCAGCAGTGTGAAAGAGACCTGAAAGTGGCACATGGCAGCAGAGTGTGGCGATGGAGACAGCAGCAATGGGAGGCCGTACAGGGACCCATGAGAGACTCTAGACTTGGCAGCAGCATGAGGAGGCGGTATATAGGGGCCCATGGCAGATTAGGGGCCTGGCAGCAGCTATGTGAGGCCCGTAATCTGCCTGCACCCTATGTCAAAAAATTAAACACACCCAGCAGTGTGAAGAGACCTGAAAGTGGCACATGGCATGAGAGACTCTGGACCTGGCAGCAGCAGGAGGAGGTGGTATATAGGGGCCCATGGCAGATTAGGGGCCTGCAGCAGCTATGTGAGGCCCGTAATCTGCCTGCACCCTATGTCAAAAAATTTAACACACCAGCAGTGTGAAGAGACCTGAAAGTGGCACATGGCAGCAGAGTGTGGCGATGGAGACAGCAGCAATGGGAGGCCGTACAGGGACCATGACAGACTCTGGACTTGGCAGCAGCATGAGGAGGCGGTATATAGGGGCCCATGGCAGATTAGGGGCCTGGCAGCAGCTATGTGAGGCCCGTTATCTTGCAGCACCCTATGTCAAAAAATTTAACACACCAGCAGTGTGAAGAGACCTGAAAGTGGCACATGGCAGCAGAGTGTGGCGATGGAGACAGCAGCAATGGGAGGCCGTACAGGGACCCATGAGAGACTCTGGACCTGGCAGCAGCAGGAGGAGGCGGTATATAGGGGCCCATGGCAGATTAGGGGCCTGGCAGCAGCTATGTGAGGCCCGTAATCTGCCTGCACCCTATGTCAAAAAATTTAACACACCAGCAGTGTGAAGAGACCTGAAAGTGGCACATGGCATGAGAGACTCTGGACCTGGCAGCAGCAGGAGGAGGCGGTATAGGGGCCCATGGCTGATTAGGGGCCTGGCAGCAGCTATGTGAGGCCCGTTATCTTGCAGCACCCTATGTCAAAAAATTTAACACACCAGCAGTGTGAAGAGACCTGAAAGTGGCACATGGCAGCAGAGTGTGGCGATGGAGACAGCAGCAATGGGAGGCCGTACAGGGACCATGACAGACTCTGGACTTGGCAGCAGCATGAGGAGGCGGTATATAGGGGCCCATGGCAGATTAGGGGCCTGGCAGCAGCTATGTGAGGCCCGTTATCTTGCAGCACCCTATGTCAAAAAATTTAACACACCAGCAGTGTGAAGAGACCTGAAAGTGGCACATGGCAGCAGAGTGTGGCGATGGAGACAGCAGCAATGGGAGGCCGTACAGGGACCCATGAGAGACTCTAGACTTGGCAGCAGCATGAGGAGGCGGTATATAGGGGCCCATGGCAGATTAGGGGCCTGGCAGCAGCTATGTGAGGCCCGTAATCTGCCTGCACCCTATGTCAAAAATTAAACACACCAGCAGTGTGAAGAGACCTGAAAGTGGCACATGGCATGAGAGACTCTGGACCTGGCAGCAGCAGGAGGAGGTGGTATATAGGGGCCCATGGCAGATTAGGGGCCTGGCAGCAGCTATGTGAGGCCCGTAATCTGCCTGCACCCTATGTCAAAAAATTTAACACACCAGCAGTGTGAAGAGACCTGAAAGTGGCACATGGCAGCAGAGTGTGGCGATGGAGACAGCAGCAATGGGAGGCCGTACAGGGACCATGACAGACTCGGACTTGCAGCAGCATGAGGAGGCGGTATATAGGGGCCCATGGCAGATTAGGGGCCTGGCAGCAGCTATGTGAGGCCCGTTATCTTGCAGCACCCTATGTCAAAAAATTTAACACACCAGCAGTGTGAAGAGGACCTGAAAGTGGCACATGGCAGCAGAGTGTGGCGATGGAGACAGCAGCAATGGGAGGCCGTACAGGGACCCATGAGAGACTCTGGACCTGGCAGCAGCAGGAGGAGGTGGTATATAGGGGCCCATGGCAGATTAGGGGCCTGGCAGCAGCTATGTGAGGCCCGTAATCTGCCTGCACCCTATGTCAAAAATTTAACACACCAGCAGTGTGAAGAGACCTGAAAGTGGCACATGGCAGCAGAGTGTGGCGATGGAGACAGCAGCAATGGGAGGCCGTACAGGGACCATGACAGACTCTGGACTTGGCAGCAGCATGAGGAGGCGGTATATAGGGGCCCATGGCAGATTAGGGGCCTGGCAGCAGCTATGTGAGGCCCGTTATCTTGCAGCACCCTATGTCAAAAAAATTTAACACACCAGCAGTGTGAAGAGACCTGAAAGTGGCACATGGCAGCAGAGTGTGGCGATGGAGACAGCAGCAATGGGAGGCCGTACAGGGACCCATGAGAGACTCTGGACCTGGCAGCAGCAGGAGGAGGCGGTATATAGGGCCCATGGCAGATTAGGGGCCTGGCAGCAGCTATGTGAGGCCCGTAATCTGCCTGCACCCTATGTCAAAAAATTTAACACACAGCAGTGTGAAGAGACCTGAAAGTGGCACATGGCAGCAGAGTGTGGCGATGGAGACAGCAGCAATGGGAGGCCGTACAGGGACCCATGAGAGACTCTGGACCTGGCAGCAGCAGGAGGAGGCGGTATATAGGGGCCCATGGCAGATTAGGGGCCTGGCAGCAGCTATGTGAGGCCCGTAATCTGCCTGCACCCTATGTCAAAAAATTTAACACACCAGCAGTGTGAAGAGACCTGAAAGTGGCACATGGCAGCAGAGTGTGGCGATGGAGACAGCAGCAATGGAGGCCGTACAGGGACCCATGAGAGACTCTGGACCTGGCAGCAGCAGGAGGAGGTGGTATATAGGGGCCCATGGCAGATTAGGGGCCTGGCAGCAGCTATGTGAGGCCCGTAATCTGCCTGCAGCCCTATGTCAAAAAAATTTAACACACCAGCAGTGTGAAGAGACCTGAAAGTGGCACATGGCAGCAGAGTGTGGCGATGGAGACAGCAGCAATGGGAGGCCGTACAGGGACCATGACAGACTCTGGACTTGGCAGCAGCATGAGGAGGCGGTATATAGGGGCCCATGGCAGATTAGGGGCCTGGCAGCAGCTATGTGAGGCCCGTTATCTTGCAGCACCCTATGTCAAAAAATTTAACACACCAGCAGTGTGAAGAGACCTGAAAAGTGGCACATGGCAGCAGAGTGTGGCGATGGGACAGCAGCAAGGGGAGGCCGTCAGGGACATGAGAGACTCTGGCCTGGCAGCAGCAGGAGGAGGTGGTATTATAGGGGCCATGGCATATTAGGGGCCTGGCAGCAGCTATGTGAGCCCTGGAATCTGCTGACCCTATGTCAAGAAATTTAACACACGCAGTGTGAAGAGACCTGAAAGTGGCACATGGCAGCAGAGTGTGGCGATGGAGACAGCAGCAATGGAGGCCGTACAGGACATGAGAGACTCTGGGAGGTGATCATAGGGGCCTGGCAGTATGTGAGGCCTTCACCGCTATGCTGGCATCTGGCCACCCTATGTCAAAAAATTTATAACACACCAGCAGTGTTGAAGAGACCTGAAAGTGGCACATGGCAGCAGAGTGTGGCGATGGAGACAGCAGCAATGGGAGGCCGTACAGGGACCCATGAGAGACTCTGGACCTGGCAGCAGCAGGAGGAGGCGGTATATAGGGCCCATGGCAGATTAGGGGCCTGGCAGCAGCTATGTGAGGCCCGTAATCTGCCTGCACCCTATGTCAAAAAAATTTAACACACCAGCAGTGTGAAGAGACCTGAAAGTGGCACATGGCAGCAGAGTGTGGCGATGGAGACAGCAGCAATGGGAGGCCGTACAGGGACCCATGGAGACTCTGGACCTGGCAGCAGCATGAGGAGGCGGTATATAGGGGCCCATGGCAGATTAGGGGCCTGGCAGCAGCTATGTGAGGCCCGTAATCTTGCTGCACCCTATGTCAAAAAATTTACACACCAGCAGGTGAGAGACCTGAAAGTGGCACATGGCAGCAGAGTGTGGCGATGGAGACAGCAGCAATGGAGGCCGTACAGGGACCCATGAGAGACTCTGGACCTGGCAGCAGCAGGAGGAGGCTGGTATAGGGTCCTATGTCAAAACCTAGTGTGAAGAGACCTGAAAGTGGCACATGGCAGCAGAGTGTGGCGATGGTGGCCAGCAGAGGAGGAGGTGGTCTATATAGGGGCCCATGGCAGATTAGGGGCCTGGCAGCAGCTATGTGAGGCCCGTAATCTGCCTGCACCCTATGTCAAAAAATTTAACACACCAGCAGTGTGAAGAGACCTGAAAGTGGCACATGGCAGCAGAGTGTGGCGATGGAGACAGCAGCAATGGGAGGCCCGTACAGGGACCATGACAGACTCTGGACTTGGCAGCAGCATGAGCAGGCGGTATATAGGGGCCCATGGCAGATTAGGGGCCTGGCAGCAGCTATGTGAGGGCCCGTTATCTTGCAGCACCCTATGTCAAAAAATTTAACACACCAGCAGTGTGAAGAGACCTGAAAGTGACATGGCAGCAGAGTGTGGCGATGGAGACAGCAGCAATGGGAGGCCGTACAGGGACCCATGAGAGACTCTGGACCTGGCAGCAGCAAGAGGAGGTGGTATATAGGGGCCCATGGCAGATTAGGGGCCTGGCAGCAGCTATGTGAGGCCCGTAATCTGCCTGCACCCTATGTCAAAAAAATTTAACACACCAGCAGTGTGAAGAGACCTGAAAGTGGCACATGGCAGCAGAGTGTGGCGATGGAGACAGCAGCAATGGGAGGCCGTACAGGGACCCATGAGAGACTCTGGACCTGGCAGCAGCAGGAGGAGGTGGTATATAGGGGCCCATGGCAGATTAGGGGCCTGGCAGCAGCTATGTGAGGCCCGTAATCTGCCTGCACCCTATGTCAAAAAATTTAACACACCAGCAGTGTGAAGAGACCTGAAAGTGGCACATGGCAGCAGAGTGTGGCGATGGAGACAGCAGCAATGGGAGGCCGTACAGGGACCATGACAGACTCTGGACTTGGCAGCAGCAGGAGGAGGCGGTATATAGGGGCCCATGGCAGATTAGGGGCCTGGCAGCAGCTATGTGAGGCCCGTAATCTGCCAGCACCCTATGTCAAAAAATTTAACACACCAGCAGTGTGAAAGAGACCTGAAAGTGGCACATGGCAGCAGAGTGTGGCGATGGAGACAGCAGCAATGGGAGGCCGTACAGGGACCCATGACAGACTCTGGACTCTGGCAGCAGCATGAGGAGGCGGTATATAGGGGCCCATGGCAGATTAGGGGCCTGGCAGCAGCTATGTGAGGCCCGTATCTGCTGCAACCCTATGTCAAAAAATTTACACACCAGCAGTGTGAAGAGACCTGAAAGTGCACATGGCAGCAGAGTGTGGCGATGGAGACAGCAGCAATGGGAGGCCGTACAGGGACCCATGAGAGACTCTGGACCTGGCAGCAGCAGGAGGAGGTGGTATATAGGGGCCCATGGCAGATTAGGGGCCTGGCAGCAGCTATGTGAGGCCCGTAATCTGCCTGCACCCTATGTCAAAAAATTTTAACACACCAGCAGTGTGAAGAGACCTGAAAGTGGCACATGGCAGCAGAGTGTGGCGATGGAGACAGCAGCAATGGGAGGCCGTACAGGGACCCATGACAGACTCTGGATCCTGCAGCAGCATGAGGAAGGCGGTAATAGGGGCCCATGGCAGATTAGGGGCCTGGCAGCAGCTATGTGAGGCCCGTAATCCTGCAGCACCCTATGTCAAAAAATTTAACACACCAGCAGTGTGAAGAGACCTGAAAGTGGCACATGGCAGCAGAGTGTGGCGATGGAGACAGCAGCAATGGGAGGCCGTACAGGGACCATGACAGACTCTAGACTTGGCAGCAGCATGAGGAGGCGGTATATAGGGGCCATGGCAGATTAGGGGCCTGGCAGCAGCTATGTGAGGCCCGTAATCTGCTGCACCCTATGTCAAAAAATTTAACACACCAGCAGTGTGAAGAGACCTGAAAGTGGCACATGGCAGCAGAGTGTGGCGATGGAGACAGCAGCAATGGGAGGCCGTACAGGGACCCATGAGAGACTCTGGACCTGGCAGCAGCAGGAGGAGGTGGTATATAGGGCCCTATGGCAGATTAGGGGCCTGGCAGCAGCTATGGGAGGCCCGTAATCTGCCTGCACCCTATGTCAAAAAATTTAACACACCAGCAGTGTGAAGAGACCTGAAAGTGGCACATAGGGACAATGGGAGGCCGACACGGCAGAAGGGCGGCAATTCAGCTAGTTGGGCCAAAGGTCAAGTTTCGTTGCCCATCTCT